>NC_137964.1:24488940-24591440 GCF_963924665.1 Micromys minutus
GCTTTAAAATAGTATGAGATTTTCATCTCACTGAAAGGAAAACTGAAAGAAATAAAGAAAGAGAGAGAGAGAGGAAGGGAGGGAGGGAGGAAGGGAGGGAGGAAGGAAGGAAGAAAGGAAGGAAAAGAAAGAGATGAAATGGTCACAGTGCCATATGTCTATCATTCCAGGACTCAAAAAGCAGGGGTAGGAAGACTATTGGAGGTCTGAGGTCAGCATTAAGTCTACGTATGACATAGTTCTGAACCACTCAGGGCTACATGGTATGACTCTCTCAAAAAAAAAGAAAAGAAAAAATAAAGAAAAAAAAAAGAAAAGAAAAGAATGTGTGGGGAGATAACTCGTCTTGCCCAGGAACAGTGAGGTCAAAGGTCATGTGGCAGGAAGAAGCTGGGACATCTGTGGGGCAGGCAATGAGCTGTGGACAGGAGGAGGATGTGAGGTAGGAAGGACAGGAAGGTGGTTAGGCAGGGACCCGTGGGCTACCTGGAGGTGGCTTTTAATGTAGGAAGCCGGGGCACTGGAGGGTTTTGGTCAGGGTATGACACAATCACACATTCTGGCTTAGTGTGGCGAATGTGGTGGCCAGGGGCTGAGAGAGGCCTCGTTTTCTAGCTGGGCTGGACCTGGGCTTACCCTCCTTTGTTTATGAGAAAATATGGCCGGGGAGAGGAAAGTTTCTGCAGTGAGCATGCAGGAAGTCCTGCTGTTCTTTATAACTGAGGAAGCCTTATGAGTAGAAACTGCTTTGAAACATTTCAAAGAATTGGGCAGCACCAGTGGCCCACAGATACATGGAGGAGACCCTTACGTGTTCTGACAACGGATTGGCAGCAGACACACCTCAAAGACATGGGAGGAATTGTGTTAGGAAAGCAACTTGAGGCTTTGCCCACGAGTCCTGCTTGGGTTCCCTGACCTCTGACCCTCCCTCAGTTATCTGGGTTTTTCTAGACAAGGCCTAGAAAAAGGGAAAGTTTTCTCTAAGCAGAAACCTGGCTTCCTGTGTCTTTGCAGAACAGGAAGGTGGCTGATCTGGGTGCACCCAGAAAGCATGCTCTGTCACCCGTCTCCTCCCGGCTGCTTCTTTCCTTTCTTTCCCAGCTGTCTCCGTATTATTTGACCTTTATTGCTTCTCTAACATGTTGCTTTCTCTCTTAGCACACAAGATGTTTCTCAAAGACAGCGGCTGGGCCTCTCTCAGAGGGGTCTTCCTTGCTCATAGCAGGTGTTCACACACTGCCCTCCATGAGTCAACCCTTCTCTTTTCTCCTGGCTAGCTCCTTCCGGGTGTTTCCGTTCCTCCTCACACCGCAGCGCAAAGGAAGCCTCTTGAGGTTTTTGTCCTTAAACCTGTTTTCCTCCCACACAAGTGCATCTGAGGTAATGGAGTTGTGTGGCAGTTGCTCAAGCCGAAAATAATCTAGGCATCTGATCGGACTCCTCCCTTTCTTCAGGCCCCAGAATTCATCTCCAGGCAGGAGCTGACTGTGTCAATCATTCCTGCCTTCTGAGAGGATCCTGTTTCCTCATGGCTGCTCTTCTACCTAGACCTGAACTACTATCTCACCTGAGGATCGGCCATCTCACCCTTGGGCCCTGTTCTGCACAAGCAGACAATTCAGATTTTCTTTTCATCTGAGAGTTAATTATTTAATTGTTGTATATATGTGTGTTTATATGTATGTGTACACATGTATATGTGGGTGTGTGTGCATAACATAAGCCAGAGAATAACTTAGGGGGTCTCCCTTGATTTCCCTCTGCTTTGTCATCTTTTACATTTAGTGTGTGTACGTGCGCCTGTGCGTACATGCCTGTGTGTACGCATGCACAGGTCAGAGGACAACTGTGTGGCATTAGTTGTCTCTCCACAATGGAATGTGCGGACTGAATTCAGGTGGTAGCAAGCACTTTTGACCAACGGGCCTTCTCACTTGCGCTCCACCTTATCCTTTGAGGCAGCGTCTCTCACTGGGCATGGGGGTTACCAACTCCTGTAGACTGTGTCAGCAAGCCCCAAGGAACCTCCCGATTCCACCTTCCAGAGCTGGGGTTTTAGTAAAAAAGTCACATCTGGCTTTTATAAGAGAACTGGGGACCCGACCTAAGGTTCTCATATCTGCAGTCAACTTCACCAGCTGTGTCTCTTCTCAACCTCTAGACCTTATTTCTCACAGGATCTTAGATTTATGAGAGCGATGGTAAAGCTGGTTCAGAGAGCTCCACCCCATGCCCATTTCCCTCTTCCTCTCTCTCTCCCCTTTACAGCTCCTGGAACTCGATGTTTGGGCTTGGCTGGCCAGTGAGCCCCGGAGCACCGAGGTTGCAGATCTGCTGCCCCAACCTTTTTCTGGGTGCTGGGATCAGAACTCAGGTCCTCATGTTTGTTCAGCAGGCCCCTTCCACACTGAGCCACCTCCCGGCTCATTCTTCAGGTCTTACAGTGCTTTCCTTTCTTCACATCTTTCAAGGCACATTTGTTTAGAATTAATGAGACATCGAGAAAAAGCTAGAGTTCGTTTGGATTTCCTCAGTTTCTCCATTATGTCTGTTGTCCTAGCACTAGGAACGCATACTACATTTAGTTCATGTATCTCCTTGCATTCCTTTTTGCTATTTCTTGGACTTTTGGGTGGGGGGCAGGGTAGGCAAGTCTAATGTAGCCCAGGTCAGGCTTGAACTCACTGTGTAACTAAGGATGACCTTGAACTCTTGACCCTTCTGTCTCCACCTACTAAATGCTAAGATTACAGGCATGCACAACCATGCCTGGTCTTATGTAGTTCTGGAATTTAACCCAGGACTTTTTGCATACTAGGCAAGCATTATTCCAACTGAGCTACAACAAATAGTTTGTTTGAACTGAGACAGGGTCTCATTCTAGTCCTGGCTGGCCTTGAATTCCTAGCAATCTTCCTTTCTTGTGGTCAGATGGTCCCGAGGGTTGAAGTGCACCCATCAGGGCTTTGGGAAGAATCCTTTCCTGTGATCCGTTCCCTGATTTTCTCTGCGATGGCAGATTTTACAAGAAAGAGCTATCTTGCCTTATCGAAGGTCCATACCGCTGCCAGCACTCTGAAGTCACCACAGGAGAATCATAAAATCAAAGTCTCCTCAACTACATAGTGAGTCTGAAGACAACCGAGAGTAAAGAAAATTCTGTCTCAAAAAAAAAAATTAAAAAAAAAAAAAAAAAAACAAAGCCCTTTCAGCCTTCTCTTTGTGAAGTTACTCTTCTCCCTTTCACATAACCTGCTCTTGGAAGACAGTCTGCACTGCCCACACCTGTGACCAGTGAGTGAGTCATGATATTCTCGGGGCTGAAAATCAGGTCCTCCCGGTCCTGGCCCACACCCTCTCTCCAAGCATGGCTTAGCTGACCTCCTGGGCCTCACAAACCCTGTGTGGCCTCATCTGCTGCCACTTCCCTGTTAGTCACTGCCCTTAGGCACACTGCCTTCCTTGTCCCTCGATGTCCTCTCTCCTCTAGCCTGGACCCAGCCTCTCCCTCTTCCGCCTCCTGTTCAATCTGCTTCAGCTTCTGAATGTGGTCATTCAGGTTATAGCAGGGACAACTCTGCTGGGGACATCAGAACTCATTGCCTCTGGGAGTCTTCACCACAGATAGCTCAACTGCCCTTCCACCCACTCAACTAGCAATGCTAAGCCTTGTGGAAGGCACCGTGCCCCTGAGCACAGCTAGGGCATGCTGTAGAGGACCTTGACAAAGGGCCAAGTGAGAGGGTCTCACAGAGACTTGAGATGGAAGGGAGGGCTGAGTGTGGTAGTACTCTATCCCAGCACTCTGGAAGCAGTGAGTTCCAGGGACACCTGGTCTACATAGCAGTTCTAGACCACCCAAGGCAACAAAGGGAGACCCCATCTCAACAAAAAGATAGAAATACCCACATCCACACAACCATGGGAACTGGAACTTCAGTTCAGAGGTAAATCACTTGCTAGCATTGGGTTTGATTCTCAGAAACACACACAGATAGAGACACAGAGAAAAGAATAGAGAGAGGTGAAGGGAGAGGGGTAGAGAGGAAAAATGCAGAGGGAGAGGCAGAGGCAGAGGGAGAGGAAATGAGAATGAATAGCCAAGAGCCAAGTGTAGGTACATACACATCTGCAACTTGAGGCAGAAGGATTGCTTTGACTTTGAAGCTGCCTGGAACCCACAGCTAGTACCTAGCCACCCACAATGACAAGACAGGTGGCATGCATCTGTAATCCCAGCACTAGCAAGGTGGAGGCAGGGGGATCAGGATATCAAAGCTGGCTTTTGCTTTATAGCAAAAATAAGGCCAGCCTGAATTACCTGAGATCCTGTCTCAAGAAAGCAAAATAAAAATATATTATGAGGCAGGAGATGCCTTTCATCTCAGCACTGGGAGGCAGAGGCAGGCAAAACTCTGAATTCAAGGCCAGCATGTACGGAGTGAATTTTAAGACAGCCAGGGATATAGAGAGAGATTCTATCTTAAATAACAATAACATAGGGGAAAAGTTTCCAGTCACCAGTGCAGGAGGATTCACACCACAGGCGGCGGCCATACCCTGAACGGGAGAGCACTCACTGACAAGTTTCTTGAGTACCCCTGAGCGATACCAGTGCTCCACCCCAGGGGATAAGTGAGAAGTTTGATCCACACCAACCCTGGAAAAGGAAACAGAGGAGCTCTTGCTACAGCCCTGCCTGCCTACCATACACTTCAGATGGTTGTCTGGAACCTGAGCCTAGAGCTTTATGTGTGGTGGATGTCACAGTATTAACACCCCTGTCCCCGGCTTGGCAGAAACCAATGTACAGGCTACCCCAGAGCACTCTCTGTAGGTCTGAGGGGAGCCTGGGAAGACAAAGGCTCACAAGCAGCTGAAGAAAGTCTGGCAGCTCTGGTTTATATGTGGCTTGAATGCAGCTCCGGGGCTTCATGACAGAGGATGTAGTCCCCATTGTGAACCACCAAGATAAAAAATTGAACTGCTACGGTGTCAAGCATCCAGCCTCGAAGAAGTAATTAGTTGAGGAAGAGGCATGAAAGTGGAGCCCCCATGACTTTATAAATCCTCATGGCTTTATGAACAGTGAGGCAGACCATAAGAACCATACAGGTGTAGGTATGGTTTCTTGCCTCATGTCCTGCACTTCCTCAGGACTCTGGGTCAATACTTGTTATATTAATGGAAATTGTATAATGTACTGGCGCCCACATAAGGGAACAAGGCAGTATGAGCAGAAACAGGAGCACAGGTCACACAAAGCCCAGGACTCTAAGACCATTATGCTTAGATGTTTAAAGCAGTAAGCATCCCGCAGGCTTTGTTCTTGTCTTGTTTTGTTGAGAGGAAGTTTTGTAAAGCCCACCCTGTCCTCCAACTCCCCAGGAATCTGTTCCTCCTGCTTCTACCACCCAAGTGCTGGGACACAGGTATCATGTCTGGTTTTTCTGTTGCTGAGGGTGGAACTCAGAGCTCTGTACTTGTTAATACTCTGCCAACTGAGCTACATCCAGGGCCCTTAAAAATGCTTCCAGGAGCTGGGCATGGTGGTGCTCACCTTTAATCCCTGCACTCAAGACAAGTGGATCTCTGAATTCAAGGACAGCCTGGTCCACAACAGGAGTTCAGGATAGCTAGGCTTTTACAAAAAAGAAGAGGAGGAGGAGGAAGAGGAGGAGGAGGAAGAGTTGTTTTTAGGAACTAGAAGCCTAAATTGGGGCCTGAAGACATGACTCCAGACATGGACATGAGAACACTACCAGAGGACCCTGGTTTGGTTCCCAGCACCCTCATGGTGGCCCATAACTGTGGTTTTATTTCTGGGAGATCTGATGCCCTCTTCTGGTCTCTGTGGGCACCCGCTCTCACATGGACAGACACACACACACACACACACACACACACACACACACACACACAGATGAGGTATTCATATACATAAACAAATAAATTAAAGAAAATGCCAGAATAAGGGAACAGAGGCTGAAGACTGCATGAGAAATTTTGCTCTATATTTGTTGCAAGTTCCAGACAGACAGATGGAGAGGCAAACAGACAGTGTGGGGCAGAAGAAAGCTGATGGCTCAGAGCCCAACTCAGACCCAGCCTCCAGATCCCATGAGGCCAGAGTCTTGCTGAATGGTTGAACCAGTTCTGGAAGGTCTGTGCATGTGGGCCCTGCCTCTGCCCTCCCCCTCCAATGTGGATATCCAGGGGCACAAAGCCCCTTCTTTCCCTGAGGCTGCACACAGTGGGAGCCAGTCCCCATCATGGAAGCCTGTCAGCCTGCTGCCAGCTCTCCCTGCCAGATGTCCTTCACCCACTGTTCAGTCTTTGTTGTCCTGCCTCCGCCTCCCTGGTTATCTGTGGGTTTAAAATAGACAGGCAAGGGAGGAATGTTGCCCAGCTACTCAGCTGCTACCAGCCCTGCCTGCAGCCTCAGATCTTCCAAATCCTTCCCCTACAGCAAGAGGAACGGCTCGCCCCACCTGTGTCAGAGCTTTCTCTACTGAGTTATAAAGGAATCACTTTGAATTCAGAAAACCAGCCAAAACACTACTGCAACTGAGAGGCTCCGAAAGAACATATTAGAACATAGCTCAGGATGATTTTATTCTAAGGCTACTGTGGTCCTACTAAGGGTGAGGGACACACATCAGAACCAGGCAGATAGAGTTCAACTGATCGTTACTCATGTTCTTTTGTAAGGAGAATGTTTTATTTTCACATAAGAGCCAAGACACAGTCTCAAGTTCCAGATGGGAGCACTGAGTCCAAGAAGCAAAGCAAAGAAGGTGTATGTGTGTGACCTCAGCACTTGGGAACTTGAGTCAGAGACTGTCATAAGTTACAGGCCAGCCTGAGACACTATCTCAAAGAAAAAAGTGAAAATGACAAAGCAAAAGACCACCACCACACACACACACACACACACACACACACACACACACGAGGCTGAATGTGGTGGTGCATACCTTTAACCCTAGCACTCAGGAGTAGGTGGGTGTATATGAGTTTAATACCAGCCAATATTATTAGAATAGACTAGTTCAATACTAGTCTACATAGTGAGTTCCAGGCCAACCAGAGTTACATATTCTCTACACAGCCCTGGCTATCCTAGAACTTACTATGTAGACCAAGCCAGCCTCAAACTTACAGGAATTCACCTGCTTCTGTCTTCCAAGTGCAGGGATTAAAAACTTGTGTATGTGTGTAGAACACGTCATTCTCACTGACCTCTGACCTTCTATGTCTACACCCTGTCTCCGGGATTATCAAACATTTCTTGCTTTCTTTGAGACCTTATTATTTAATTAAGCATAGGTGTGTACACACACACACACACACACACACACACACGTTGCTATGTTCACAGTACAGGTGACCTCAAGAGCCAGATGTGTCAGATTCGTGGTAGCTGGAGTTACAGATGGTTGAGAACTGCCTAATGTGGGTGTGGGGCACTGAAGCCATGGTCTGGAAGAGCAGCCAGTGCTCTTCACTCCTGAGCCACCTGTTGTCCCTTCCACACATTTCCTCACCCTTGTGTGTAAACTTCAGAAGAAGGCTGGGCCTGTTTTGGTCACTGTCTGGCTCTGTCTCTATAATCCCCAGGAAAGACATGAGATGATGGATGGATGAAAGCACATAGGTAGGTGTGGGAGGAAGAAAGGAGCAGGGGTCAGATATCTCTTGGCTATACACATCTTCCAGTAGTGAAAATGCTACATGCTCTGTAGGAGTCCCTGAAACAACACGATGCATTATTAATCCATTTTTCTCTCCTTTTTCCAAGAGGGGCTGCCTTACCTCATCAACCCTGAATCTGCTCTTTCCTTCAAACTACAGAGTTTGGTGTTTTTGTTTGAATTTAATGTGTGTCATGTGTGATGTGTGTGCCATACCACGGCACGCATTGGAGGTGAGAGAGCAACTTTCTGGAGTCTCTTCTCTTCCTCCACCTGGGGATCTGGAGAGCAAACTAGGTTGTAAAGTGTGTACAGGGAGCCGTTTCCCTAGCTGAGCCATCTTGCTGGCCTTTGTTTTGTTTTTGAGTCAGTGACCCCATCACGTAGCCCAGGCTACCTTCAAATTCACAATCCTCTTGTCTCAGCCCCGAGGTAGGATTGCTGGCCTTTGTTGTTATAATGGGCTTCTAGTACTTTCCATGTATGGTTTGATAATGTCAAACTGTAGAAAAAGGGTATGGTAAAAATGTGGCAACATAGCCATCCCATCATAGTGGGCAGGCTTCTGGAAGCCTGAGGAAGGACAGAGGTGAGGGGGTACAGGTGGCTCAAGTGTGAGGTGGCCTAAGAGGATCAGCCCTGGCAGAGCCACCTCCAGAAGAGCTGAGGTGTCATGAAGCTAATGCACATCTTCACACTTTCCCTTCCCGAGACATGCGAAACTTCACACTGACTAGAATGCTCCAGGTTTAGTGCCTGAATTAACACCTTCTGTTGAAATTTTTTTTAAAAAGGCATGGAATTAAAACGATAACAATGAAAGAAAACCCAAACTGTTTCCTGTGTTGCAGGTTTATAATTCCAGTTACTCAGGAGGCCTCAGTAGGAGGATGACGAGTTCAAGGTCAGCCTTGGGCAACTTAGTGAATCTGTCTCAAACATAAAAAGTTAAAAAAAAACAAAAAAGTCTGGAGAGATGGCTCAGTGGAAGAACACACTGCTCTTCCAGAGGACGGGCAGCTCACAATCACCCAAACTTCCAGCCCCAGGGGGTCTGAGACCCTCTCCTGGCTTCCGAGGGCAGCTCCACACATGTGCACACACACCACAAAGATACACAATTTTAAAAAATAATAAATTAAACCTTTTATAAACTGAGTGGCTGGAGATATAGTAGTTCATTTGCTGGCATGCTTGCCCAAGATGAATGAAGCCCTGGATTTGACCCTCAGCACCACATAAAAAGGAAGGGCAGTGGTGCGTGTCTGATCTCAGCACTCAGAGGTCTGAAGCCATCCTTGTTCAAACCAGAGGCCAGCCTTCCATATGGAAAGACCCTGTCTTAAACACTAAAAACCAAAAATACCACCAAAGCCTTGGAGATAGGCTCAACTAGTAGAGGGCTTATTTAGATTCTTCTGAGACAAGGCATCAAATTGAAGGCCAGGATAGCCTCAGCATTGTGTCAGTCCTCCTGCCTCAGTCTTCCAATTGCTATGACACCATACCTTGTTTAGAGTTTTGTTTTTATTTTTGGTAGAAAGCTTGCCTGGCATGCTCAAGGCCCTGGATTTGACTTTCTCTTCAAGAAAGAAAGAAAGAGAGAGAAAGAGAGAGAGAGAGAGAGAGAGAGAGAGAGAGAGAGAGAGAGAGAGAAAGAGAGAACACCTTCACATGCCATTAGGAAAAAAACTAAAGTTAACACCATTTTGATATTGGTTGGTTATCCATGGAAAATGCACAAATTATAAGATGAGGGAAAAGATAGAATGTTCTGAGTTATCTTCTAGATGTTTCTGTCTATCTAAAACTGTTGTTAAAATGTAAGGCTGAGTGTGATAGCTTACGGCCATAACCAGTGCTCAGCAGGCAGAGGCAGGAGGATCACTACAAATTTGATGTCTGTATGGTTTATAAAGCAAGCCTCGATTTAAAAAAAACACAAGGCAATATATTCTATTTGCCAGGAACGGTATCTCCTGTCTGCAATTCCAGCTCAAGGGAGGCTAAGGCAGGAGTCTGAAAGTTCAAAACCAGCCTAAGATACATAGCAAGATATTGTCTCAAAAAACCCAACAGGGGCTTATGAGATGGTTCAGAGGTAAAGACAATTGATAAGCCTGAGGACCTGGGTTCTGTCCCTGGGACCCCATGATAGAAGGAAGAAATTTCACTTCTTTGACATCTCTGCACGTATGTACAAACTCCCACCACACAACATAACATCTCTGCACGTATGTACAAACTCCCACCACACAACATAACATCTCTGCACGTATGTACAAACTCCCACTTCCACAACAGAAATAATTCAGTGGAATCAAAAAGCCAAAAAAAAAAAAAAAAAAATTAAAAATGAAGTGATTTGGTTTAATTTCTAGGAATTTCATGGATGTTTTTAGATGTTTAGTGTTCATTTGGAATGAACAAGGGAAAAACCAAAATGTTGCCATTGGAACAAAGGCATACTGTGTAACATTAAAAGAGAATTTGGGGGCTGAAGAGATGGCTCAGTGGTTAAGAGCATACACTGTTTCTCCCGAGGATCAGAATTCAATTCCCAGCCACCATGTCAGGGGTCTGTAACCCTCTCCAGGCCAGAGCCTCTGTGGGCACCTGCGCCTCTGTGCTCTTATTTACACGTAATTAAATAATGATTACATGTTTAACAAAAGCATTCCATATAGTTGAAAGCACTACAATACCAACTGCAGTGATCTGACATCTCACTTCTGCTAAATGAGAAACTGCAGGGAAAGCACACGCCTACAGCTGGGAGCTGTGGGGCACACCTGAAACCCCAGCTGTGGAGAGGCTGGTGCAGAAGAATGGCTGCAAGATCGAAGCCAGCCTGGTGTACAACACGATGCCTGCTCTCAAACAAGCAAAATCTGGAACAAGAAGCCATTTGTTTACTTCGAAAGCAACAAGCACTCTAACCACTGAGCAACATCTCTAGCTCCCATAGTTTCTTTTTTAAAAACGTGTTCTGGAGACAGTTTTGGTTTCAAGCTTCTCGCTAGAGTGCTGGCAAACTCAGGGTCTGGAAGTCAAGTCTCAAGAAGTTTGCTCTGGACCTGCCAAGCACACACGCACACACCTGGTGACAGAATGTGTCACCAGGCTGGGAGCAGGGGTGTGGAGACAAAGGGACACGTCAGTAAGCTCTGTGAGATAAAGGAGCTCCACAGCTGTGACATGGCATGCAGTGTACAAGTCCCAAATGCCACACAGCTAAGCATTTAGTAATGCTTAGAATGGCCAATACGGCCTCATGACGCATGCAGGCCTTTGATACCAGCACTTGGGAGTAGAGACAAAATACAAGTTTAAGGCAAGCCTAGTCTACAAAACAAAGTTCAGGCTAGTCAGGGCTACAAAGAGGGAATCTCTCAAAAGAAGGAAAGAAGGAAGGGAGGGAGGGAGGGAAGAAGGGGAGGGAGAAGGGAAGAAGGGAGAGGGGATGGGAAGGAGAGAAGGGACCAATAAAATGGCCAGAAGGTTCAGTGGGTAAGATACTCAGCAAGCCTGACAACCCATGAGTTACTAGAAATCACATTAACAAACAAACAAACCGGATACCTGGAAGCAGTGCACACAGGGACAACCCTGGTACTCCTAAGGCAAACCGGCTGGTGGAGACTGAACTTTCCTCTGGAGCCCTGCAGGTCAGCAGGTCGCAAGAATGAGATGCTGCAGCAGAGAGAGAGAGAGAGAGAGAGAGAGAGAGAGAGAGAGAGAGAGAGAGAGAGAGAGAGAGAGAGAGAGAGAGAGAGATTGTCTCAAAACAAGGCAGAAGAAAAGAATCAGTTCTCAAAAACGCTATTCCCACACCCACACATGTATGGATACATACGAGTCAGTGTAAAGTAAGGAAACAGGAATTAGTTATTCTCTGGACAGGAAGAAAGGAAATGGCCGGAGGAGGAAGGATATAAGGCTTCAACTCACTCTATGATGTACCTTCCTTAACCTGCTAAGCAAACTGGTACATGAATTAATTAACCAAGACTCAATTGTCAAACCAAAACAATCAACTTTAGGATTAGAGAAATGGCTCAGCAATTAAGATTCTATACTATTCTCACGGAGTACCTAAGTTTGGTTCCCAGCACCTACATTTACAATTACCTGCAATTCCAGCTCTAGAAATCTGACACCCTCTTCTTGCCTATGTTTTTGTATACCCCACACACATAAACACATAATTAAAAATAGAACTATTAACAGAATAACCAACTATGAGGTAAATGTGGTTGCACACACTCTGGCAACCCCAGCACTTGTGATGCCAATGCAGGAGAATCACCCTGAGTTTGACGACAGCCTGGGTTACATAGTGAGATCTTGTCTCAAAAGCAAAACAAACAAAAAAACCCAAAACCTTAAAACCAACCCTCTCAATAACCTTACAATCCTCCATTTTCAGAGCCCACCCAAGTAACATCAGCTTTAAACAATTATTAAAATCCCCTGTGTATCTTCTTACTCTCCAAAGCAAAAACAGTATCTACACTTTTGCCCTGTGGATGACTAGTGTAAAGGTAACTCTGGGTATTTAGGTGTGAGTGCATGACAGGTCAGGCCGTGAGTCTTCAAAGGGTGGGGCTCCGACACCTGATGCCTTGGGGAATAATTCCTCCAGCACCTACACACAGCTGCACAGCCTGGGCCAGGCACACCTCAGCACATTCACACAGGTTCTCCCACCTTCTCCAACCAGAAACCTTTCCCCTTATCTCTGAGACAAGAATCTTACACAACAGTCAAGGCTGGTCTGGACTTCATTATGTAGCCCAGGCCTCAAACTCAACAGCAATTCTCCTGCTTCAGCTCTGCAAATGCTGAGATGACAGGAAAAAGCTGGCTTCAAACTGGACAACAGTTATGAATAATTCTACCAGTGAGCACTGAAGAGAAGGAATTCTACCTAAGGTTAGAAGATCTCACCATTCAAATAGGAAGGATTTTTCCCTATTTTAAAAGTACTGTGTGCTTGTCTAATAATTCCTGATACTGTGTAACAGAAATGCTGGTTTTACCCAGCAACAATGTTCTCTTTGAGGAACATTGTATGTATGTATGCATGTATGTATGTATGTATGTATGTATGTATGTGAACTTTGATCCCTTAGAGCACAGCCCTGTAAATCCACAAGTATTACAGGAGATGTAGGGGCAGAGAGAAACAAACACCACACAACCAAAACAAGAACATGAAATTCTGCCAGTGCATTTCCACAGACAGGTCTGGCATCAGCACCCAGAACCTTGACATGGTTTTCTCTACTTTGAAGAAGTCCTTTGAAGAGCAATGAGACAGTTTTAGAGTAGCAGAAACAAGATGAATTTGCGGTTTTCTCTGACAAAGGAAGTGGTATGTGACTTGAATAGATCGGTGGCTAAGAAGCAGGTGTGGGTTCTGAGGACGGACAAGGATGGAATGCTGACATGTGACATGTAAGCCTCACTTAAACTAAGCCCTTGGTTGTCACTGTGTGCCAGTGAGCCATTCAGAAACTGCTTCGCTATTATGGGGGGGGGGGTCTCATATAACCCAGCCTGACCTTCCCAAGTGCTGAGATTATAAATGTATGTTGTTACCTCAGGATTCCTGGCTTGCTCTTGATCTATGCCCAGCGAGATAGGCTCTTTCCTCTTTCTGTACTGTTAAGAAGTTTCTCCTTATACCTCAGGTGGATACTTCCTGAGAGCATAGCTCTACCTCTTAGGGAGATCTGATCTTTTCCAGGAGAGGGAAAAAGATAAAAATACCACAAACTCAGCTTCCTACATCCTTTTCTGTCTTTACTGTGTTCTTTTCCTTCTCAGGATCATAATTCTCAACCAATTATAACAACTTAAAGGGAAGAAAACCTCCAAACTTTCCTTTCTGAAGTCATAAGCCTTCTTGTAGTTAAAATGAAACACCTCTTCTTTGTGTGCCTGCCCTGAGCACAAACGGTTAGGAGACTGGAGCCCGTGGGATCCAGTCAAGTGTTCCACTCTAGAGACACATGAGTGTCATTTCCATATATAAAAGGCCACCAGTCAGCTTTCAAGCATCTACTGAATGTCTGACTGCTCAGGACAGTTACACGATCAGTCCGATAGGATGATAGGATTACAGAAGCCAGATTGTGAGTCAGGAAACTAACTTACCAAGAATTTGACTTAGGGGTTGGAGATCCCGGACTTCCTTGTCCCAGAGCCTCAGTTTTCATACATACAGATGGAGACTAGCCTATGCTGAAGGTTTCTTCCAACTAGAACCATGATGAAGCTTAAAGCAGGGTCATGAATTCCCTCATTCCTCCATCTCCAGCTATCTGCAGACAGCCGGAGAGCCTGAACCATCATTTCGATGCCCGGAAGAGCCCAGTGTGGCCCCCCTGGGTAAGTGGACACTTTCCCCAGTCAAAGGGGCCACCCACACGTGTCCTTATTCATAGCACTCCAGTCCTATTTTCTCTCTCGCTCATAAAGTATTCCAAGCTCATCCTGCCTCAGGGCCTTCACACATGCTGGACTTCCTGCTTGGACTTCTACAGGAATGGTGGTGGGTTCGACCGTTTAAGTCTCCGCAGTTGCTACTTCCTAGGACATATCTTACAAGTCTCCATGTTCTTTCCTGTTGTGTTATTTTGTTTTTGTGTATTTGTACTTTGTGTTGCTGGGATATTTAATCACTTTGTTTGCCCCCACCCCGTCAGCTATATGTAGGTAGGGTGTCTTGTCTTATTCAGAACTGTACACTCAGCCAGGAATGGTGGTTCATATCTGTAATCCCAGTTTTCAGAGAGTGCCACAGTAGGATCACTGTGAGTTTGAGGCCAGCCTGCGCTACAGATTGTTCTCGGTTAGCCTGGGCTAGAGTGAGATCCTGCTTCAGAAAATTAAAAAAGGTAAAATTGTGAGACTGGAGAGATGGGGTCAGCAGTTGAGAGCATTTGCTGCTCTTCCAGAGAAACGTCTTCAGTTTCCGGTACCTGAAGTACCTGACTTTCAACTCCAGCTCCAGGGTCTCAGACACCATCTTCAGGCCTCAGGGTGCACGGTACTGACATGACACACACTCACACACATTCTATTCTCAGTGCCTGATTGATACTGTACTAAATTCCAAGGGACTCTGGACTTGTTTCCAGAGTCTCCTTCACGACTCTGGGATTCAGTCTAGACTCAGAGGCTTCAGGAATTTTTTCTTATTGTTTGCTTTTTCTTTGTCTTTGATGTTGGTTTTTGAGGCAGTGTCTCTCGTAGATCTGACTTGCCTCACAAGCGTAGGAATTGAAGGTGAGAGCCACCAAGCCCACCCTGTCTGCTCCTTGACAGACTTGTTTGCTTTTTTTTTTTTTTTTTTAAATCCTGGGGTGGGGACCTCACAACATACTCACCTTCACAGCAGTGACATCATGACCGCGTGATAGCATCACAAGCTCTCAACATCCTTCCCTGGCTCCTTTCCAGAAGCCTCAGACCCAGTCAGAGAGACGACGCGCTCTGGGCGGCGCTTTCGTGCGCCAATGACGTCACACCCAGCGCTTGCGTCACGTGCACCCCCCGCGAGGGTGGGGCCTGAGGGCGGCGCTTCCGGTCGGCGGAGCTTGGCGGCCTGAGTGGCGGCGGCGGCGGCGGCGGCCGAGTGGCGGGATGGCGGGCGCTGTGAGCGAGGCGCGCTTTGCGGGGCTGTCGCTGATGCAGCTGCACGAGCTGCTGGAGGACGATGCACAGCTCGGCGACATGGTGCGGGGGATGGAGGAGGTGAGCGTCTTGGGACCGGGGGAACGGGGTGCTGGGACGGCGCGCTGGCAGCCAGAGTGGGGCCCTGGTGCGAGAATCGGGGGCGCCGAGGGCCCCAGGCCGGTTTGAATCGGGGATCGGAGCCTAGAACCAAGACATGGGGTCTTTGGGACCGGGAGAGGGAGTGAAGGCGCTGAGATTGGCTTGGTAGGGGTGGAGGTGACTGCCGTCGAGACTCCCAAGACTCCAGGGAACTAAAGCAGGTAGATTAGGCAACGGGTTTGGGAAGGTTTTTAAAGGAAAGGTTGGAAAGTCGTAGGGGCACTGAAGCCAGTAAAAGCAGATCGGATATGGGGACTAGCTCGAGTTGTCGGACTGTTCAAAGATGGGCTTGTGGGGAGCAGAGATCTGTAGCTGAGTCTCGGATGGGATTCTGAGAGGGGTCCTCGAAGTTCAGAGGCTCCAGGTCACAGACAGCTAGGGCAAGGTGGAAAGGGACCCAGTGGCTGTCGGCTTTCCAAAAAGACCTTTCCCGTGAACGTGGCTTTAGGAGAGTTGGCTCAGAGTTCCTTCCTTTGGTTCTGTGAACGGGCTGTGAGTGGCCAGAGAAGACCCCTTTCCCCAAGCATCCCGGCCTTCACGTAAAGAAAAGATTGAGGGAATTCTAGCTTGGCTGGCTCTGCCCACCTCTTTGGGCTCCTGAAATTGCTTCTGACAACAGGGTAAAAAGGGGGGCTGGGAGCTGACTTCTGACCCCCCTTCTCTATAGTCCAAAGCCAGCCCAGCCTCTGGAAGGCATGCGCCCGCCCATGTTTCTGGTTATCTTCCTCCACACCTCGCCTGTGGTTTGCTTTGAGGAGTGACTGGTTTCACCCTTGCAGATCTGCCCTGAGTACTTCTCCTTTTCCTTCTTTCCCAACTGGCCCTGACGCTGATACTCTGAGTCTGGAGCTGTCTGATCCAGCTCTCTGTGGCCCACTACCTCCTTTGTCTGGGAAGTCTGAGCTTCCCTAAGCCTGCAGAGCTTAGTTTTGCTTCCTGCCAGAAGCTGGTATAGGGGGGCTCTTTTGGCTTGCTTTCCGAAGAGGAATTGTTCAGCACCCAGCCAGCCCCCTTCCAAGGGGGCTTGTAAGAAGGTTGTACATTCAGAATCCCTGGAAAACCCTCAACAGATCATTGTCTGCCGCTACAGAGAGGCCACTGTAGTAAGATGGTATCAGTGTTTCCATTAATACACCCCTTGTATTCACCGGCTTTGCAGCTTGGCACATAGAACGTTGCCCTGAGATGCAATTTACCCGGTTTGTGGTCTCCATGTGGCACTGTCCATTTTCAGAGAAGAATAAGAGACCCAAAAAAAAAAAAAAAAAAAAAAAAAAAAATCCATCTTTCTTGACTGACTGAGAGTTCCGTGCCTGCACAAGAAAGGACAGTTCTTGCTTGGCTTCGCTGCAGCTTCTGAGAGACGTTTTGTTGGCTGTGTGCAGAGTGTCTTTCTAGCTTAATAATAAAATGATAGGTAGACTTTTCGGCATGCCACCCTGCCTTGCAAGCTGCCACTTTGCTGCATGTGACTCTTCTGTTTCAGTGAGTACAGCCACTGGATCTCTGTAAGTGGAACACTCAATAACATAAACTCTTACTTAGCAGAGGATCGGAGGGGAGTGAGTCAAGTCCTCTGTGACTCCAACCTCACCGTCCTCCCCTCTAGAAACCTAGAGATCAGTTTGTTGTTGTTTTGTTTCGAGACAGGGTTTCTCTGTGTAGCCCTGGCTGTCCTGGAATTCGATTTGTAGACCAGGCTGGCCTCGAACTCACAAGGGATCCACCTGGTTCCACCTCCCGGGTGCTGAGATTAAAGGGCATGTTTCCATCCCTGGCTTGAAACTGGAGACTGTTAGAGGAAGAGAAAGGCAAATAAATGTAGCAGGAATTTTAATCTAGTTTAATTTTTTTGAGTCGAAGCGTCCTTCCTACCACAGTACCGGGATGGGAATGCTGAGGACCTCATAGTGTCACAGGAGTTACTCAGCAGCTTTTAAAACAGGGAAACAACTGGAAAACCAAAACACCTGGTTTGCACACCCGTCGTCCTATTATGGGCGGTGTTTTCTAAAGGAATGGGTGGAACTCCAACGGCGGTTTTTATTTAATTTTTTTTTTTTTTTTTTTTTTTTTTTTTTTTGGTTGTGAAAGTTTCCCTCCCCTGGCCAAGTCATGCATTTGTTTATTTTGGGATGGTTTCAAGAGAGAAGAGTCTGGGAATCATCCTGGACCATTGACTCCTGACCAAATGGAGTATTACATGAATAGACCACTCATATTCATAAATAAATCTTTAAGAAAAGGACTAGCTGATGTCACCCTAACAGATGAGTAAGGTCTTGTTTTTAAAATTTTTAAAATAAATGTTGATTTGCCATTAGCCTCAAACATTTTACCTTTCTACGGTCAGGGGGGTCATGTGACTCAGTGGTTCTAGGAAACATTAGGGAGTGGAATGGGCCTTTCACAGCACGGACTCTCATAAACTGAAGTGAAGATTAAGGTTCTGTGTGTTTCTCTCTCTCTCTCTCTCTCTCTCAACTGGCAGAAGGAAGTATTTTAAATTGTAGGGTGAGGCTTCTCGCAGCCTGAAGGGATATTTTGTGGCTGCTGTCAAGTGTGGCTTGTTGAAGGCATTCACTGTTAGGCTTAACTGCTGTGGGCCTTGTCTTCACTATTTTAATTGCAGAGTGTGAGTTTTAGCACAGCTCTTCGAATTAACATGACACTGTGCTCTCAGGCCCTGTGTGTTTTCTCTTTTCCTGTCTCCTGTCCGGCATGCTGCTTCCTAAATTCAGACATCATAACTGAGCCTTTTTTTCTTTTTGGAGAAAAAAGGATTGTGTGGGTGGTTGGAAAGGTGGAGACAGGGATGGGAAGATGACACTCGGGGGTTGAGACGGGGGTCTCCCTGCATAACTCTGGCTGCCCTGGAACTCATTTTGTAGACCAGGCAGGCCTAGGTAGATCCATTTGCCTCTGCCTCCCAAGTGCTAGGATTAAAGAAAGGCGTGCCTGTGCCACCAGGCACGGCTGAATTTGTTTTGTGTACACATGGGTGTGGATGAACAAATGGGGATCCTGGAGCAACTTTGAGGAGGAGGTTCTTTCCTTCCTCTGCGGGACAGGGGTTCTTCCTTCTTCTGTGGGACGGAGGGATTGAACTCAGGCTTGTGCAACAAAGGGCCTTTTACCACCTAAACCCACAGTTCTCAACCTGTGGGTCCCCACTCCTTTGGAGGCTGAACAACCCTTTCGCAGGCTTAAGGCCACCGGAAAACGCGGATGCTTGCATGACAGTTCATAGCAGTAGCAAAACTACACTCATGAAGTAGCCATGAGAATTCCGTGCTAAATGGTTGCAGCATTAGGAAGGCTGAGACTCACTGACTTTATTTTTACGTGGCCGTGGAATGCGCCTTTATCTGGCCACACAAACCCCACTGCCTGGCAAAGCACTCCCATAAAAGGAACGGTTGCTTAGGGGATTAGGCAAGTACACCGGACCTCTTGGGTCACTTCTCCCTGTGTGTCTTCTATGGAAATGCTACCTGGTCCATGGCTAAGGGTCTCAGAGGATTCAAATTCTGCAGCTTTGTCCCCATGGGAAGCAAAATGCCAACACACAGAACTGTTGGGAGTCTGAGAAGACAAGAGTGTTTTGTGGGAAGTGAAGAACAACTCAGGTCTGGAAGAAGGGACCTCCTTGAGGCCTTTTGGGCTGTGACTTGTGTGTGACAGCAGCCACTGCCCAAGTCATAATGGCTCATTGAAATGGAACGCTATCCTGGGACTCCTTTGGAACACACAGGCTGAATCGTTGCTGGTGGGACTTGGGTTTTTAGGAGCTAAGGATTTGAACTTGCTGAGGTTGGGCAGTGGGTTCTCACTCTATAGGCCTGGCTGTCCTGGAACTGACTCTGTAAACCAGGCTGGCCTCAGATCAGAGCTCTTCCTGCTTCTGCCTCCTGAGTGCTGGGATTAAAGGTGCGAGCCATCACACTTGGGTTTTTTCTTTTTAAATAGTAATGGTACACTTTCACTGGAAGATGGTAGGTAAGAGTCACGTGACTGGGTGGCTGCCTTTTAAGTCACTTAAGGTCTGTGCTCTTCAGTTTTCTCAGCCTTTAGGGAGAATGGTGGTGCCTGTCCTTTTAGGGCTTTATGCAGCCCAGAGGGAGTGATCCCCAGAGGTCATCCCCCACCCCCCACCACCTTAGAGCTTTTCTGAGCTGAGAGATTAAAGCAGGCTGGATTGTCTGAAGCAGCTGGATTGTCACAAATGTGAGACCAGACTGGGCTCAATTGTGAGAGACCCTCTAAAAAGTGAAAGAGACTAGGATCTGGGCCAGGCCAGCCTCCTACCCCTTCCGTCTTAGACACCTGAGCATCAGCTTCACCATAGGGTTCTCCAGCTCCCTCAATCACAGACGTGTTCTGTGTCCCTTAGCCTCTTCATCTGTGGCGTTTGATACCCATTTTATAATCTGTTCACTTCCTGTGACCCCACGGTTCATTTCGTCACGTGTGTGTCTTCCACACCGGCACCAGCATGCCGTCTGACAAAGGGTCTCCCCATCAGTGTCACTGGCTTCAGTGGATGAAGAGTGGCCCGGATTGAGTGTGGAAGGGGGCGCCTGTAGGTGGAAAGGGAGAAACGAGACCCTGTTGGACTGCAGGGCTCCAGCAGGGCACCTCCAGGACAGGAGTGAGTGTGCGGCTCTGGGGCTCCTCCAGAACCACCTGTAGGTTGGCTGTGACTTCAGCCAACCTTCCCCAGTGCTTGGAAATCGAATAAGGTTTGCATGGCCACCCGGTAATTAGTCTGTTGTCAGAGGTGCCATCAAGTAACAAAAGAAGTTCTGGGAATTAAGTGACCCCATTTTGATGTCCTCTCACTGTGCTTCCGTCAGACTGGCTCGAATCGGAACCTGGACTGGCTGAGCCCCTGAGCTAAGGAAGGCCAGCTTTGTTGTTCGTGAGGCCCTTATTGCAGTATTTGGAATGGACGTTGCCATGGGGATTTATGCCGGGCACACAGTACATGGTTATCCGCACAGACTCGGTGACAGTTGACCAGGCAGCCACTGGCGCCGAAAGCGTGCTGAGACAAGAGTTGTATTTGGCTGTTTTCTTCCTGGCCGTCACTTGGAAGAACTTTTCCTTACCAGCAGGACAGAGGCAGAAGCAAAGCTCCTTGTCGGATTTCTCCGTGAAGAATGGAATTTGAGGTGTGATGTGTGATGTACTTGGGTTTGTTGTCTCTAGGGTACATGACTAACTCTCACTTAACAAACTCAGTTGGCCCGGAGCTTGCTGTATATAAACAAGACTGGTCTCAAACTCACATTCCTGCCCTTGCCTCCCAAGTGCTGATGTTAAAGGCATGGACCACAACCCCTGATTCTTCTTCTTCTTCTCCTTCTTCTTCTTCTTTTCTTGTACATTTTACTTATGTGTGTGCCTGTGTGGAAGTTGGAGGACAGCTAATGGGAGCTGGGTCTCTCCACCACATCAGCCCCAGCGATTGAAGTCAGATTGCTGTCATGTTTACATGCTAAGCCATCTGGCTGGCCACATACTTCTTTTACATCAAAGCTTTCGTTATCTCCAAGGGTTAACGAATGGCCTCTTGAGGTTGTGTTCATGTCCATAGCCCGGTGCCCAGCACAGTGAAGGGACACAGTGGCTACTAATTAATGTTTGCCTACAGCCAGCCAGTTTCCTTCGTGTGCACATAGCTGAGTTCTAGGAGGCTTATGCATTACTCAACCCTCGTGAAGAACCTGTTCTCTCTGGGGATGTGAAACTAGTAAAGCCACAGCTTTTTTTTTTTTTCTTTCTTCCTCTTTTCTTTTTCCGCAGGGCTGGGGATAGAACTGAGTGCCTTCCGAATTGGAGACAGGCTCTCCACCACCAAACTGGGCCCTCGGCCCTAGATTTTTATCCTTTAGGATCATGATGGTATACACAGCCAAATCCCACAAAATAGATTTTAAATGCTGGAATTTAGCTCACGGTAGTCAGGGGAGACCCAGGAAGCCTTTGGGGCATGGAAGACGGTCACAGAGTGTTTCCTGGAGGAGACAGTGACTCAGCTGGGATTCAGAGGTTGAGATATAGGTATTCAGGTGATAAGGGAGGAGGCTCTAGGGCCTGGTGTGGACATCTGGAACAAGGAGTCCAGCGAGGTTCTGGAGCACTGCAGGCGCCGTGATACACTAACATGCTTGAGGGACCAGTGCTAGGCTGATGCTAGAGAGGCAGGCGGCACCAGATGGCCTTATAGGCCACCAGGGTAAGGAGCTTGGCCTGATCCTCTGGAGAGCCACTATAGGATTTAAGCCAGGGAGTGTTGCGGTTGGCTGCCCTTGACATTTATGTAGATGATTCTGGTGTGTGTGTGTGTGTGTGTGTGTGTGTGTGTGTGTGTTGGGGAGAGTGTGGGGGATGAATTGGGGGGGATAAGATTAGGAAACAGGAAGATCAGTGAGAAGGCTGAAAAACAAAATCGAACCTTGAGCAGCCACAGAAGTGGGCTTCAGGACTGGAGGCTGTACTCCAGCCGAGCTACTGGGTCTTGCTCTGCCTCAATGAAGTAAGAGTGAACCTGTTTGTGTGTGTGTGTGTGTGTGTGTGTGTGTGTGTGTGTGTGTGTGCGCGCGTGCGCGCGCGCACGTGCAAGAAAATAACAGGAAAAAAAGGCAGCGTAAGTTTTTAAAACTACAAAACTTGGGATGTCAATCATATGTATATGTGTATGCATTTGCTTTTTGGTGATGGCCGGAGGATGATATACATCTTGCTGTGTAGCCCAGGCAAGCCCCAAACTGGTGCTCCCCTGCCTCAGCCTCTAAAATACTACTAAGACTACGAGGTGTAGCTGTTATGTGTGGGAGGAAGTGGGGAGACTGAGACAAGATTTGGGGTGCAGGGAAACTTTCTCAAATACTAGTTTGCTCACCGTTAACACAGTCTCAACGATAGCATCCCGAAACAGGCACCGTGTCATGTGCCTGTCACTCTAGCTGTGGGAAGCTCAGGTAGGCGCATGAGTTAAGGCTAGACAGGGTGACAGAGTTGAGACTATTTAATAAAAGAAAAGCAGCTGTAGTTCAGAGGAAATTTATTTCATTCCTAACGCTGGATACCCAGTGTGTGAAGGCTCTGTGTGCTCCTAGTACTTGGGAGGTGGAGGCAGGAGGACCAGGCATTCAGGACCATCCTTGCCTGTACTGGGAGATTGCCGCCAGCCTGGGAAAAGGAACAGAAAAAGGGCATCCTGTGTACTTATCCCAAGGATTAAATACACTAGCCTGTATAATTCAATGTGGTACCTGGCAGTAGTAGGAGTGAGCAGAAAGCCTTTCAGTGTGAGGCCATTGGAGCTGGCAGACATTTCCTTCAGGCATTACTTCCTGGAATTTTAATTCTTGGTGGTCATTATATGGTTCCCAGCAAGTAGAGTTGGGGAAATGGTGGTCAGTGGGCTGGGGAGGGGCTGCTTTGTTTCTTCCTGCCTGGGTGGAGGGAGTGGGGGGCCACCTTGGCGAGTTGGGAAGTGGGGTGGAAGAAGGTGGGGAGACCTTGGGGGGTTGGGAGGGTGTGAGATGAAGTTCTAGAGGCTGTGCACCTGTGTACCTGATTTTCTACACTAATAGATGCCTGGGGGCCCTGGGGCCTCCAATGGGCTAGATGCCATCTGCTGCTACTGCCTGGGTTCCTGGGGTACCTCTCAATGGGAGCGCAGTAGTTTTCTAGAATGAGTTCTGGGTCATGGAGGAAGGCCTTGTGAGTTTTATGGACTTCGTTTCAGGAGGCGGGGAGCCTATATTTGTTGTTTCTGAGCCAGTGTCTCAAACTCTTAAAAAAACCAAAACAAACAAACAAACAAACAAACAAACAAAAAACCCAGACAGATCAGAAAGCATCCCAGGAGTTGGTCTGTCTTTTCACCATGTGGGTCCCAGAATTTGAGTTCAGATGGGCAGTGTTGGTAGCCACGCCCCCGTCCCTGCAGCGTGGTTTTTAGTGGCTACTTGACATCTGTGTCTCTGTCCTAATTTATGTATTCTGAGTACTCAGGTAATCCTTTCCCCACCATAAAGTCTATTAAATGACATTTAGCTTTTTTTTTTTTGCCCCTTTTTTTTTTTTTTTTTTTGCGCTGGGTTAGTGCTGGGACCACAGTGACAGACTTCTTGTAGAGAAACCTGTCTTTCTGTCATTGAGGGTATGAAACAAAGTCACTTGTGGACCCTGGCCCTGCTGGTACTTTTTTTTGTGCCCCACCCACTGTGCTCCCTGTCTTTGCTATCTGGTCCTCCCACCAGAGGCCTGAGGCGATGGGTAAGCCCAGTTAGGGACTAGAAACTTGCAAGTGTGAGCCAAAACAAAGAGCCTCTTTATAAGCTGATTAACTCTGGTATTTTGTTATAGTGATGGAAATTCAGGAATCTGGGATGGCTTAGGCATCTGATAGCTAGGTTTTTGTTATAAAAACTTAAGGAGAATAATCTAGAGAGCAATAGTTTCTGTTTTGACTCATTTTCTTTTCTTTTTTTTTTTTCTAACTACCTACATGAAGAAGGAAAAAAAATCTCATGATTAGAACAGGAGTTTTCTCCTTTATTACAAAGAGAGAGTAACGAAAGTCATGAAAGAAAGTTTATCAAACCGAAGTCAGAGTCAGGGTTAGAAAGGTCATGTAAAGATTCATATTAAAGATAAGAGGGAAACGTCAGAAGACACCGAATCCAGAGCCCACTGGGACTGGCAGTTTTCCATTCGTCCTTTATACAGACCAAGCTGAAAGACGCCCCCACACCAACCTCTTGAAGTTGTGGGTAAGAGGAAAGAAAGCCTAAGAAACCTCGGCTGCTTTGGTGGTTGGCCTCAAACAGAAACCACTAAGAAAACCCAGGTCCCGGGCCTGCGGTGGCCTCCCTCACATTCCCACTGCTGAGAGGCAGAGAGAGGAGGCTCACTTAAGCCCATGAGTTTAAGACCACTCTGGCTATCTCACTCAAAAGAGAAAAATAAAAGTTGGGGTTTAGAAAATTTCTTCAGTAAGCTGAATCTTGGGGGCCATGTGGTCAAAGGGAGAAAGGAGTCTTCAGTTTTAAATTCCCACAGAAGACGGAGATCTTTCCACTGAACTAAGTGTTCCAGTAATTCTACATCTGTCTGCCTTTGCTGTCAACAGAAGTGACAGTGAGCTTGCTCAATGGGTAATGGCGGTTGACATTTGATTCCCCAGAAGCCACGTGGTAGACAAAGAGAACTAAATCCCACCAGCTCTCCTTGGCCCATGTGAATGGCCTAGCTCGTGCATACCCTTTATGGCGTGACTTGTGCTAAGGTGATATCCCCGTCCATTCGTATCTCTGCTTGGTCAGGCACGCACACGTGTGCACACACTCACAAGCATTAAAAAGTTTTAAAGGAGACTAAGCCAGGCATGGTAATGTGTGCCTGTCTTCCCATTTACTTGGGAGGCTGATGCAGGAATATCATTTGAGCTCAGATGTTTAGGACCAGCGAGTGACACCTCATTTAAGAGTAAGTAAGTAAATAAATAAACACATGTATAAATAAAACCCAGGACTTAGGAGGTGGGGGCAGGCTCAGGCGGATTTCTCTGAGCTCAAGGCCAGCCTGGTCTGAGATAGTTCCAGGACAATCAGGGCTACACAGAGAAAACCTGTCTCAACAAAACAAACAGAGCATGATGCCCCTCACCCTTCCTCATGACGAGCCCAGCTTTTCAGCTGCTCCCTAGCCACATGCTAATCAAGGGCCAAGTGTGTTTGCTTCCAGACCTCTTCATTCTGGGTTTATTTGCTGAGAACTTATGTAATATTCTCCAGCTGGTGAACCGTGTGTGGAAGAGGGCTGCTTCTGTGACTGTGCTTTCGAAAGAGCTAATACAAAGTATTTCACTGGGAAAGACCCAGACCCTCGCTGGTGAGCGAACTGTGGACTAGACCAAGAACCAGTCACTGTCAGCTCTCACGGTGCTTGCCCAGTTCCTGAGTCTTCACCTAGTGGAAGGATGTGACCAAGCTCAGGGCAAAGTGCTTAAACCCATCCCTAGAAGCCATGTGTAAAAGCCAGACTCCCACAGGATTGCCACATAGTGGTACATGTAATCCCAGTGCTGGGGAGGAAGAGACAGGTCAGCCAGTGAGAGACCTTGTCTTAACGTAAGGCTGTAAAGCGGATAGCACCTGAAGAATTAGCTCTGTTCCCTGGTTCCACACATGTGCATACACACATGTACCTGCACACACACACAAGAAAGACCTTGTCTTAAGTGGGGGGGAAATGGGCACATTCCTGTCTTTAAAATGGCTAGCCAGTGCATGCTGGAGGTAGCATTAAGAGTATGCGGCCAGCCTGGACTACATGGAGCTATCCGAAAGAAAACAAAACAACCAAAGTGTTCAGTGTGTGGGTGCTTTAACCAATCTGCCCAGTTAACTGATTCGGTGTGTGGTGCAGAATTTCCAGGCTTAGCTGCAAAGGTTGGGATTCAGTGGTCTGGGAACACACACACTTTTAGGAAACTGGGGACAAGAGCAATTAGCATCATGATTAATGTGGGTGGTCCATCCTGTCTTCCCACCTCAGCCAGGGTCCTGAGTTAGCATAAGGCCAGCGGCTCTAGTCAAGTCACATCTCAAAGCGGGTGTCTGAGCCACTTAGACCTGTCACACTTTCTTGCTCCTCACACCACCACATCTAGTTCCAAGTTTCAAGAGCTTGATGATTTTTGTTTGAATGTTAAGGAATAAGTCTTGTAGGAAATGGTCCGCACTAGGTGTCATCCTACCAGAACTAGGACACTGACAAACTGTGTCCTAGAAGTGATTTCGGCTCTTCTCTGGTGCATGTGTGCTTCTGTGAACATGATCTACGTACGAGTGAGCGGCATCCCAGTCCTTAGCCTCGAGGCCAGCTCCATGCGTCCGGAACTGGGTTTAGAGGCCACTACCTGCTATTTTCTGAGAAAGCGGCTTCTATCTTTCATCCCAGCAAGAAGGTATCTTTACTTAAAAAAGTGACTGGAAATCGTTGGTCCTTTTGTGTTTGTGTTTTTGAGACAGGATTTCTCTGTATAGCTCTGTACCAAAACTCACTCTGTGGGCCAGGCTGGCCTTGAACTCACAGAGATCCCACTGCCTCAGCCTCCTGTGCCACCATCCCAGAAAACCTTTGTTTCTCAGCCAAGTGGGTGGAGCCTTTGATAAACAGCTTGTGAATTCCTTCCTGAGTGGGTTGTAGTCTTGGAGATGGTTTCACACAGCCCCCGAGACAGCTGTATTTTAGGCCAGTTTCGTAATGTTCCGCAGCTCCTCCACTGTATTTCTGGACCTTCCTACCTTCCCTCTGTCACCATGCTAAGCAGTCTGACTCTGCAACTGCTGGGCTCCTCTTAGTAAAAGTAGAGGGAGATCAGAATTGAAGAGAGCAGCCCCTAAGGGCTACAGCAAACCTTTGCAGGGTGTGGGGGCCAGGGACTGTCCTGGATCACAGGCCTCCTGAAAACCAGAAGAAGTCAGTTGGCAAATGACTTTTGCCACCGGTTAACTTTGAATGGGAGATGAGTTTGAGCTTTCTAATAACCACAGGGCCAGCAAGATGGCTCACAGGGTAAAGGTGATTGTCTCCAAACCTTGTAATCACCTGAGTTTGGTGGTGGAAGGAGAGAACTAACTCCCATAATTTGTCCTGTGTCACTCATGCACACGTGTGTGCAGACACGCACACAGTATGTAATATAGAAACAATAACATGCCAAGGCTGAAGAGGTGATTCAGCAGTTAAGAGCATAGACAACTCCTGCAGGAGACCTGAGTTTGGCTGAGCTGTGTGTGGCTTTGGCTCCAGCGCCGGCACTCAAGCGCATGCCCACATACAGACACAGGAAGATACAGAATGAAAAAGAAACCCGCAGCCCGTGACGACAGTGACTGCATTCAGATGAGTGGGTGAAAGAAGTGGCAGTTAACCTGCTGAGCACGTGCCCTGTGGAGCACAGGCCAGTGCTTTCCGTCTAAAATGGTCTGCAAGCCTGTATCGCCCAAGGTCCCAGTACAGTCCCAACCCAGTGGCAGATGGAACAAAAGCTTAAGGGCTATCTCCTCCTCATTGTGTTTCAGAGAGCTTTGAATGTATCTGAAGTGGCAAAGGTCAGCGACGATGTGGTCAGTGGGCGATGACCTCACTAACTAGACAGTTTGAGAGTGTCATACTCTGCAGATGTCAACCCCCTCTTCAGGAAGTTGTTTGTGTTTGGCTGGGGTTTTTTTGTTTGTTTGTTTGTTTTTGTTTTTTGTTTGTTTGTTTTTTATATTGCTGTTTTTCTGATCACCATAGCCCAGGCTGACCTCAGATTTACATCAATCCTCCTGTCTCAACCTCAGAGTACTGGGATGAGCCTGGTTCAAAAGTTGTCTTTAAAAAGATGAAAGGGAGTGAAGCCAGTACTGTGCTGTTTCTGTGTGAACTGCGTTTCCCGTGATCAGATTAGACAGAAAGCTTTGCCGGTGTTGAAGGAATGGTGTTGGATGCAGAGAGTGATCCTGGCATTGTGGTCGGGTCCCAGAGTTCGCCCAACAGTTTTTAAGAGTGAATGATAGGATGCTGCTCTTAAATACGTTCAAGGTAAAGGTTGCGGGTGGCTCAGGGTAGATGACCTCCCGCAAGAGCAAAACTCTGGTTCAACACTCAGCCCTTTGCATGAAGAAAGGGGTGTTTGACAATGTTGACAAGAACCTGGATAGGGTTCTGTGTGGCTGCTTTGTGCGTGTGAATAAGGACAGACAGACATAGTGGGAGTGACTTCTGGGTAGTTGTTGTCCCCATTTATTCCTTAGCACTCAAGAAAGACCCCCAGCAGTGTTGCAGCAGGGCGGAGAACCCAAAGACGCTAGTACATCCTGGGACAGGACGATGGGGCCCCCAGTATCCTAAATCTTTATACATATCAGCTTGATTTCTCTTCCCAAGGCATTCTCTCATACACTGTGCTGTGTGTGTGTGCAGCCACGCCACAAGTGACAGTGCCCAACCTGCAGAGCCTTACACACCGAGACGATCCTGACCCCGAGACACTGGAGGTCTAGGCTGCTTCCAGGTCATTGTTGGGCTCTTAGGTGTGCTTCCTGAATGAGTGAAGGAGTGAACTAATGAATGAGTGAGCGGTTACTGTGTTAGAGCATGTTGTGACTGACTGGGATGAGCAATCGCTCGTGGTTTTTAAAAATACACTTTTAATTAAAGTAGAATTACACCTTCCCCCTCCCCTTTGTCTCTGCAGCCTCTCCCCGTGCCATCTCCAATCCTTCCCATCCTCCTCCTCAAGCTGATAGCTCCTTTTCTTTGGTTACTATTGCACATACATATCTGTATGTGCATGTCTGTTCTGCGTGTGTAGGTTTCAAGGCTGACTGTTTTGTGTTAGACAACCAGTTAAGGGTACCCACCGGTGGGAGGCAGTTTTGTCCTAACAGTCATTGTTTGCCTAGTCCTTTGTCTAGAGCTGGGACCCTATAAAGCTTTTGGTTGTTTTTGAATGAATGGGTAAATTACAGTGGCCTCAGGGCTGTCTAACTCCGCTTTCTCATACCCATTGAGCCTTGTAAGTGGGGAAGGTTGACTCTAACTGCAGAGGGTTCACCAAGCCCTTGTCCCAATCTTATCCTTTTCCCTTTATTTCAGGTTGTGCTCAGTGCTGTGGGCAAACCAGGGTGACAGGCAGTCATGGCCTGCTGGGTGGTAACAAGCGTTAGTTTATGATGCTGCCAAAACTACGCTAGTTAGACAGTTAAAGACTGTGGTCTGGAGGAGCTGAACAGTAAGTAAGGACAGGCGGTGCCTGGTGTTGTGTGTGCACTGCAGAGACTGCAGATCTGCCATTTCACTTAGCTTTGTTGCTCTGAGACAGGGTCTAGCTCTGTAGCTCTGGCCGGTCTTGGACTTGCAGCTGTCCGCCTGTGTCTGGAGTGCTGGGGTCGCACAAGGTGCACCACACCTGGCCTTAAGGGGCTGGTTGTCCTCGTCAGAAGGGTGAGAGATGGCCTCACTGCTTAGGAAAGCTGCTGAGGTTATCTGCAGGCTTCTGGCCAAACAGGCGCAGTGGATGGAGGGATTCCTGGTAGGAAGGGGCCACTAAGATTCCTCTGTGGTGACAGATGTGGGAGGGGGAGACAGCACTGGGGAGAGCCTAGGTTACCTGCTCTTACTCCCCGTGAGGAAGCGTACTCCACTTTACCTTCTTCCATCTTTGGTCCACATTGTTGAGTTACAGGACGAGAAGAGGAAGAGAGGTCATAGGCATTGTTCAGTCAGTTGGCGTCAAGGGACAGAGTAGGATCGAGGGTGGACCTCGAGATGCCAGCACTGTGCATGTGCACTGTGGCTGCTGTGGCAGCTCACCGCAGCGCTGTGGTCTCAGAATGTTATGTGTCCCACTCCAGGAGCTGGGAGTCTGGCACGATGTGTCATGTGGCCCCTCTTTCACTTCTAGCTGTGGCCGGCTCCCTTGTGGCCACACTCCTCCAAACTGGGGATCATGGCAGTACAAGAGGTGGCAGAGAACATTTGAGCAGTGAGGGTCGAGTTTGGGGTAGGGCTGTTCAGATAAAAGCAGCTTGGTAGAGGTGTGACAGGACAGTGGGGACCTAGGAGTCCCATGAACCAATCTGGTGACAAGTATCATCAATACCACTGTGTTTATTGCCCCAATAACATGTTTGCTTGTTAAATAAAGGAAGGCTGTTCACCTTGTGCATACGCCAGGCCTGCAGAGAACGGTGACGGTGACGTAACCCGGCTGTAACCTTCAGGCGACTCACTGGAGTCACATCATGTGACTACACAGAGGCTGCCAGGACTGATAAGGATTCCCAGCTGGGCCATGGTGACACTCCTTTAATCCCAGGACTCAGGAGGCAGAGGCAGGTGGGTCTCTGGACTCAGGAGTTTGAGGCGAGCCTGGTCTGCAGAGTGGGTTCCAGGGCTACATAGAGAAACCGTGTCTGGTAGGACAGGAGAGAGGGAGAGACAGAGTATTTCCATTCATTTGTTCAGATTTCCTCCTGTAGTTCAGGAGCATGTCTTGTGTGAAGAGGAGTCGGGCCTGCCAGAAGTAGCAGACCTCTTCCATGAGAAAGACAGACCTGCCTGCACTCAGGAAGACATGCTCATAATTACAGACAAGGGAGCCAGACTCTGGTCAGCTTGGGTCAGAATTTTACGTTGGAAAAGCTGCTGGTTTGGATGGTGTCCACTGGAAATCCAAGCCTTTGACCTGGCCCTAGCCAGCAGGGGTAGGGAGTCTCCCGGCTCTAAGTGGTGCGCAGGCAGAGGAAGCTTACATCTGTTTCCTTCCTTATGGGTTTATTTTCTAACAAGTCTCCCCATTTCTGCCCCATTTCCAACAGGGTTGGGGGGGGGGTCAGAGGTCAACACTGGGTATCTTCCATTCTCCATCTCTCCCTTATCTTTGAGACAAGGCCTCTGACTGCACAGCTCACCTATCAGCTGGCCCGGCAGGGTAATGAGCTGCGGGGTCTGCCTCCCCCAGCGCTGGAGTTACAGTCGGTACGACTATGCCAGCCTTTCACACGGACACTGGGGATCTGAACTGAGGTCCTCTCCAGCCCCCACTCCCACTCCTACCCCCATTTTTAAAGAGGTCTTTTATTTTCCTAGGGTGTTTGCCTTCTGTTTGTACTGACACCAGAAAGGTGTGGTTTTTAACATAAGGAAATAACTTTAATCAAGTGATTTAAAAAAAAAAAAAAGCCGTATCTCAGAGAAAAGAGTTTGAAAGTAAACTGACTCCAGCAGTTCAGGGCGGCCATGTTAACTCTGGGTAAAGTCCTAGTCGGCTTTGGTTAGATGCATGGGCAGAAATAGCCACATGGGGCCTGATAAATGTGTCACACACAGCTCTTTTTTTGAAGCAGGGAAAGGAAGCTGAAGTGAAACCCAGAACATTTACAGAAATGGCTCTTTACCACAGAGAAATTATTTCCTGAAAAGATTGCTCTATGGTTAAAAAGAGAGATGGGCCGTGGGAAAAGATCAAGGGTCTGGCCACCGCCGGCCTGAGTTCTCACGTGTGCCCTCTCGCCTGTTGTGGGGACGAGGATGTGAACAGTTTGGATTCCTTTCAAGCCCGACTTGTGAACTTCCCTCTGCTCTCAGATTCTGTGCTGGGCCAGTGGCCCTGCCAAGCTTTCCCTGTCCCTGTCCCGGCCAAAGTTACAAAAGCTAAGAACAGAAGGCCTGTCAGCCCGCAGCATTTCTGACCCTTGCCTTCCTAGAGGCTGGGCATGTTCTCTGGGTGGCCATTTAGGACTTGTCATTTGTTTCTATATAAAAAAAAATCTGCTGGCCCAAAGGATATATAAAAAATATAACCAGTTTAACAGCCTGGCTGTCATCGTTGGGAGTTTGTTTGGTTTCTTTTATTGGTGGGTGGCTTTGGCTTTATGAGTCCCATCAAATGGCTGCCTGGTCCTTAGCACAGGCTTCCCTGTGTTTTCTTCTAGGACTTTGTGCTATGTAGGGCAAGTGGTCCTGACTGCGCCCCGTGGGAACAAGATATTTTTGTATTGCATTTTATGGAGAAACTAAAGTGGTGTGTCTCAGTTTAGCTGCATGTTGGAATCCCCTGAGAGTTTGGGGAAAAAGTCCTTGCCTGGGCCTCCTCCAGACAGTTGGCTAGTAGGTGGTCGGTTTGGATTTGGGTGGAGTGGGGGTGTCCAGAGCCTCATGCATGCTAGGGAGGTGTTCTGTTATTGAGCTCTGTGCCCCAGCCCACAGGCACTGGGCTTTTTAGCATCTCCCTTTAAGAAGCATAGCCGATGGGTGACGATGGCTGGCTAGCCACTGTTGTGAAGCTGCCTTTAACAATGCTGAGACAAGTGCTTGAATATCACCTTTCCCACGCCCACCTCAGGACCACGGGGTTACTGTGTTGCTTCTGCTAAGAATGTCTGGGGATGTTCTGCTTTGGAAACTACCCACAGAGTGTGACCCCATATGCCCTCAGATAGGCTTAGACTCAAGTGACATTCTTCGAGAGCCCAGCGAGTGCACAAGGCTTTGTGGCATAATGCTCTGTTCCTTGACAAACAGCTCACTTTTTCTTAGTCCGTATTTTGTTACCCTTTGCATTGTACGACGGTGGAGATGAAACCCAGAGCCTTGCACGTGATTGACAAGCACCCTGGAGCCCCAGCCCTGTTCTTTGGTTGAGAATCGGTTTCTGGTTTGCCCTCTAAGGGGGAGGGTATGCGTTGGTGGGGCAGATTTCACTGAGTGGCCCCTGTGTGCTGGGACCGGTTGTGCCAAGCACGATCCAATACCTAGGATTTTAATGGGACTGGGCAGATGGTGAGCAAGATTAGACACTGGTTACTGTTGGGAGAGTGAAGAGCAATGTCGGTGGGTGGCTGTGAGCTTGGTAGGGTGGTCAGGGAGGCCTCAGAGAAAAAGTGAGATGGTCCAGCTCCATCTCAGCTAGTGGGGACGGGCCAAGAGTGGCCCTCCAGAGAGGGCAGAGGACAAGGCTCCACTTTGAGTGTTCCTGTAATTGTGGGTTTTCTCTGCCTACCTTAGGCCTGGAAAACTGGCTTTTCATCAATGGCCTGGAACAGAGAGTTCCGGTCTCAGCATTGACGTTTACAAGCATGAATGTGGTGGTTCGGGATGTTTCAGGCGGGCCGATTGGGAGGTTGAGGCGGGCCGATTGGGAGTCTGTGGCCAGCCTGGCCTACGCAGTGAGAACCTGTCTGGAAACAAATTACCATGCAGAGCAGCTGGCTGGAGCAGGAACCATGTCCTGGTCCTGACCTTGGCCTGCCACTCGTGAGGCCACAGCAGTTAGTTTGCTTCTGAGCTTCATTGAGGCATGAGCTCAGAAGGTAAGACACCTGTGTCCTCTCATCCCACCCCCCAGTGCTAGGATCAGGTAACGTCCTAACACATTACACTCACAGCCAAGGGCCTGACCCTGATCCCCACAGGATATAGAACAGAGACTCCGTCCCTAGTTAGAAGTTGTCCATTCACAGCCCCTCCCTGCCCTCTTTCTCTCCATCATAATAGTTGAGACTACCGCATGCTTGGAATCAGATCGATGGCCCTCCAGGGTTGGCTTTTCACACCCTGTGATTCTCTGGGGTTTTATTCAAGTTGTTTGGTGTATGAGTCCTTCTCTCCCTTTTACTTGCCGAATAGTATTCACAGCTGCACTGCTCCCGGTGAAAGACAAGCGGGTTGCTTTCTGTTGAACAAATCTGCTGGGAAATGTAAGTGCAGAGGTGTATGTGCATGTGTGTGGAGATTTTGTTTTTTCTGGAAGAATGCCCATGAGTACAGCTTCTGGGTCAAATGATAATTCCATGTTTAGTTTCATAAGATCTGCCAGAGTGGATATGCACAGGTTGTTTAGTTTCTTCCTCTCAACAGCTTAACAATGGAAGGAAAGACTCATGCAGCCGTCGGTCCAGGCAGGGCCACAGGAGCCCTACCTGCCTTCCAGGAACCCACCTTAGAGTTCAGCCTTCCTCTCTGCTTGCTTAAGCAGCAGAGAGAAGTGAAAGTGTCCTGTGCCACCAGCCACGGGCATGTGTCTGGCTCATGTTTACAGTGCTGAGGCTTAAAGTGGCTTCAGCTTTAAGTGGTTTTGTGACTGAGGTCCTTGATGGTTGGTTTCGACTGAGTGTGGTCTTTAGGGCCTGTGTATGTGCTAAACAAATGCCTCTGGCGTGATCTGGTACCCAATATTCAAAGGCATTTCTTTTACTCTGGGGGTTCCCCTGCTCTCCGCCGTGTGTCCCATGTGTGAGAATGCTCGGAACCATGCGAGCACTGTCTAGGGTGGGAAGTGGGGGAGCCGAGGACTATATACAGAATACAGAGAGGAAGGAAGTCAGCAAAAATAGCCTGGGTGGGGTGGCTAAAAAATATTAGAGGGAAAATGAACGGCTGGGGAGGGTTGAAGAGCCGCTGGAAGAGGTTTAGTCTGTCACCTTGGGCGAGGGTTGAACTTAAAAGTAATGGTGGGCGGGCCGTGTAGAGGAAGTTGTCACGAGTGAGGAAATAGGGAATCAGAAGGCAGATGTTCTTGTTTCTCACATGGAACACACGTGGCCAAGCTTTGTCCCTTTCACAGATTTCCCACTCGAAGGTCCACACAGCCGGCCTTCAATACCTGTCAGCCTCGAGTTGCTGAGGGGAAGTCTTGTTCGCAAAGTCAGCCCCTCTCCCTTTGGGTCAGCTTTGCTAATGGGGACAAAGTAGGAGAGCTGCTAGTGGGTGTGAGAAAGACAGAGAAGTGGTCACTGTAAACATAACTCACTCTCTGGACCCAGCTGGGCTCCTTTGATCTGAGGCTGACTGTGGAGCGCACACTGGCGTCCGGCCGACTGCGCACCCTCCGATTTCCTCCGCCGCCGCCGCAGAGCTTGTTCTCACAGCCCAGCCCTGGGCCTTCACAGCTGCTCATTCCTGCCAGAATTCAAGTCACAGTGCATCCATTGAAGCCAAAGCCCTGTGCACTACCACCGGGAGGGAATCGGGCCTCATCCTTTGTGAATGGGGAGTGCTCACAAGAAGGTGGAGGGGCAGGAGTCTCTGCTTAGCTTGTCTGCCCTGCATGTAGGCCATCTGGGAGACCAGGGAGGGGTGTAGCCCCCGCCCCCGCCCCCACCAGCAGAGCTTGCCTGGGAACTAACACACCAACTGTGGTCTCACCCGCCTGTGTGTTTCTTGCAGACGCAGACTGTTCAGCTTAACAAAGAGATGACACTGGCTAGCAACCGGAGCCTGGCAGAGGGAAACCTTCTGTACCAGCCCCAACTGGATGCTCAGAAAGCTCGCCTGACCCAAAAATACCAGGAACTCCAGGTTCTCTTTGAGGCCTATCAGATAAAGAAGACCAAACTAGGTAACTTTTTCCAGGTGATCTTTGAGATTAAAGATTTGAAGGAAGGCTGAGCAGTGTTGGCGAAAACCTTTAATCCCAACACTGGGGAGGCAGAGGCAGGTGGATCTCTTAATACGAGGCCAGCCTGGTCCACATAGTCCAGGACAGCCAAGGGTATAAGGAGAAACCCTGTCTTAACTGAGAAGAGTTGAAGTAAGCACCCACCAGGAAAATGACATGGAAAAGTTTGAGGTCACAGTAGTGACTACCGTGACAAGCTGTAGTTTGTGTATGAATCACACTGCTGGTTCAGGGGAGAAACCACTTTCTAAATCAAAGACTCCACCTGCTCCAGAAATCTTCTGAACTGGAGTAGTCAGCTGACACTCCAGTGTGCGTCCGCTGTCAACATGAAGGGGAACATCGTGCAGAAACATCACAGCTCACTTCATCTTTACACAAAGATAGGAGGACTGTGTGTGTGTGTGTGTGTGTGTGTGTGTGTGTGTGCTGAAAATGTATGTGACTGGTGTGTGTGGTATATGTGTGTGTTAAGTGTCTGTGATATATGTGTAGGGGGTATGAGTGTGTGTGGTATGTGTGAGTATGTATATGGAGTGTGTGATACATGTGTGTGTGTGGTATATGTGAGTATGTCTATGAAGTGTGTGGTATGTGTGAATGTGTGTATGGTATGTGTGGTATATCTGTGAAAGTGTATGTGGGAAGTGTGGGGTGTGTAGTATATGTGTGAGTGTGTTGGGAGAGTGTGTTCAGTGTGTGTGTTAGAGTGTGTGTGTGTCAACCCTGGTTGGGCTTGAACTTACTTTGTAGCTGCAGACAACCTTCCTGCCTCTGCCTTCTGAGTGCTGGGATTGCAGGTGTAAAGCAGCAGCAAGCCTCAGGGCCGAGGGTGTTCATGGAACATTTATTTAGATTAAGAAACCTTGGGACAGAGAGACAGAGACAGAGACAGAAAGACAGACATACATGCAGGCCTGGAGAGATGGCTCAGTGGTTAAGGGCACCATCTGTTCTGAAGAACCAAGATTCAGTTCCCAGCCCCCACATGGCAGCTCACAACCGCCTGCGACTCCCACCTTCATGAAGACATACATGCAAGCAAAATGCCAATGTACATAAAGTAAAAATAAAAGCTAGTTTAAAAAGAATGTGGAAAAAGAAACCTTGTGAGAGTCAGGTGTGTTGGCGCTCGGCACTTGGCAGGTAGATCTTTGTGAGTTGGAGGCCAACCTGGTCTACATAGAAGGGCAGGACAACTAGGGCTACGAGAAAGATTCCATCTTAAAAAAAACAAAACAAACAAACAAAAAAGGACCCAGCGTCTGGACTGGAGAGGTGGCTCGGAGTGCTCGCTGCTCTGGAGGTCCCAAAGCTCCCACACAAGCAGCCCACAACTGGCTGGATCTGGTGTCCCCCACTGGCACCAGCACACCCGAAACACACCTTAAAAAATACCTGGTGTGGTGACGCACACCTTTAATCGTAGTGCTCCCCAGGCAGCTTGGAAATCTCTGATTTCTAGACCAGCCTGGTCTACAGAGTGAATTCCAGGCCAGCCATAGTTACGTAGAAAGACCTTGTCTCAAAAATTAAAAAACAAAAACTCCAAATCACCTTCTCCAGAGAGATTTACAGCTACTGTGTACAGTCCTCTTGGTCCCTGTACTGCTGACAGTTGCCAGTTCCCACTCAGATTGTAAGAAAAAACAGTAAAGACGTGAATAGCAAGTGCCGGTGCGGGGCACCACCTTGGAAGAGCCTCTTGGCCAGGTCCTCTAGTGCACAGGGCACATCCAGTGGAAGGAGACAGTGTCTAGAAGAGATAAATACAAATATTGTTTGGGATTTGTCTTTTTTTAACAGTGGTTAAGTTGAAGAATAACCTAAGTGTCCATCTGCAGAGTGCAGGCTGGGACGGAACAGCAGCTTTGAAAGAAGTCTCGGACACATCTGTACCACGGCAGGGAGATGCTGAGGAAAAGAGGCTGACAGAGCCAGGGCAGTGTCTCCCTTGATGTAAAGGCCAGCCTTGAAGGGGGAGTGGGCAAGATGGAGCCTCGGAGAATGTTTGTCCTCCCTGATCTGGTGGAATATTACTGGAGTTTTATTCATACGGTTTTTGTTCATTTGCTGTAAGATTGATTTTTACGTAGGTGTTTGTGAGTGTATGTTACCTTGCGTGGGTGCTAGGAATTGAACCCAGGTCCTCTGGAAGGGCAGGACGTGCTCTTAACCTCTGAGCTTTCTCTCTGGCCCCTCATGCTTTTAATCTGAGACCCTAAGGCTTCAGGTGTGTGTGCTAGATTAAGTTATCACTCAAAAATAGAACGTGATAAGGGACAGCGGTTGAGAGAAAAAGTAGGAAATGCTCCGTTGGTGGCAGGCCTGTAGGTGCAGCCATAGGAGGTGGATTGCAGTTTAGACCACTTGGCCATTCAGTGAGACCGAATACAATGTAAGAGTGGGGTAGGCTGTGGATAGAGCTCATTGGCAGACTTACATGTGTGAAGCTCCTGTTCAGCCCTCAGTACTGGGAAAGCCTGTATGATACAGTGTTGGGGTCACATGGGAAGCAGCTAGCTCTGGTCAGATGATGCTGTTCCCCTAAGGTGGGATGCTGGCATGCTCTCTGCCTCCTACAGCTTGCCCCTTCCAGCTCCTCTGTGTTTAAAGCTTTATTTTCAGCTTCCTGGTAATTCCTATTGCCTTTCTCGTTGGAAGTGACTTTCTCCATCTAGGAACCTGGAAGGCATCTGGCAGGATGCACTACCTCATGCCATCATATTTTCTTTTTTACTTTTTCCAGACAAACAGTCCAACAATGCTTCCTTGGAGACTCTGTTAGCACTTCTTCAAGCAGAAGGGGCCAAGATTGAGGAAGACACTGAGGTAAGACGACACTTAGTGGACTCCACATGTCTGGACTCTTAGGTCACCCTGTTCAGTCCTTGTCCTCCAGGACATGGGAGCCCCACAACTCCACAGCCAACTATTCCAAGACACACAGGTCTGGAGGCAAGTGGGTATCCTGGCCTCTGGCTTGGAACATGCTAGACAGGAGCCCAGCAGTTCAGTGCTGGCCTAGGTGTGGATGTGCATCCTGCCCTGAACTCTTGCCAACCTCTTGGGTCTGAGGCATCTGCAGTGGTCAGTGAAGCAGCTCGTCGCTGTTTCCACTCGTGGCAGACTGAATACAGGGGCTGGAGCCTTGAGAGGGGAGGAAATGAATCAGAGTCCTGTGCCTTAGCAAGTCAGGGCTGGCTGCATATTGCCAGGTCAGGGTGTGCTTGTCTGACTAACCCGTTAGGCCTTGGCAGGCCCTGATAGCCACAAGTAGGGTTCTTGGCTGGGTACTCACCAGGGTGAGTCATTGGTCGGGTTGCAGCCAGGTGGAAACCAGAGGGCAGGGCCGAGAGAGAGAGAGAGAGAGAGAGAGAGAGAGAGAGAGAGAGAGAGAGAGAGATGGCCCGCCATCTGTCAGGGTTCTGCAGAGCCAACAGGGGACCACCTACCTCATCTTCCTGTGGCTCTGCTTGGTGACGGCTCCTGCCAGCATCACCCAGGTCAGCAGCTCTGAGCCTGTGGCAGAGGATGGGCACCAAGGAGTGCTCCCAGGATGGGCATTAGGGATTTGGGGGTGGGGGAGGGGTTGCGGGAGGCTGAGAACTTCTTTCTCTTTGCCTGGACTGAAAGGAACCTTCTTCCTAACAGTTGGCCTGTCTTATAACCTGGTTTCTCCTGCCTCTTGTAGAACATGGCAGAGAAGTTTCTGGATGGAGAGCTTCCTCTGGATGCCTTTATTGATGTCTACCAGAGCAAGCGGAAGCTGGCTCACATGCGACGTGTCAAAGTGGAGAAGCTCCAGGAGCTGGTGCTGAAGGGACAGAGACTCCCACAGGCTGGGGCCCCACTACCACCCAGGGCACCCGAGCCGTCACCTGCCGCCGCCCTTCCCTATCCCTCTCTGGAGGCCACTGGGCTCCCTTCTGTTGTGCCTCGGCGCATCCCCCCACCTCCACCCCCAGTGCCTGCAGGACACATACCCACCCCATTCACTGCTGCCATGGGCTCAGGACAGGCTTCTGCATACCCAGGATTACAGTGCCCACCTCTGCCTCCCAGAGTGGGCCTCCCCTCTCAGCAAGGATTTTCCGCACAGTTGGTGTCACCGTACCCACCAGCCCTGCCCCAGAGACCCCCTCCACGGATGGCTCCACACCAGCCAGGCTTCATCCTGCAGTGAACTTGGGTGCCTGCTCTTCCTGCAAGACGTTCTCTGCCTGCCGTGCCGAGCTCTGCAAACAGAGGCTGTGAGGTTAAGCATCTGGGCCAAGGGCTTGGGTGCCCTGGGCCAGTGTGTCCATCCGACTTTAGAATTGTAGGTCCGTGGTAATAGAGAGCAGGTTTTGTGCACCAAGGGAGCTCTGTTTGTGCCAGGCCAGTCAGCATCACATCGGTCTGTGGTCTGGGTGTGATTTCTGAGTGTCTAGTGTTGGACTCGTGCATTTGGAAAGATAACCCCCTCCCCCAATTTAGAATTGTGGCCCTCCTGTTGCAGCTTTATTTAATAAGCATGATTAATTAATCTGTTTTATTTTCAAGTCTTGGCCCACCAACTGCTGTGGCGCTAGTTAAGGCTGGTCTGCACCGGCCAGCCTGGAATGTGTGCCCACGGCCAGGCCATGCTGGGCAGCTGTACTGTTCGTTCGGTCTGCAGGGCAGCGCAGTGACCTCCCACTCCTGCCAAGCTGGGTGTTCTCATGGTTCAAAGCCACAGGCAGTTTGTACTTGGCTGCTGTGTGCAGAGGCCAGGAGAGCTGTGGCCCTGGGTGTGAGGGCAGTGTGAGCTGGACTTTGCACAGCACAGTCCTTTGCCCCTCCCCCCTCATGCCTCAAGCCGCATGACGGTTTCTGTGAAGAAAAAAAAACTCAGTGTTTTTACTACACTTGTAATTTTCCTGTTTTATATTTCAAAAGAAAACTTTTTTGACACTCTCGACCATTCAGGGAAACTTTTTTAAAAAAATGCAGATACTGTTTTGAGCTGGTTAAAAATGCAGATTTATTGAGTGCCGCTTCCTGTCAGGCAAGCAGTGCATGGTCACATCCGTCAGTGCCCGTGCTGTGCCTTAGCTTCACTTGGTGCCAGGACTCAGATGCCTGCAGTGTGCCAGCTACAGCTGCCCTACTGAGCCCCGTTAGGCAGGGCCTGGCGGGCCTCGTTACTTTGTGATAGGTCAGAGAGGGTCCCCCCTCCAACCAGGATAATCTTAGGCAGCTGGCAGTGCTGCAGGTGTTGGCCAGGGCATGGGTGGGGTTTGGGGAAAGCCCACCCCACAGGATTGGCGGCAGCAGCTCCTTCCTGCCTGGGATCTCATCTGCAGGTGCCACATGTGCAGAGTTCCCAGGGCCCAGCTGGGAAGGGGCAGTCCCCACACCTGTTCCCAGAAGAGGGCTGCGTGCCTGTTGGTAGAACTCAGAACCCCACCTTCACCGTACCAGCTGGCTACAGCCCAAGGTAACAGTCAAGGAAGTTATTAGAGTCTGTCCCAGCTGGGCCACCAGCCTTTGTCCCCAAGTCGTCCTGTATTCCTCTTCGTGGATTTGGACTCTGTGCCCTACTGGAACTATTCTGTAAAGAGACAACGCTGTATATGTCACCTCAATACCTCTGCCACCAGCAACGCCCACTGCCCAGTCATGGGCTGCAGCCACAAGGGAACTTCGGGTGGATGTAGTAAAGGGGTCGCCAGGCTGACCTTGCCAGACCATAGCTGGCACCTGGGCTGTAAAGCTGTAGTTCTTATTAAATTGAGAATTATTAATTTCAGTTTATTGAATTTCTCTTTGATCCTGCCACTGCTTTACCTGGGAGTGTCTGATCACAGCTGCCTGTGTACCTGTTGCCCTGCTAAGTTGTTTCTGGTCTCATGTCCCCAATTGAGCTGTGTGTTCTGGTGACTTGTGCTCTCTTGCTCTTTGCTGAACCACAAGACCCCACTCCAAGGGCTTTGACACAAGAGCAGCCCTATTCAAGTCGTCTGTCCTCTGACACAGCCCTATGTGTGCACACAGGAGATGCCTTTAGGAAGAGGGAGGCTTGTGCTGAGAAATCAAGCTCTTTCATGGCAGTTGCTACCTTGTAGCCCCAGTGGTTTATTTAAAGCAAGCTTTATTACATACTGACCAAGAAATGGACTTTGGTCAGCACACCCTCCCGCTGGGATTTCCCAGCTGAATGGCTGGATTATGAGTCTTTATGAACTCAGACCAACTGGATCATTTCCTTCCACTGGGCCCTTTTTACCTAAGAGTGGAACCAGAGGAGCAAGGTGAATGGTGGGGGTAGGGCTGACTTTTGCTATAAGATTCTTGAGGTGACTGGTCTCCAATTCTAGGTTTGAGCCTCAGGATGCTGTCAGATGAGTCCTTGGATCACTACCTTGCTTGGGCCAGTTTTCCCTGGTTTGTAAATATAAGCACTCTAAGACGTGTTCTGAAGTTCTGTTAAGAACATGAGTCAGACCTAGCAGCTCCATCAGCCTCATAAGCTTGGAGATCAGTTTGCAAAGCACTTGCCTAGCCTCCCTGGTAAGATGGCTCCATCCAGAGAAGGCAGGCTTGACAGTGGGAACTTGACTCTGTCCCAAGAGCAGGCATTCTTGTGTCACCTCTGATGGGGCTGCAAGTTGAGCAGGGTATGCAGGTCAAGTCCTAACCACCAGTACAGACACTACAAGGCTGAACTCAACTGTAACACATGGTCTCAGATGTGGTGCACTGGTATTAATTACTGGTGACACCCAAGGGAGATCACAGGGCTTCCAGGCTGGAATAGCAGGGGCCTCAATTAGGGAAGCCTTGAGGGGATGAGAAGAGGGTAATGGCCGGCCCGGCCTGTAGTTAAAATGGCTTGATCTACAACACAAAGACTCGTGCTTGGTGACAGGGCTGCCAGCTGCTCTAGCAAGGCTGTCCTCGGGTTCAGACACCTGCACAGGGCCAGCCAGACAAGTGTGTGTATCTCTGGAGAAATGAAAAGCCTGGCAGAGGCCCTCACTAGGGCACTGGTAACAACAGTCAAGAGTTTTATTGCCAATGAGGACTCAACACAGGGAATACTGGACACGGGGCAAAGGAGCTGGCTCTCTCCCAAAGCCCCGGACCTTGGCCCATGGTTGGTAGCCTTCTCAGGGCACAGGGCGGGCAGCTGGAGGGAAGCTGGGCATTTGTCCCAGTCCAGCCGCTGGCTTTATTGGTGGCCTGGATATCCCCCCCATCCCTCCACCCCCACCCCTCGGGCTCAAGAAACAAATTTATTCAAACTGTCAGGGGCAGGCAAGGCCAGGCCTCCAAGTCTGGGCTGCTCCAGCAGAAATTCCTGAGCCTCCAGAAACATGGACTATGGCATCTGCTTTTTTCCCCTAGCTTCTAACTGGCTGAAAGGACCCAGCTTCAGGAGGGCTGAAATCTACCCATCAAGGTGTGCAACAAACAGCCATACTGGTAGCCAGGAGAGTGGAAAACACCAAGGGGAGGGTGGCTTCAAGGTCAAGGGTAGAGACAGCACCTGAGCAAGGGCTGCCCACAGCCACTGTTGCCAGGCTCCCAGCATGGATGCCCTAGCACCAGGCCCCGAGATGATACCACCCAGCCTACCAGCTCTCCCTGGCTCAGGGGTCACAGGTTATCCCCTTGTCCCTGATAGCCAGCAGGGACCCTCTTTCTATTGTTCATTTGTGGCCTCAGACTTTTGAGTCCAGAGGAAAGGAGGCTCCTGGCTTATGTGGCCTTTTCCCAGTGTGCTGACTGAACTTAAGAAGAAAGAAATAGCAACATCCAAACTATCCCAGATGTCTGCTGCAGATTTGTGGCTCGGGCCTGCTGGGTCCCAGCTGCCTGGGGCAGTTCCTACTAAAGATAAATAGATTCACATCCAGATGAACTGTCCCACAGCCACCAGGCCCCTTGGGCAGGTGCAGGAGTTGGAGGCCTCTCAGAGGCCCCTTGACCATTGCCAGACAGACACAGGAAGCCCAGGCATGACCACCAGCCATCCTGCTGAACACCTTAGGGAGCCTAGTAGTTCACAAGCTGAGCTGGGTAGACACCATCCTTTTTGTCGAGCTGCAGGGGTCAAAGATGAGGGCTCAGTAGATGAGATCAGAATGTTGCCCCGCCCACCACTGGCAAGCTCTCCCTAACCCAGCACTAATGCCTGGTACCTGGTTATCTGGCCTGGGGGCTATGCTGGGTTTCTGGGCGAGGGGTGGCTTCTTAGTGGTCCCACTTCGGGGAATCGGGCTGGGTCTGCTGGGTTCTTCCTCACCAGGTGTCCCCATCACCCCGGCCAATACATAGTGCTGTTTCCGAAGCTCCCCAAGCCGTACACGCTCTGCCTCTAGTGTCTTCTCCAGCTCCAAAACTCGTACCTGTAGGCCACATAGCCAACTCAGCCTGGCCCATGAGTCCCAGGGTCTTCCCCAGAGATCAGATCCTGACAGCTGTGGGCATGTACCTGTGTCTCCATCTCTTGCTTCTTCAGCTTGATGAGGGACAGGCCAGAGAAATCCATAGTGTCTGCAGTCAGAGGGAAGAAGTAAGTAGTTGAGTGACCCCTCCCACCCACTCTGGGAAGCCCCTTTCAATACCAAGAGCTCACCTCTGTCCTCAATCTGCTCCTGGCCAGATTTGGTGGAGGCCACCACACTGGCAGCCCTCTCATTGACGGTGCGGGAACACTCCTGCAGGCGGCTCAAGTGGGGGCTGTTCTTGTTGGCTTTTACCTGCCGGGAGCAGAGAGGGCATGGGTTGGTTTGCTGTAGGCAGCAGGTAAGGGTCCCAAGCCCAGGCCTGGCACATGTCAAACCTGGGGTGGTAGAGGTCAGCACAGCCTCACCTTTGAGGCTGCCACCAGCTGGGCAGTGCTGGCTGCAATCTCATGGGAGCAGACGATGAGTTCCTCATATTTGCCCATGTGAAGCACAACCTTGTCAGCTGACTCCCTGAGGGTTGGGGCCAATCAAGAAAGAATCTGGGTTTCTGCATCATGAGCAGTATGGCAAGCCCCCACACCCAACCTTACCACCTTGCCCATCCCACCCACACCTGGGTTGACATACACCAGCTGTGTGGCTCCCCAGCCCACTGCCTTAGAGGCTGAGATGAGGCCTTCAGTCCACCGTGAATTCTTGGCGTAAAATTCCTGCTGTGTTGCTGCCCCCTAGTGGCAATGGGAGGACAAGACAGGACGTCCAATCAAGGACATTTTGGATAGTCCAGAGGTATATCCCTGAGACCTCCCTGAGGTGTCGGGGCTTTTAGCTTTGGTAACAGACCCTGTATGGAGGATGTCATGCACAAAGGGAACAGGGGACCAGAGTTTATTCTTTCTGACCCAGCTAGGAAGGCTGCCAGCCCATGGGCCATCTAACTTACCCTGCCGCTCTCCACGATTTCCTTCTGCAGGCTGGTAGACGTCATCACCAGGAGCCGGATGGCCTGCCAAGGCCAAGATGAGTGTGACTTTCAGGGTGGTCCTGGCAGAAAACCCACTCTAGAGTCACCCACCTACTGCACTCACCTTCATCAGGTCTGTGCAGGAGTTGAGGATCCTGGGGAGAGGCAGAGAGAGAGAAGACAGCTTCAGCCTTATGACATAATGCAAGACTTGACCACATCAGGGCGGGGGATGTGCAGTTTCGTGTGCAGCCCCTTTCTGGACAGCTCAACGGTCAGGAAGAAAGGCTGTCATGGATCCAGGGAAGCTGCTTCATGCTGGGGCTTTGGGGACAGAAGCTGTACTTACCTCTCGTTCACCTCCAGTTTCACTCCTGAGCTCTCATGGCGAGCCTGGTTCATCATGTCCTGTACCCAGTGACAGAATAAGCCAGCAGATTCCAAGAATGTCCCTGCTCTAGTTCCCGCGGGAATTGGGGGAGTCCTGACACTCAGGCCTCACCTCAATCCTCCGCACAGCATCCTCAATGGCTGCAGAGGTGGCTGCCATCTCCTTGTCAACCATGGCCCCTAGCTCCTCTTGCCGGACATCCAGGCTCTTGGGCTTCAGGTCCTGAAACGATTTAGTCAGACATGTAGACTCAACGTCATCAAGGCCCAGGGAAAGACGCACAGGAGGCAGCAGACTAGAGTGGCAAAGGTGCTCTGTGCAGGTTCAGCCCCATTTACTGAAGCGGCAGCCTGCGAGCACACACACTGCTTAGCCTGTCTCACAGGAAGTACACAGATGGGTGCCTTGGCTGCACACCTCACCTGGCCCAACTGAAGAATGCCCTGCAGGGGGGCCCGCATCAGGCTGGGCTGGGCCCTTGGTAGCATTGTCTGGTCCTGCAGCTGTCCCATGAGCTCCAGAGCCCGGGTTCCACACTCCCTGCACGTGTCGATCAGACCTGTTGGGGTAAAGGGAAGGTCTATGAGGGAAGCTTTGCTTGAGTCCTGGATATGGTCCCACATACCCTGGCCCAGGGCTTGTTCTTTCCCCTTGTACACTGAAGACCCTTGTGTGCGACAAGATGAAAAGGCCAGGCCCTGGCACCAGAATCTACTTACGGTCAGCAGGGTCAGTTGGGGCCAGGTGGGAAGTGGCACCACCATTGACAATGGTGTCCGCGGCCAGATGGGAGAAGCGGGTGAGTGCTGCTACCAGGGCAGAAGCATCTGCAGGTGCGTAAGGCGGAGGTTGTGGGTGGGAGCAACGGAATATTCGTGTGGGGAACACTAAGGTAAGGGAACCATTTTCTCTTGAGTCTGGGCTAAGGCTCCAGCACCTAAAGACAGAGGGGTGCTGAGAAGGCTAGGAGGTAGCAGTCAGTCAGCAGAGTCAGGGTGACTCCAAGCCCCTTGCTCCCTCCACTTCCTGCAGATAACCAATGTCAGCCAGTTAACGGGCACAGGTTCCGAGTAGCAACACAGTTCCTGAAGAGGCGTCTGTGTCCTCGAAAACCCCACATCAGGCAGCTTTAGCTGCAGCTGCCACAGAACGTACAAGTCCACACCACCTCCAACGGTACTCGCCTTCAGAGGAAGCCAGGTACTGGGTGTGGCCCTTCTCCAAGCCACTCACAGTGTCCAGGGCCGCCTGAGCCCGGCTCACCAAGTAGTCTGCAAGCACAGAGAAGAAAGGGCAGCCTCAGCCCGTTGCCACCTGCTTCTCAGGACTGGGTGATAGCTGCAAACATCACTGGTGGATGAGCAGCCATCTCTGAGCACAGACCTGGGGAGCTGGTGCAACGGAGGTGCAGGGGGTCATCCAGCTTGCTCACTGCATCCTGCAGAATGGCCTCTGCCTCGGCGGCCGCGCTTCGCAATACCGCAAACTGCTCGTCTAGCAGCTTCTGCCGAAGCCCCTGCTCCTGAGACTCCTGATGGGTGGGGACGGGACCTTCAGACCCCCGAGGCCCAGAGCTTAGCTCCAAGGACTGAGAGTTGACAGCAACCGACCCTGGCTTGCTGACTCCCTCTGTGGAAGGATGCTCTAGTCTAACTGGGGTGAAGATTTCTAGACTATCTCCCTACCTCCCAGGACTTGGATGACTCATGAAGGGCAGTGGGGACACAGGACAGGACAGAGTAAGAAACAGCCCAATTAACAAACAAGCCCAGGACCTCGACAGACGTATCTCAAAGGGCCACTGAGTACACAAAAAGATGTTCAATGAGGGTAAGGGTGCCTTCCACCAAACCCGACAACCTGAGTTCAATCCCTGGGACCCAGAAGGTGGAAGGAGAGAACTGTCTCAAGCTATCCTCTGACCCCATCCGCATTCCCCCATCCCCAAAATAAAAGGATGTTCAGTATCATTAGACAACAAGAAAATGCAAATCAAAACCACAATGAACAACCCTGGGTGGCAGAACACACCCAGCACTCAGAAGCCTGAGACAGGAGGACTACCCTGAGTTTGAGGCCAACCTGGAGCTTTGTAGCCATGCAACTGCCACAGTGAAAAGACAGTAAAAAGTGGTGGCAAGGATGTGGAGAACTTGGAATCCTGGGCATATGCCTGGAGCTTCTCTTCGGAGAGCTGAGTGTCTCAGGGGTGCCAGGCTCGGAGCAGAGTGAGTACTGACTCGCCCACACTGGGGGGGGGGGGGTCTGCCTGACAAGGAGAGTGTGGCAAGGTGGAGGCTGTACGTGCCTTTTGTGCCAGCTGCCCCCGGAGCTCGCCCTTCTCCTGGGAGCTGCGCTGCTGCTCTTGGCTAAGTGCCTCCTCCTTCTCCCGCACCAGGCTTTGAGCAGCCAGCAGCTCTTCCTCGCGCTGCCGAATGGCTCCACTCAGTGCTTCCTTCTCTGCGCTCAGTGCATCTAGCCGTGAGCTCAGCTCTGACCCATTCTGTGAACATGAAGCACGTCAACAGCCATGCCAAACCTACCTGGCCTTACTCCCAAGTTTACAGCTTACCACACCGCCTCCCAAGACACTGAGCTTCCTGAGGGTCAAGCCTACACCTGCCCCCCTTGAGAACCCACTGCTACATAAGTATGGCCCAATTCACAGGCAGGAGGACCTGACCTGTCCCTGCCTGATCCTAGCACCACTGGCATGCATGCCCCCGGCTAGCAGGCACCTGTTCTGTGCGGCTCAGAGCCTCCTGTGCATGCGCCAGCTCTCCTGCCTTGGCCGCCAGCTCCCTCTTGAGCTTTTCCAACTGGTCACTCTGCTCTTCCATCTAGGACAGGACTGCATGTCAGTAGGGCAGCAGGGCTGGGAGGATGTGGGGGGCCCACACACTGAACACACCTTCATCTCAGACTCACGCTTCACTTGCTCCATCTGAAAGGCCAGCTGCTCCTTCACCCGGGCCACCTCCTCCTGGCTCTGCTGTGTCACTGTCAGCTGCTTGGCTGTGTCTGCATTCTAGAAGGCATGGGACAGGTTCTGACTCTGGTCCCCGGCCCACACTGCCCTTCCTGAGGCTGGGCACCCACCTTCCTGAGCAGCTCAGCATGCGTGTTAATGAGTTCATTATGCTTCTCCTTCAGCTTGCTGTAGCGTGCTTCAGTGGCACTGGCCTTCCCTGCAGAGAGGCAAGGCTGAGTGGAGTGGCCGGCCGGGTAGGATCCACCCCTCACCCTGTAGCTAGGTGCCACCCCACGGGTACACACTCTCTGCCTCCTCTCGAAGGCCCTGATTGCGGGCGCCTTCCAGCTGCACGGCCTTCAGCTGAGCCAGCTCGTGGCGCAACTGCTCATTGTCCACCAGGGCCTTCTGCTTCTGCTTCCGCTGCTCCTCCAGCTCTGCCTCCAGGCTGTTCACCTGGCCCTTCAGCTGTGAGATGTACCTCTGGGCCTGCAGGGCAGGAAGGGCAGTATGGATCCCTGGCCCACCCATGTGGGGACCACCCTTGGCCACACCCCTCACCTCCATCTTAATCTTCTCCAGCTCAGCACGGAGGGTCTCCACCTCTCTCTTCAAGTTCTCAATCTGGAGGTCCCTGGGGACAGAGACCCTGGGCTCAAGTTCATCAAACAGAAGGTTTCAGACTGCCCAACATAGGATCTCAGATGTTACTAGTAGCCACTCAGGACTGGGGTGTTTCATTATTTTGTAGTTCCTACCTATGACCTTTCTAGATGGAAGGCTTTTTCTAACCTCCCCACCCAAGCTGGTCCCTGGGGACTCACCTCTCATCTTTCATGGAGCCATTGGGGGGTCCAAAGGTCTGATCAAAGAGGTCAGCCACCACCTACCATAGTAGAATACATGGACCTCTGACCCAGATACCTATGCCCTCAAGGCACGGTGGGGGAGGCCCAGTCACCCTGCACTTTGCCCAGCCTTGTGTTGGCAGCAAGGCATGGGAAGACTAGCAGATGAGGTCTTACCACTGGCTCTCCAGCAGGGGGTCCGCTGCTGATCTCAATTAGGTTCTCAGGCTCCTCCTCCTCCGGGGCCTCCTCTGGAATCACCACCACTGGCTTGATGTGCTCAGCCAGGGCTGAGGCACGCAGAAAATTGGGGGGTCCCTGTAGGGGCAGTGTTTAGATGCTCAGCCATCCACACAAGCCTTTTGGGAACTCATCCAGAGCCTGCAAGGCACCAGGGGCTGTTGAGTGGTGCAGGGGTGGGGGCAGCAGGGACGGGCACCTCAGGCAGTCTCGGGATCTGGATGAGTCGCTTGAAGTAGAGCATGTCCGAGGCTCGGCGGAAGAAGTTTTTGAGGCTGCAGGTGGAAGGGCAGACAGTCACCGGGGAACCATCAGGCCTCGGTCCAACCATGCTTTAGCACTGCCCCCTGGGCTGGTACCTGGGAAACTGCTCATGGAACCGATCCCTGTGGCCTTGCAGGGTGTCTGCTGGGAGACCTGAGGAACAGCACAGGTGAGCAGGCTTCCTCTCTGCACGCTGCTGAGCCGTGCCTTCCCCTTCTGCCCCTCAAGATTCTGGACCCACTGGAGAATAGAGGGGTCCCTGCGTCCTGGCCAGTCCGCCCCGATTGGGAAGGGACAAGACTCCATGGGGTCACTTTAGCTCTGATGCGAGTCAGAGAAGGCGGCAGAAGACAGACCTGGCTTGCAGTGGTGCTCTAAGATCCATGGACTGTGGAAGTTGCCCTGAGCCAGCACACATGACCTGAGGACCTTTTCCTAACACTAGTGACAGCCTTTTCACTACTGCTTCCCACAAAACATGTGGCCAGGGGTGGGGGGGCGCTGTCCTCTCCTGCACCAGGTGTGCAGAAAGCCACGAAAATGAACAGCTCTACACATGAAGTCTCTCTGCTTTGGAAAATGGTGACTGTTCCCCCGGGAGACACAGTATTGGTGTTAACAGGTTCTCCCCTTAAACTAGTAATCGCTCGGCCCTCCCTCTTAGTGACGTGGACTGGACAACTCACAAGAGTGGAGCCTGAACATGAGCTTCACCGTGTAGTGGTACAGGTGGCTGCAGTCCTGGATGACCTGGATGAGTGGCGCTAGGCGACACTGGCCAGATGACATCTGGGACACCGCGATGGCTGTGTTGAGCTGCCGGAAAACTGAGGAGAAAGAGCAAGTGGAAGCCAGCATGAGGGGATGTGGATGGAGGTGGGCTTGTGGGAGGCCCTCTTCTGGCTTCTGCAGGTACCAAGCATGTACACGGTACACAGATGTACAGGCAGGCAGAACACCATCCAAGTTTTTTTGTTTTGTTTTTTAAAGAGAACGGCCATTGTAATACTCCATCTTATAGACCTGGAGATTGGCTAGGGACTGTTCCAGGCTTTGCAAGCTCTGAGTGACCTGATACCTCACTTGCCCCGGAGACCCCGACAATCAGGCCGTTATCAGAACTCCAGAGAAAGAGGGACAAAGAACAAACATGGGGATGCCTTGCCTGGTCAGCATCTTCTCTGGGCAGAGAGAGGAACGACAAAGAGCAGGCGGTGAGCCAGAATGGGAGAGCAGCCAGGCCCCATGCTGGGCAGACTCTGTGTGGTTCCAGAAGCCCTCCAGCCCTGGCCATGCCTGGGGTGGAGCTGTTTGCAAGACTTAGCAGTACAAGAAAGAGCCAGAGATGGAAGCCACACTAGAGTTTTGTTTGGTTGTTTTTTGGGTTCTTTTGGTGTGTGTTTATGTGTGCGTGTCTGTGTGTGCGTGTGCATGTGTGTGAACTACACAGGACTACTTTGGATTTCAAATGTGTGAGTGAACTCTGGTTTGCTAGAAGCCTTATTCCAGGCAGAATGCTCTCTACATCTTTCTGGCTGTGGTAGAATGTTCCTTTTTCCCTTCCTCTGCCCCTCCCTCCTTCCCAGAGTGTTGCACCCATCCCTCCCATCCCCACATGCTAGGCAAGCACTTCATTATTTAGCTACAGCCCTGGCTAATCAAGACCAGGTTGGTCTCAAACTCAGATCTGACTGCTTTTGTCTCTTAAGCATCAGACTAAGGGCATGTGCTGCTACATCCAGACCTCTTTTTATTTAAACTTTTCTTTCCTTTATTTTATACATATAGATGCACCTTATGCCTGCAATGCCCTCAGAGACCAGAAGAGGGCATGAGATCCCTAGAACTGGGGTGAGACAGGATCACACAGGGCCTTTCCCAGCCCCTCTCACTTTTGAGACTGGGTCTCATTAAGCTCCCCAGGTTGACCTTCAACTCACTCTAGTTCAAGCAGGCCCCAAATTCATGATTCTCCTGCCTCAACCTTCTGAGGAGCACATCTCTATTAACAGCTTTGCGCTCTCACTGAAGGCAGCGTGCTGCAGCCAGCTTTCCACTGAGATGTGCAGAGAGGGGTTCCTATCTTTTGTGCTGTGGGCTAAGGTGAGGAAACCCTACACCTGTCACCTAGCTGTGTCTCTAGAAGCTCCGTTAACAGTGCCCACTCTTTGTAAGTCACTAAAACATCTGTGTCACTAAGGATAGGGGCCTGCAGGTTCTTCCCACTTGCCTTATAGGGACCACAGTCTGCCCACGTGGGCCTCCTAGGCCAAGAGCATTGAGGGTGAGAACACAAAGTCCCCACCTCGTGGCCTGTGTGCTCTGAGGAGCTTGGGCTTAGCATTTCCAACAGGACACAATTCTTGGTGGCCTCCGTCCAGCTGCACTACTGGGCCACACCCTCCTCGTGACCTGTCTTCTGCCCCCATGGTGACTCCTGGACAGGCTCCACGCTGGCCTCTCACATACCAGAGCCACAGGCCCAAACCCAGGGTAGAGCGACTACCCGCCTCTTCCCAATTCCGTTTTCCCTTTAAAAGGCCTTGGGCTCTGCCACAGACAACACTGAGTCACCAGCAGTTATTCTGAAGGCACAGCCCAGAACAATCACCTCCCAGGCAGGGAGGTGAGCCCTCAGACACTTCCTGTCCAACGGCTGCCAGTTCTTTGGCTGAACAGTCTGACAGGACTGAGAGGCATTTCAGAACACAAAGTAGGAAATGTTAGCCACATTTTCTCTCCTGGAGAGCTCCTCCACAGGGCACACCCCACCCCTTCCACACCCAGGGGCCCACGGAGTGGTGTGCTGTGCCATGCCTCAAGGAAGGGAAGTCTCAGCTTGTGCTCTGGAGGTGCCATGAGGCCTTTTTCTGTCCTGGAGGGGGACCCCAAGGAAGAGGTGCACATAAGACTGGACACTGGGTTGCCATGGTGTTCATAGGAGCATCACTTGCCCACCTTGGGCGGGACCCAAGCTTCATGCCAACAGCAGTTAAGACAAGTGAAAATCCAGTGTGCTCACGGGTATCTTCGCAGCCTGGCATGAGTGACTTGCTCACCTGACTCAGAAAGCTTCAGTTCACAGTCCATGTAGTCAAACATTTCCACGACGAGCTGAAAACTAGGAGGAAAGGGGGATGCAAAGAGCAGTAGGGCACACCCATATAACCCCCAAGACCCCCGTGGGACAGGAAGCAAACTCCATCAAGCAGAAACATGGATTACCCAATAAACCCCTTCACCCAAAGCCTGATCCACTGGGGATCATGACCTCCCACCCAACAGGCTGTGGCCTCTTTTGACATGGTCCCTGGTAAGCACTTGGGTCTGAAAAGCTTGGGGGCACGGGACAAACTGAGGCCACACAGACTCACATGTTATTAACGTCGGTTCCTGCTGCCTTCTCCAACACTTCATCCGTTACCTCCAGGCCTGCAGGAAACTGGGGGTGCTGGAGAGACACCCAGCTTCATTGAGCAGCCACATACTGGACCCATCCCTGCTCCTGACAGCTCCCTTAAGAAGGGGAGTTGCCAGGGAGGCTCCCCAATCCCTTCATTCTGTGACTCCAGCCTCCCTGGTTATGCCAAAGGGGCTGACAGAAATCCTGGAGATGAGGTAGGGGCAGCCTGACCAGGACTGACAGGATCTATGCGACCACCAAGATGGTGGGTGGACAGGGCAAGTGCCATCCAACCCCTGCTATGCCCCAGGATGTCACAGAGAGAAGAGCCCCCCAGTTCCCTCAGTCCCATGATTTCTCAGAAAAAAATACCTTAAGGTGGAAGGAGATTTTAGTCAGCAACAGTTTGGTATAGATATTCACCAGGTGTCCATACTGGTCACGAAGGTGGCCCTGTGGGGATCAGAGCCCTGAGTGAGGTCACTGTCCAGAGCATACCTACATATCCCAGTGATTGAGTGGGCGCCCAGACAGAAAGGAGGTGGGAAGAGAAGAAGCAGACCTTTCCTCCACAAGTCACTCACTCACTCACTCAACAAACACTTCCTGCTAGCCTTCCCCTCCTAAATCTCACTCCTTGTCACTCTTGCCAGAGAAAGTCTTGTGAGAGGCAAAGAGAGCCCTTTGTCTAAGGCAACAGGCCACTTCTGAGCAGGGCACTTCACTAAAGAGCTGGTGGCAGACAGGAGAGGTGCGTTCTGGTCTACACACAGCTTCCCGGCTCCCTCTTGCAAAAAACATGGTGAGTGGCCACGCCAGCAGGGCCTGTGTCTGCAGCAGGCACTGTGATGAATGCTGTTGTCCTTATATCAAACGACATGAATAAAGTATAGGGCTCTGGACAGGTAACCTCTCCCTCTGTGTCTGCTCTAGGAGATCCATTCAGCTAAACACCCCAGGAGAGCTTGGAGAACAAGGTCTGAGGCCTCTGACTTCTGAGGATGTTAGAACGAATCCAGACACAGGCTCCCCAGGGGTCTGAGAACTGACAGGCAAATACACAGAAAATTCAAGTCTGTATGTAACACGGCTTCTAAAGCTTAGGGTTAAAGTCTAGGGGATCCTGGGAGTTCCTGCTCTTCAGACAGGCAAGGGGTGGCTACCTGTTTCAATTCATGAGAACTAATGGGCTTGCTTTATAACGCTGTCGGCAAACCCGCCTGCACCAGGCCCCAACAGCAACTTCACACTGACTAGTGCTAGGCCTCCACTGTAACCCCAAGGACAAGAGGAAAGAGACCCCTAGATGCTGCCCTCAGCTCAGCCACATTGCCTGGACACTGTCCCCACACCTACCCACAAGTCGCCAATCTCACGTATGTTGCTCCGGTACCGCTGACAATCATGCAGCACCTGCAGCCAGAGAAGGGGGGTGAGGACACAGAACCTGAGGTGTCACTCCCAGCACAGGGTAGGACAAACAAGGTGGCAGGCACAGGCAGGGTGTCCAGTCCACACTCAGCGGGACAGATACAAGGACCTTTGCAAGGGCTATGATCACTACTCACATTGGGGTGTCCATCTCGGAGGACTTTGTGGAGAACGTGGCAGAATTTCCAACTGAGGATGGAGCTGCTGTGCAGCGGCAGGCCAATGGCATAGGACCAGAAGGTAAAGGCTCCTTTCTCATGGTGGGTGCCCAGAATGATACCTTAGAGAGTCAAGGCCAGAAACAGTGGAGGACAGACAGCTCCTCCCACTGGGCCCTGGCACTTTCTGCAGTTTCCTAAGTTCTCATCCACCCCAGGTCACACCAACTGGAGCCTTGGGTCATGCTCTCCCAACTTAGCATGCCCTGGGTCAGGACCATGCTCAGCCCTCCGTTTCCTGACACCTCCCTAAGACCCAAGGGGCACAAGGATACGCCGGGCATGCTTCTCCTTCACTGGGGCCTCCTGGTGGTTGATGGCTTTGCTGATACTGATGGCCTATGAGAAATGCAGAGGAAGGATTAGACACCCATCCGCAGCTGTCTGGAAAACACAACCCAAAGGAGAATGAGCCACCTAGCCTGGTGGGAGACGAGTGCAGGGGCTAGAAAGAGCACACTTTCCCTCCTCTACGCTCTGAAGAAACTTCCCTTACAGGACCTACAGCTGGTGCCAATGTCACAAGTGACCAAGAGCTCCAGGCTCAGGGAGGCAGGGAGGTAAGCTGAGCTGTGGCTCAGAAAGGCATGTTTGATCTACCTCACATTGTTCTCCTTGAGAAGGTCCCCAGACTCCAGGAAGAATGGTTAAGGGCATGGCCCAGCAGAGCAGCCTCTGTCCAAGTTTCCCACCAGGGAGAACAGTAGAGATCTGCCCTTGGCCCAACTGAGCCCCTCCTCCTCAGAGTCACCCCCTCTTCCTGTCTGTCAGAGCCACAGCAATAATGTCAGTTGACATTCCAGCCAGCACGGTGCAGAAACCAGGCTCTACCACTGGCTACACTTCCATAGGTACCTGCTCATGCCACTGAGGACAACCGTGGCCACCTGAGGATGGGGGAAGGGCAAAGGAGAACCTGCTTAGAGCCAGGCCGTTGTCACCTGAGAAGGAAGAAGCCTCACACTTGACCAAACCACAGCCATGATCTTGGAAGGGATTTTCACCTCCACTGGACACATCTTATTTCCCCAGTTCAACACTTTCCAGTAAAGCTCTGTTGAGGCAGGAAGCCAGGGCATACACAGAAAATACAACTCCTCACCCACTCCTCTGAGGCTCCACTGGCAGGGACAGGAGGTCAGATGAGCCTTCACAGGTCACTCACTAGTGTTTATGAACTTGAAAGAGCTCCCTAGGCCCAGACAGGAGGGTGGAATGGACTGACAGGCACAGATCCAGAGGCCAGGGCACGCACTGACACAGAGTGTGCTCACCCAGGTGAGCCACGGAGCTACACTGAGCATGCTGCCTAGGGACACAAATCAGCAGGTCAACAAGTGCTAGCCAGTGTGGTGGCTTCTCTTTTGCTGCATCCCCCGCTACAGCACTGGAGCAGTAAAGCCCTGCTTGTCAGGGCAGTAGATTCTCAACAGTGGATGCCTCAGGACACGCTGAACAGGCTGGCTCAAGTTCCCTATTAAGAGTAGCAGCCCTGGTGGGGTGCAGTCCCTTTCTGATCAGTTGTATGGATCTGGGGACTGTCAGGGCCGGGTATGGGCTGCTCCTGAGCTGAACCCTGCCCCCACAGCCAAGAGAGGTGTGCTGACCCCATTCACACACTGGGCCCACTGTGGGAAGCTCACTGAAATTTGAGGACCTGGAGCTGTAGCTACACCCTCCCGCCTCACTGGACTAGGGTCCTGAAAGAACACAGGCAAGCTCTGCCTTCCTCAGCCCAGCCTCAGCCTGCCAACCACCTGTCCTATGTGTGCTGAGCCTGCATCCGTGGCCTCCTCCAGGTCTCACTCCCCACACAAGCACAGGGCAGCCACCCAGCAGCTATGAGGGGACTGCCACTCTGCACAACAAGGATATCTCACCTCTACTGAGGGGACACTTGGCACAACAGTGGCCATGAGGGACAATCACAGAATGCCACCCATCTCCCAGAAGCATCTGGGAGACACTGTGTCGCTTTCTTATTTCTTGGAGGAAATTAAAGCTCAGAGAGATTAGGTGTCCTGTGTACGTTGGTAATAAGGGCAGAACCAGGTCTGTTGGACTCCATGCTGTGTTCTTACAGTGACCATCACAGCTTCCTGGTACAGCTTTCCCCTGGCAGGGGTCAAGTACTAAGTGGGCTGGGCCAAGCTCACAGCAAGAAGCATCCCACAACCTACTCTGCCCAACACCTGAGCTTCTCTAATACGAATATGGATGGGACAGGCCTAAAAGATTCCTGGCAAGAAGGGGGGAGACAGAGCTGCCCATGTGGCAGGGATGAAGAGGACCTGGGAGGGGCTGCGATACTTGGAAATAGTGAGACTGGGAATGGGCAGGCAGGAAGTCTCATCCTCTGAGGAAAAGGGTTACCAAAGAGGCCAATGATGAACTTTGAGACCCAGGCCTCCCTAGACTGCAGCAGAGTTTCTGCTTTTCTTTACCTTAAAACAGAAACAAACAAAACAATGGAGACTGGAGAGATGGTGCATGAGTTAAGAGCAGTCTGCACTTCTAAAGATCCCAAATTCAATCCCCAGCATCAAGGTCAGGAGGCTCACAACCGCCTGTAACTCCAGCTCGGGGGTAGGAGGTGGGTGGGGGGTGTCAGACCACTGGTCTCTGTGGGTACCTGCGTTCACATGTACATAATTAAAAACAGCAGGGGGTTTCTGTCCACCTCAGCCAGCAGAGTAATAATCCAAGGTGGGCAAGAAGGTTGTCTGGTACAACATGACTCTGTAGCTGGTATTGGTTCAAACTTTGAGAGTCTGACCCCTGAAAATCTTCACTTTAATTTGTGCGCATATGTGCAGAAGCCAAAGAACAATCTGAGGGAGCCCGTTCTCTCCTTCTACCCTGCCAGTCCCAGGACCCAAACTCAGGTTGTCATGCTTGGTGGCACTACCCTTACCAGCATATGTTCTCTCTCTCTCTCTCTCTCTCTCTCTCTCTCTCTCTCTCTCTCTCTCTCTCTCTCTCTCTCTCTCTCTCTCTCTCTCGCTCACTCACACAGTCCATAAGGCTTAGTTCAAACTGTGCAGCTGAGGTTGAACTAGAACTCCTGACTCAAGAGCTGGGATCACAAGTGTGCATTATTGTGCCCGAGAGAGCCTCTGCTTTCTCAGACCCCTAACATGTAACACTCAGCCCTTCCCATCACCAGACCTGAGCCACAAAGAGCACTGGGCCCCCCTCAGCCCCCTTTTTTGTTGTTGTGTTTAGACAGGATCTCTCTTAGTTCTGTCTGTTCTGAAACTTACTATATAGACCAAGTTGGCTTTGTAAACAGATCTTCCGGCCTCTACTTCCCAAGTGCTGAGATTAACTGGTTGTCCTCAGCCCTCTTCAAATCTGATTTATGATTCTCCAAATGTCCATCTGGTAGTTACTTTCTCACATCACCTCATGGCATGTCGCTGGCATGTGGCAGGGGTCCTGCCTGTGTGTGTGGCTGCTGCCCCCACCCTCATAGTGCAGCAGTAAGGATGTCATAAGGTACTGAGGGATGCAACTGGGAGGGAATGTGGCAGGGTCTTCTGTGGGGGGCCTGGGTACCACCTATCCCTGAGCTGGCCACAAGGGATAGGACCGTGTCAGCTAGTCATCCTGTGCAGGCGCAGGCTGGCTCCCGGGAACACAGGCCCGTTGTGTGCAGGGTGGGCAGATGTGTGGGGTGGCCAACATCACACAAGGAGGCCCAGTGCTCACACAGTGGGCATCTGTGGGTACTCCTGGCCCTTGCTCATCCTCCCGAGCAGCAGCAGCAGGCAGGGGTGACACTCACTCACCTCCCCTAAGCTTCTATGTGAATTTTCCTCAGGGAGGTGGCTATGGGTCACATCTGAGCAGAGAGTGAAATTAGGAGCACTTCTGAACGTCCCTGTGTGTGGAATGTCTGGCAGACCCTACAACACAGCTCTGCTGTGAAGCTAGAATGTGACATGGTCTGACCTCAGTGACACCTGGAGTTCTGAGATCATGTCACCCCCACTCTTACCTAGCTGGGAAGCCACAAAGTAAAGAGGAAGTAGAGGGAATCCTGGGCCCTGAAAACAGCCTTCCATCAACCTAGTACATCAGGAGTACCCTCAGCTCCACTCTGGAAAAGGCAAAGGAGACCCCTCCTGGCTCTCAGGGCCAACCACTCTGTAGAGCCTCAGGGAAGGACAATCTCAAGATCAGAATGCAAACCCAGAACTGAAGAAACCCCAACACTAAAGGATGGGAGTGTCTGGGTGCTTATCACACCCTAAATCCTGTTTGACTCCAGAGGTGAAGAACGGTGCACTTAGGGAGCCCCAGAATGGAAGGGATTGAGCTCTACCTTTTCCCCCCTTTGAGAAAGTCTCACATGTAGCCTTGGCTGGTCACTGTATAGAGCAGGCTAGCTTCAAACTCACAGGTTCACCTGTCTCTGCCTCTCAGCTGCTGAGATTAAAGGCATGAACCACCATGCTTGGCTCCGTCTCCCCTCTTCTTCACAAATCCGGAGACCCTCTCAGTCTGCAAGGGGACAGTTCTGGAGGAAGCAGGGCAAGTGCAGTAACAACTGTGAGCTGCAGGAGGTAGTCTGCTGGTGGTCAGCAGACGGAGTGGGCAGGTGACGGCTTACAGATATGGACCACTGGAAAATGCAGTAAGTCCACACCCATGCCCCAGGAGCCACCAGTCTATGGCAGGACAGTGTCAGCACCAGGAGGGGTTGACCCTCAGAGGGGCAGAGGCTGAGAGGAAGCACATGGAAGGCTAGCACCATACAACCAGGAGATAAGACTCCCCAACACCCGCCAAGCTTGAATGGCCCATAGCGCCGTGCCATGGGCCAGCAGCCAGGTCTCAGTAACAATGATTACCTAGTTTTACGGGTTTATCCTTGTGCCAAGTGCTTGGGAGTCTCACCAGGTCTTCAGGAGGGACACCAAGAGCTCCTCCAGATAAGGACACTGATGCTTCAGGAGTTGGCCAGTGTCATAGACATGCTAAGTGTGCCACTCTGAACAGGCCCACCCTAAGCATCCAATATCACAACAGGACTCTCCTGCAGCCCTGTGCTGTGACTCACGGAGAACAGCAGCATGGAGAGGCAGAATGCCTGCCCACAGTCCCATAGCTACAAGGGACTCATTCCCAAGCCCCCATTCTGAGGTGCCCCAGATTTACTTTGCCAACCCAACCGTGGCTCCTCTGCACCTCCGTGTGCTGGATGTCCACACCATCCTGAGCTCCCTTTCGCTGGGCCACAGGTGCAACTGTTTTCTGCATGAGGTCTTAGAGCTGATGGGACAGCCTGCCTCTCAGAGCACCTTCGTTCCATGTGCTGTGGTTCTCTCTAGGGACAGTTCAGGAGAACTAGACTAAAACCAAGCTTCCAAGGTTCCCAAACACAATGGGCCTGTTCTGACTGCAAGCCAGGACGTGGACTCTGGACTGTGGAATGCCTGAAGTCATAGGTGATGTAGGGCCAGCTAGGCTGGGAGGGCGGGTAGAGAGATGGAGCCAGAAGTGAGGTTCCCTCCAGCCCCATCTTAGACCCCTGCCTTGGTGCTACACTCTGACACTGGACCTGGCCTTTGCCTTCCCACCTCAGATCCGATAGCAGCCTCCACCCTGGGTCCAGGTTGGAGCTTTGAGAAGCCCTCACAACAGCCCAGGAGAACCCATGTCCTCAGGGTGTATCTACCCCTCTTATCCACAACTGCGTTCTTCTCTCTTCAGGGGAGAAATGATACCATAAGGAGCCAGGGGTCACAGCTTAGGACAGACACCAGGACCAAGTTGAATGAGGGTCCCTGGGAGACCAATGCTACCAACAGTCCTGGTCCATGACCTACAGGGGGTCCCGAGTACCCGTCCTAGAGAGTCCTGTTTCAGCCAAAGGGACAGAGTGAGAAAGGAGATACTTCCTACATGAGCACACAGGGTAAAGGTGCTCTGAGAGGCAGGCTGTCCCATCAGCTCTAAGGCCTCATGCAGAACACATAGCACCTGTGGTCCAGCAAAAGTCGCTCAGGATGGTGTGGACATCCAGCACACGGCGGTGCAGAGGAGCCACGGTTGGCAAGGTGGCTCTAGGGTGCCTCAGATGATGCTCACAGTGTCAGCACCATGTTCTGCAACTCACAGTCCAGTGTGCACAGGATAAATGTGGACTTGCGTCGCCACACTCTTTTCCAGGAGCCCACACACCCAAGACAAGATGCTCTTTTCCAACAGTGCCTCTGCGGCTGGCTGCAGTATCCCAACCTTCTCACCCACAGCCTCAGCTGGGTGCCCCGAACACTGGAAGACACTGCTTTAAAAACTTCCCGTGCCCCAACTCTAGCTTCCCCAAGTGTGAAAACTCCAGGGCCTCCTAAGTGAAGACTTGCCAGCTCAGGCTTGGGTGATAAATAGACAGGCCCTTGTCTAGCGTGCACAAGGTCCAAGGCTCCATCCCCAGCAAAAGGAAGGAAAACCAAATCAACACACAACCTCTGTCAAATGCATCTTTGTGATCCTCCCTCAACTGCCTCCTGGTCATTATGGAGTCAGACCTCCCCCCTCACAGCTCTGAGCTCTGGGCACCTGCCCACAGCTACCCTGACTAGAGCAGCTAACCTCCAAATATCAGACAACCTGGATTGTTTTTGGTTTTGAGACAGAATCTAACCAAGACTGATGTGGAACTCGCTGAGATCCACCAGCTTCTACCTCCCAGAGGTGGCATTAAAGGTGTGTGCCCCTGTGCTTGGCTGTTCATTTATAGCGTGTGTCAGTCATGTATACTATCTCCAACTCCCTGAACACAAAGGCACCCCACTACCCATCATAGATTCGACCAAATGCCAATTCAAATACTCAGGAGAAAAGTCTGCATTTGGCCTGCCCACATGTAGGCTTTGTCCTCGTCATTCCCTGAGCAACAGAGGACAGTGCACGTGTACATAACTGACCGACCGTGTACAGGGAACATGGCTTACATGATGTGTGGCTATGCACAGACCACACGTGAACACTATCGTTTATTTATACAAGGGACTTGAACATCCACGGTTCAGATTTGTTTGTTTTCAGGGGAGGTCTTATTGGGTAGCCCTGGCTAGCCTGAACTCACAATGTAGACAAGGCTAGCCAAGAACTCACAGAGATCTGCCTCCTGTGTGTTAGTATTAAAGATGTGTGTCACCACATCCTTCAATCATAGTATTTTCAGAGGTCCTGGACCCAATCCCCTAGACACTGAGGAATGGCCATACATCTTCCCCTCTGTGGCATTTCCAGGACAGTTAATAACTCTTTATTGGACACATGTGAGAGGGACCACTTGAGGCACAAGTGCTCTTTCAGACACAAGCAATGGTAACTTCATGGCGGTGTCTTTCTTCGGCTAATAACTGAGCCACTAGAGATATTTATTAAGGTGGCTATAAAATAATTTCTATTTTTAAAATCATCCCTGAAGTGAATCAACTTAAGCCTCCTTGTGTGGTTATCACGAGGCTGCAGAGCAGCAGTTGGCAGCGACAGACAGGTTCCTCCAAGAGCCCAGGCTCAGAGCTGTTGGCAGGGCGGTGAGTTATTTTGCTCTGATTCCAAAGACTGGCTTGGAGGACAGAGTGCTCTCATTCAAACACTTTTGCCAACTCAAAGGCCATTGATGACCACAAACACAGGAGTTCTGTAGCCGAGGAGGCTAAGATGGGGCCATATGCAAAGCAACGCAGAGGCCCAAGGCGGAACCATTTTAGCAGACAGGAAGTCAGCAATCAACTGGCCCTGGTCCATCCAACTGCATCCTTCTTCATTCCAGCCTCCTGCTCCATCATTCCACCACCAAGAAAACACAAGCATTAGTTGGTGACAGTCCACACCCCAAGGACAGCATGAAAACCCTGGGAAAGAATGTGTCCTATGGCCACAATTGACAAATTCATGGCTCAACCCACTGCCACCCCAGCTCAGACTTTGTGGGTGGAATACAGAGCAGAAAGACGTGGTCCTGAGTCACACCTCAGCTGTGCCAGAATCTAGATGGACAGGGAGGCAGCTGGGTGGTTTTGTTCCTGAGGAATTAGTGATGTCATCACAGACCTGTCTGTCCCACAAGCCAGAGGATTAAGACCTGTCTGTTCCACACCCAGGCAGATGAACCTATTGCAGTTCGAGGCCTATGTTTATCTAGCAAGAAGAAAAAAATGTCTTCCATGAGCTCATTCAGTCCAGTAAGATGTTATGGTCCATCCAGGCCAGGATGAGAGGCAGCCAGAGAATGGAAACTAGTTTGAGGCTTGCCGGTTCTCAAGGCTGTCCTTACTATAGGCCTTTCAGTGTAGCCCTAACTCCGGGACAGGAGGTAGGCATATCTGAATGGCAGCAGGCCCTAGGTAGAAACATACCCAACCCCTCAGCTGCCCACGTCTTCCTGCCCTGCAGGTTGGCTGTCAGATGTCTGTCACTGAACTCCACCACCCTTCTTCTGGAAGCCAATTCAAACAGCCAAATTAATAGGAAAGAACAGGAAAGGAGAGTAATTCAATGTGGCCACAATGGAGAGAAAGACAAAGATCTAGTGACCCCCTTAAATTTACTTTCAGGGTCCTGCAGTCAGATTAAGTTAAAACAGAGCGCCAGGGCCAGAAACATCTAAGCAGACCCTATGAGGATACCCACCAGTGAGTCCCCACTGACTGGCCTCTAGTCTCATCTTGCAAGGTGGTTTGACAAGTTCTTAGAACTGTAAAATCTCTTCAGGAGACAAGTTCCCCTTCCTGCTCCCAGACTTTTCCTTCTTCCAGCGTGAGATTCCTGGGGAAATTCCCATCTCTTGGGGTCCATTGTTTTAACAGTCCAAGCTGAGAGGTATATCTCCCTAGAGAACACCAGTTCTCAACTGGTGGGCCCCAACCCCTTTTGGGGGTCGAACAACCCTGTCACAAAGGTCACATATCAGATATTCTGTATATCACATATTTATATTACAATTCATAACAGTACCAAAATTACAGTTATAAAGTGACAAGGAAAATAACTTTATGGTTGGGGGTCACCAAACATGAGGAAATGTATTAAACAGTCACAGCATTAGGAAGGCTGAGAACCACTGCTCTAGAATTTCTGCCAGGCCACTTAGAGCTAGAGACACAGTGCACGCTGCCATCAGAAGCAGAGCACTTGGGCAGAGGAAGATAGATGCCATCACACATAAAGTGATAATCCAGTCAGCCCTGAAATCAATAGGGGTTCCCAGGTGGAGAAGGGGGAAGGGCAAGGCTGACCAGTACAGCCAGGCCTGCCAGGTGTCTCGGGTTAGCCAGCTGAGTTTCCCTGTCCCTTGCCAATCAGGCCTTCACTTTACCCCACAGGGTTTCCACTCACACACAGGATCCAGCTGCTGGGATCAAGTGGCCGGCTGGGTTTCATTCACAGGCTCCTGTACAGCAGAGCAGTAGCTGCATACTGGCCTCAGAGCTGGGTCAGGGAGAAGCTTCTTCCCCATTCAGAAAGGGGGAGCAGGTCTACAGGGAATGCTAAGATGCCTCTACCCCATACTCCATGGAATCCCTATGGCAGGCCACATCACCAGACGTGAGCTGGGTACTGTACAGAAGGTTCACACCTGACACTCACTTGTGAAGGGATGGTGCGTAGTGTGCCACCTTCCAGATGTTCTACCCAGCTCTGTTCCTTTGTCCAACAGGCTGGCTCAGCTGTCCCCCTCACATAGCTGGCTATACTCAGGACACAGGGACAGCTTCTATCTCCTTCAGTCCTGTCTGCTTTCTGCACACAATCTAACCACTAAGACACTTGCTGTACCCCTGCAAATACCTACAGCTGCCCCACTGGGCCAGGGTCATGCTATTATTACTGTCTTGAAAATGGGGAAACTAGACCAGGCAGTAAAGGCACACACCTTTGTCTCTAGCACTTCGGAGGCAGAGGCAGGCAGGTCTCTGAGTTTGAGGCTAACCTGGTCTACAGAGACAGAAATATACAAAACCCTGTCTAGAAAAAAAAAAAAAAGTGGGATGGGGAACTGAGGCACAGAGCAATGACAGATCCAGGCCTGACCCAGGTTCCTAACTGCTCAGTACACTTGCCATAGCTGGCACTTCTCCTCCCCAGGGGGGTACAAAGGTGACTTTCCCCTTCTACTGTGTATCCCAGTTCTGTAGGGCTAGGTCAAAAGATGCCATCAGTGTGCCTCACGGGTGCACAGAAGCAAAGGCAGGAAGGAAAGTTTGGGCAGCCCAGTCCCACCCCAGCCTGGACAACAAGTGGTCTGGAAGGAGACTTCAGAATTCTGCGAGTCAGGCCCCAACCCACCTTAAAAGTAGCTTTGGAAGTGTGTGAGCCCAGCCTACTCTTCCCCTTCTGACAGGGAAGGCGTTGCCTCCTCCCATTTAGCCAGCTGTTGTGACACAGGCCTATGCCTACTCCTAGGGACACAGTGGAGGCAGGACAGACCACATCAGCCCTCAAGAATTCAGCCAGTCCTGAGATAACCAGCAGACAGAGTTGGGGTCTTGGCTCTCCATCATGGGTGTTAGGGCTCTTCTCCAACTCTAGAGCTGGGGATTTTTTTCTATTATTGTAAATATTTTGATCGTGCGAGCATGTAGTAACATGTTATAATTATACTCTTGCCCCTTCTGCAGTGCCTAGAATCAAACTGGGGATTGTTGCATGTAGGCAAGCACACCCTGAGCTATAAGCAGACCAGGGCTGAGCAAGAGCAGGGGGTCTGAAAGGCTCCCAGAACTTGAGAACTGCTTTTAAACTGGAGACCAGGACAGGTTCCAGGCACCTGCTTGCTCCTGTGGCCTGCCTCTGGTAAGTAGGTCTGAGAATCACCTGGCTGAGGAAGTTCCACACAACACCAATGCCTGGGGCTCTGCCCCCAACTGAATCACCCCCATTTGCCTGAGGTCTGGTGCTGCTCACACCTGCTCTGTCCACAGGCAGCTGCTGAATGACCCCAAGGCTGAAACTCCAAGAGGAGCAAAATGAGAAATATCCCATTCGTACTTAACCGCGCTCCAGTGATAAGAGGAATTTATTCAAGGACAGGCTGGGTGAAGTCAAAGATACAATCCAAATTAACTTCACCTGCCTGCTTACTTTTTCTAGAAGGCAGTGGATGATCTAAATATTATACACATGTGGCCCCTCTCCTGCATCTACTCTGCAGTACTACTGTAGCAAGCAGCTGCATCCACAAGTCAGGGCTTGTCAATAAATGTTAATCTTTACAAGAGTTTGGACTCTCTGGGGAGCGGGGGTACTGCTGAGACGTGTCACTGACCTGGAAACCGGAAGAAAAGAGGTATTTCCAGCTGCTGCCTCAGCAGCGGGCTCCCAGTGGGACGGTCTCACCCTTCATCCCTCACCCTTTCACCTCTGAAGCCCATGCTGCCCTGGGGTTGACCCTGCTCTGTGATTAAAGGGTTTCTCTCAGCCTGACCTGGGAAAAGGTCCCTCCCCTCTGTCTCTGCATGTTGTGGGTAAGTCGGAGGCTCAGAGAAGCAGCAAAAAGGGCAACTGTGTTTTCCCACCGAAAGAAAAAATACAGTGAGTATGTTCATGGTTTCTGGCTGCAGAGTGTGCTCCAAAGACGGCTTACCTCTTTCACAGAAGTCCCCGATTTTCAATTTTGGGGGTGGAGGGAGAAGAGAATGGTAGGCCAACTATTTGCTGAGACCTTACTACGTGCTAGACACTACTTATGCTTACTGTGTTAGACTATTATCCTGCTTGAGGGCCCTAAAACAGCACTGATACATCTTCCTGCCGGCCACAGGTCTGGAGTGTTTTTACTGCCCATGCTGACTTGTAGCTAAGGATGACTTTGAACTTCTAAGCTTCCTGCTCGGCTCCAAAATCCTGGGATTACGGGCTTGTGCCACCATGATGGATTTCTGTGGTGCTGGGGAATCAAACTCATGGGTTCAGGAATCCACTGAGCTACACTCCCAGCCCCTGGGATGGATATTGAAGAGATAAAAGCTGGCACTGGTCGGGCTGGGTTTCTTTATGTAGGTTCTAGGGTAGAAATCTGTTTCCTTGCCTTTCCCAGTTTATAAAAGATGCCATTATTCCTTAGCTGTTGGCTCCTTCACACCCACCTGTGGCCAGCAGAGTTTAACCTGCAGTTGTACCCACTTGCCTCTCCGTTTCCCTCATCTACATTTAGGGACCCTGTTATGCAGGGCCCACCTGGTGAGTCATAAAACCTCCCACCTCAAGGTCAGTGGATGAACAACTTGATTCCATCTACAATCTGAATTACGCAAATAACAGTTAGGCTGTGGTCATCTTTGCAGGAACATGACTCAACCTACCTTACAGTATCTCAGAGTATACTCCTCCAGAAACACAGAACTATCCCTGTTTTCTACAGAAGAAGCGGGCTCTATAGTCAAGCAACTTGCCCACCACAAGGTGAAGGCAGATGTGAGATCAGGTCTACCTTGTCCCCCAAGTGTGCTCCATGAAGTCACAATGTCTTTTTCCCCCCCAAAGGTATATAGTATTCAGAATACAAGTACAGTGAGTTGTACAGCATTTTATAATCAATTTGAAAAGAGGTCTTATCAACGAAGGGACTACAGTCATGGGGTGGAATGGACTGCCTCTGGAACACTGTCTCTGGGACACGCCACTGGGGTCAGAAACTCATAATTGAAGGAAGGATGACTGCCTCCCTCCACACTCCTGAGAGGTAACCACAGAGCTCTCTGCAAAACAGGGTGTGTCCTTTCCACAGAGCAAACATGTAAGCATTCCTCTTCCTCCTGGCCCCAGGAGCCCAAGAGGAGAGGCTGGCAGGCTACTGAGAACTTCACATCTAAGCCAGCAAGTCCACAGACACCAGCCTGCCAACCATCAATGTCGAGATAGGAGGTGTGTTCCAAAGGGAGGCAGGTCCCAGGACTGGATGTGCTATTTTCTGTCCCAAAGGAGACACAGAAGCAGTAAATCAGGGCTCTCTAGGTCTTTCTTGCAAGGAGCCTGCCTGGCAGCTTGCTAGATATTTCTGGGAATGATCTAATTAAATATTAACTACTTGCAAAACTATGTTCTTACGTCCCTCACTAAGTCACTGTGAAGATAGGCATATCTAGATGCTGGCCTCAAACTCTCTCTTCTATGAAGAAGTTGCTCAGGAGTGAGTCTTGTGAGACTCCTCAATACAAAGTTGTTTCATGAATAACCCTTTCAATCACTTGAAAACTCAGGGAGGGCAGGCAAGATGGCTGAGTAGGCAAAGTGCTCGCTGACTTACCTGACAACCTGAGTTTGATTCCTGGAACCAATACGAGGAAAGGAGAGGACGCCTATAAGTTGTCCTCTGACTTCCACAAACACACACACACACACACACACACACACACAATAAACAGACATAGTAAGGGTGTCTAAAGTGGGCAAAGCAAATCAAAAGAACTACCGTATTTACAAACCAACCACCACACACATGCGGTCCTGTATCAGAGACTGTCCCTCTGACATTCAGGAAGGTTACCCTTGACATAATCATTTAAGCAGCAGATCAATGAACTTGACCTTTAAAAATCCCATCTCCTCTCCCATTCCTTCCTGCAGCAATCAGCTTTCTCTGCACCTGCTTAAAAGCGGGGGGGGGGGGGGGGGGGTATTCTAAAACTCATTGAATAAATCAAGCTCTTGACAACATCCAGATTCTCCATGCCAACAGCATTTCTCTCTAGGCTCTGTGAGTTTACTAGCACAATTAATTATGTATTAATGACTTCACATCAAACGCCATGTTTGTTTTTATGGTGGGTGATCCAGGATGGACCAGATGGAGATCGCATGGATAAATTAATCATTTGCAGCCAGGTTGGTACTGGCACTTGGCAAGCTCGGAGCTCTCACATTGTGAAGTTTATCACTGTCGCTGTCCACCAGAGAAGCACAAAGGCTAAGACCTCACATTTTGTTGTTTCAAATCGAAAGCTAGTGTAGACTGCTTGTACTAGCTTGTTCTGAAAGCAACCGCAGGAGACCTTGCTCTCTGCTCTGACCAAGGGGGAAGGAACTCACCAGTGGCACCCACAAATGCAAATGTCACCAACCTGCTTCAGATACAGGTGGGAGGAGTCTTTGGCTTCCTTTATTGCTAAAGCTTAAAAAAAAAAAAAGCAGCCATTTCGATCTTGGCTGACTTAAGTCTAGCAAATAAGTTGTGACAGCCCCCACCCCATCCCCGCCCCCACGAGTCCACCCAAGACTTAAGAACAAGGCAGAGTTGGTAAAACAAAAAGGAGGGAGGCAGACGTGTTGGTGGACGTCTATATTATCAGCATTTGGGAGGTGGAAGCAAGAAGATGAGGATTTCAAGGCTAGCGTGGGCTACATGAGACCCATCTTACAAACAAACAAAAAACCAATGCAACACCTGCACAAGTGAGTCCCCAGAACCTATGCATGAATGAATGCGCATCAGGGCCATAATTTAATTTTCCACGCCACCTTCTCAGGTCCGGCCCTCTCCTAGGGGAGCGGGGCGTGGGAGCGCAGGAAGGAGCCTGGGAAGTTTCCGTCTGTCAGGCGCCGGTGTTTAACGAGGGGGTGGCAGCCTATTTATAAGTGGGCCCCCGCGCGGGCAAACAAGTCTGGCGACATACGTGAAACTTTTCACCCGGCAGATAATAAGATACTGTGCGGCCGTGGAAACAGCTCGGGAGCGAAAGGAGCCAGGCGCTTCCCTGGGAAGGCGGCAGGGAGCCTAGGGCGCCCCGGGCCCCGCGCGGCCGTGCGCACCTGGGCCGCGTCCGCATCCCCGAGCCCAGCCCGGCTGTTGCGCGGCTTCCGGTCACCTGCGCCGCCCCGGGCCGCGGAGCCCGCAACCGTCCGCGCAGGGCCGAGCGCACCGAGGGCCGCCGCCGCCGCCACTGCCCGCCCAGCCCGTGCCCGCGCTCGCCTGCGTCTTGTCGAACTGCTCGCGCTCGGCCTCTAGGCTGTGGCCCGGCCTGCGGCTCAGCACCCGCGCCGGCACATTCTTGATGCTGTTCATGCTGCCGCCGACCGTATCCCGGCCCGGCTCCGTGCGAATGAGGCGTCACTGCCCGGCTCCAGCCTAGGCACCCGGAGGCCGCGCGCCGCGCCGCACGGGGAGGAGCCGCTGCCCCTCCCGCCAGTCACTCCGGCTGTCCAACCGACGCCCCGCCCTCCCCGGCTCTGCACGCTCCGCCCCCGGCCCCCGCCGGGTCCCCAGGACTCCCGGCGTGCCCCGCCCACTGCATCCCTCGATCGACCCTAGGGCGCCTAGGAGTCTCTGCACTGTGCCCACCGTGGTCCCCTAGGACTCCCAGGACACCCTGCCATGCCACCTTCTGTCACCCAGGACGCTCTGCCCTGCACCCTTCCAGTCCCCCAGCACGCCTTACCCAGCACCCTTTCTGGTCCCCCGGGACTCGCTGAACCCCCAACACCTGCATCCGCTTCGTTCCCCCGGGACTTCCTGGGAGTGCCCCTTTGCACACCTGCTGTCTCCTCGCACAACTCCAGCTCTCCAGGACTCCCCAACACACCTGCCCCCTAATTCTGACAGATCAAATGCAAAGACAAATACCTACTTAGCTTGGCTCCATATATCCTTACCTTCTCCCCAAACAAAGGAAAGATCAGTTGTCCTTCCCCTTCCTCACGTTGGCTCTTTCTCTGCACCTGTAGGGAGAAAACTGGAACTAATTGAGTCTTGAGTCTCCTTGAGTCTGGTCAGTAGCCACACAGCAAGTTTCTTTTTGTTTGTCTTTTTGTTGGAAGCCCAGTCGTCTCTCCGAGACGCTTTTTTTAGTATCAACTACCTGAAATAGGAAATGCTGTGTTGAGTTAGACAAATGCTCTGTCTCCCAGGTTAGGTGAAGCTCTCTGAAGACCCAGACGGACCCTTTCTTTCCCACTGCTCATTCCTCACTGCGTTGACATCCACACCGTTTCGGAGCTGGATAAAGCTGCCTTCGAGCCACCTAAGAGATTACCCATGCTTTATCTAATACCAATCAATGAAAAGCTTCTTTGCCAAAATAACAGCAGAGTAACAACAGCTGATACTGAAAACCTATTTGGCAGGTACCGGGCTAAACCCCTTATACATATTATCTTGTCCCTAATCCTCGGCAATTCACGAAATACCCATAGTCAAAAAACAAAACAAAACAAAACAAACCCACAGCAAAGGGGTTGTTTTGCTCTGTGCCAGCTGTTTCTCTTTTTCTCACACTGGACAAAAACCAGTTATCCTGTGATTTTTTTTTTCATACAAAAAGCCAGCCCCCACTGGGTAGAGAACATCTGCAGTGGCCTGCCATTATCAAAAGTCCCCATTCTTTACAGTCAACAGAGGCTATATTACTCTCCTGGGCATGGCGTTCAGCATTCAGGCAGCAGGATCTCATTTAATCTTAAAGTTTTGGTGTTGTACAAAATGGTGCCTTCAGGATGTGGTCGCACATTTGCCCGGTGGGTTTCACACCACTGGGCTCTGACCAGAACACTACTGACTTGCTGATGACCCTGGAGTCCCCGTGGTTCTTACAAGTAATGTTACCTTGTGTTAACTGGCATTCTGCATTTTCTGCCTAGCAGAGCACCTGGTACATGACCACGTTTTTTTTTTTTTTTTAAATGGGTGTGAGGGACATCAATTTGGGTAAGTAAAGGTACTTGCTGCTAAGCTTGATGTCCTGAGTTCAATGTCTGTGACCCACATGGTGGAAGGAGAGAAATGACCCCTGCATGTTGTCCTCTGACCTTTAGTTTCAAGCTGCGCCATGCACATGTGGACATACAAAAAATAAACACATAAATAAAATTTAATGGAAAAAATGAATGTGAGGGCAAGCGTGGGACCTTTAATTCCAGCGCTCTCAAGGCAGAGGCCTCTGTGTATATGAGGCCATATAAAGTGAGGGGTTTGAAAGAATAAACCAGCCCCACAGAGTGGAGAACAGAGTGAAGACTTTACTGTTAGCATTTGTTATAAATTGACATTTCTGGGGAACTAAGATGGAAAGTCCACTGCCTTGATTGTTAAGGTTGATCTTCAGACATCTTCAGCAGAGGGGCCTAGTCGTTGGCTGGCTGCCACTGACGGAGAGCCCCCTCATCATCACAGTAAGGATGCCCTTTTGGTAAATTGTAATCATTGTTTAATCTTCCTCAGGGATATACAAATTAGACCCCATAAGGGAGAACTTAGGAAAACAGCCAAATTTTTTGGGGCTCACTGAAAAAGACTGTACTCGGTAATAGCTACCGCCTCGGCGACACACAGGCACGACCCACCCAGCCCCTCTAGAGTTCCAGCTTGCGCCATCCTGGATTTTCAAGTCTGCACCTGCGTCATGCTCCTTCCAGAGCCTCAGGGACCTTGCACATGCTGTTACAATACCTGGAATTCTCTTCCTGTTTGCCTGGTTGAGTGTCTGCTTACCTTGCAGCTCTTGGTTTAGATGCTACTTCTCTAGGGAAGCTTCCATGATTCCTCCACCCTGACCTATGTCTCAGTATCTCAACATTCTGCTTCGTAACACCAGTCTTCCACGTGATTACTTAAGGTCTGTGTTCCCTACTAGGATGCAAGCAGGGCTTCCCTGTTATCTCCCATGGCCTCCAAAGCTGTATGGTGTGATCTCACAATGAATTTGTGTGAGGCACAGGAATTGAATCCAGGGCCTCGTGCATGCTGGGAAAGCATTCTAACCATGAGTTCTATATCTATCCCTCTTTCTACTTTGTTTTGTCTTGTACCCTAAGCTCGATATCCTTGTACCTGGCCTCCCCAGTAAATGGGGTTACAGATCGTTTCTGTTTAAGCATTACCTGGCTGAGAACCCACAGGTCCTCCTTAACAGGGCTGATTAACGTGTGCTGTCACTCAATAAGACTCTTTGGAAGGCTACCCCATTTTAACCCTGATGCATGTGTCTGGCATCTTGGTTGATTTTATTCCCACTGTTCTTCAGAATGTGGGGATTACTGACTACAATCATTCTCCGGGAGGCTTAAGTGGTGGGCCTTCCTGCAATATGCCGAATCTAAATCACACCAACTGTCTTAAGGGAAAGAAAGCTACAGCCATTACTCTAGCAAGAGGCTTACAAATCAGAGACATGGGGCTGGAGAGATGGCTCAGTGGTTAAGAGCACTAACTCAGAGGTCCTGAGTTCAATTCCCCAACAACCATATGGTGGATTACAACCATCCACAATGGGATCCGATGCACTTTTCTGGTGTGTGCCTGACACAGCTGCAATGTACTCATATAAATAAAAATAAATAAATCTTAAAAAAAAAGAAACAACAAATCAGGGACATAGAAGAAACTATGTGTGACAAAGCTTCCATGACAGGGCTTTCACCCTAGGTCTCATACCACAGTTTCAGTTCTAAGCATTCTCTTGGCCCTTTCTGGGTAAAGCTGTTTTAAGTGTTTATGCATAATCTTGATTTGGAATTTCTTTTGGAGGGGGTGTTTCTATTTCTGTTTAAAAGGTCTGTTCACAAGTTCTAAAAATACCTTGTATCGGTCTTTTCCAATGCTGAGATCATTTCTGGCCAGGGAATTATACTTTAGTTGCCTCCTAATGTGTTGGTCTTAGGGAATGAATGGCAAAATGCAAATCCTAAAGGCTAGCTTATTTCACAACTCTTTGCAACACACATAGGAAATTGCTCCGATATAAAAATGACATGTCCAGACCGAGAAGTTGATCATATTCAAATTTGCCATTCTGAATGTCATGCTAATTCATAATAATCTTGTTGGGTCAGAAGAGGTTTGTAAGGCTGGGTATGGTGACATACAGGTGGTAGATTTCAAGCACTGGAGAAGCTGAGGCAGGGGAACCAAAAGTTTGAGCCAGCCTGGAATATATAGCTGTTTATAGATATTTCAAGCCTGTGAAATAAAATTATACTTAGCTCTAAAATAATGCATTTCAAATCCTGTTCTACCCTATGTTTTCCTACAGAGCATCTAATTGGTGTTCCCTATTAGCAGGCAGGTGGAGAAGCAGTCATGAGCCTATCACACAGAGCAGGGAAAGTTTACTATCTGGATTCCCAGTTTGGAACCTGGCCTCTCCGAGGGCATTCTGGGCTTCCCACTTGGCAAGCTCTGGTTCAGAATCAGCTCTACATTCTTAGTCTGGCTCAGCACAACCGGTCTGAAGAGAAACCAAGTATTTATAGAGGGTGCTAGCCTCACCCAGTTTTCTTTTCAGCACCCTCATCACAAAGGTGAGCTCAACACCCCTCCCCCCTCATAAAAATCATCTGGGAAGAAACCCTGAAGCCTCTAACAAAGAGGCATTGACTCAGCACAATACAACCTTCATCTGCAGTGCTTAAGAGAAGAGTCCCTGAGACGTTCACTTGCCAGGCTGCACCTGAAGTTCCCGGTTAGCCTGTCACTGGTGGTGCAGCCTTTGAACCCAGCACTCAGGCAGAAGCAAGCAGATTTCTGTGAGTTTGAGGCCTGCCTCGTCTACAGAGCTAGTTCCAGGACAGCCAGGGCTACACAAAGATGCCCTGTCTGCAAAAGCCAAAAAGATTAAATAAATAAATGCCTTCTTTGTTTTAGTTCTGTATAGTAAGAGGAAACCAAGTAGATTTTATTATTAAAAATATTTTTATTGAATGAAACTGGTCAATTCTAGTAGAAAGGACGGCGGCAAGTAGTATAATCTTTTAAAAAAAATTAGATTACAAGTAAAATAGAATTTTCAGTCTTCAATATTTTCTTTAAAACCCATATAAAACCTGATCTTGCAGCAAGCGCTGTCCTGAATGAGTAAACTGTCTACTACAGAGCCAGGCAAGATGCTGCTGTCGCCTGAGGACAGACTGGCCTTCACTGCTAGCACTAAGTGTCCTGTTACAAACTTTACACCATCTTATCTCGTGTCCATCACTACAACAAAGTCCAACACTAAAACCAGAAGAGAAGAAAGACTGTGTCACATACAGGAAGGCTAATCTTGGGAAGTTACGGTTATAATGTAGGTACACAGACTTTAAGGAGGCAGACAGCTAAAGTGGCGTTTTACACAGGGTGTTGGATATGCCCAGGATGCTGTTAAAAGGTTTCTGCATCTTGACAGTTTGGTTTTTGTCTTTTCCTTTTAGCGTATTTCCAAACACCTGTGTAGAGTAAGGCCTAATTTTTTAGGCATGAAAATTATTTTTTACACAAAAAACGGTCCATCAGAAACAAAATATAGATGCTTTAAGAAGTAAACTTTGAGTGTCTCCTTGCCTTTGCATTAAAGGCTGCTTATGTGGGAATAACAGTCCTCTTTATCTTCAGGTATCCACTTTCTGCCTTCCAAAGAGAATCCTGCTCTGGGAGAAAACAAAAACAGTCAGCAAAATGGAAAGGAATCAGCACTGGATGGTCTGAGACCCTAACTACAAATCTGCCTGTCATCACTAAAGTCTGCCATGTTTTGTAAAGATGACAACTTCCCAGCAGTGAGAGCAGGGTAGGAGGGGGAGGGGGAGGCAGGCTGGCAGCTCAAACGGCCTGCCCTCCTGGAAAGGCTCTTGTGTGTAACAGGAGGCACCTGCAGCACCTGTGCCATGGATTCATTAAACTGCACTGGAAGGAAAGTCTGACAGAATCAAAACTCGAAGTCACACAAGATTCTTTCTAACAGACATACAGAAGCAATGCTCAATGTAAATTTAGATGCCTTTTGAAAAATTCTATTTTCTGGGTCAGAGTCTCACTAATGTAGCCCAGGCTTACCTCCAACTCCTCATCTTTTTGCCTCAGTCTCCCAACTTCCCAAGTGCTAGGATTACTTTCTGAGGCAGGATCTTACTAGGTTGATCAAACGTGTGATTCTCCTGTATCAGCCTCTCCATAAGAATTACAGACTGTGCCAGATGGCCCAAGACAGGGTTTCTCTGTATAGCCCTGGCTGTCTGGAACTCACTCTGTAGACCAGGCTGGCCTAGAACTCAGAGATCCATCTTGCTTCTGCCTCCGGAGTGTTGGATTAAAGGACTATGCTACCACTGCTCAGATAAAATGACAATTTTCAAAATCGGCTGGATACACCAACTACCTTAGATTTAAAATTAAAGTCTGGAGAACAAAAAAATTTTTGGTTTGTATTTCTCTTATAAGTAATTGCCATTCTGCTCAGGTTAATTATAGTAAAAGAAAATCAGGCTAAAGAGAAAGAATTACTGGTGGGACAGATGTATGGCCTTGAGACTACATTATCAGCGTTCCTAGTTACTTATTAATAGCTATTGTGATACAAGGTTCGACAAGCAGAGGTGACCTACGCATGGTCACAGTGAATGTCCAAGTTGACTTTGTCTCTCTCTCAATGACTCACAAGGGTGGTTTTTTCATCTGGCTCTTCTGAGACTTCTAATTTCTAGAAAAAACAACCCCCAAATTAGTATCCAGGTTAGAGAAATTAAAAAAAAAAAAACTTTAGATAACTAGACACAAATATTTTTCAAAGACCTTAGGGGGGCTGGAGAGATGGTTTTGAACAGAAGCACTTGCTGAGCAAGCCTGACAACCTGAATTTGATACCTGTAACTTACAATGGAAGAAGAGAACCAATGCCCTGATCAACCACACAGATGCCATAGCACACATGCAGACAGACAGACACATACACAACTAAAAATCATAAAATACAATACAATGTTCTTGTCTTTTGGGAACATTTCAATGTGCTCTGTTTGCGGCTGGGCTAGCCTAAATTTAGATTCCCCTACTTCAGTCTCCACACATCTGGAACTATAGGTACTCACTACTGTGCCTGGTTTACAAAGTCTTTTTGTTGTCATTCTTTCTCAACTTATTTGTGTGTGTGTGTGTGTGTGTGTGTGTGTGTGTGTGAGCACACATCATGGCATGGGTTTGTTGTCAGAGGACAACTCTTGGGAGTTGGTTTTCTCCTGCCACTAGTAGGATCCAGGGATAGGGATAGAACTTAGGTTGTCACTCTTACCGGTAAGAGTCTTTACTGGCTGAGCCATCTCACCAGCCCACCATTTTGTTGCCATTTTAAAAGGTTTTTTAAAATTACACTTACTTATTTGTGTGTATGTATGTGGTATGGGACCCAACTCAGAATGTCAGGCTGGGCAGCAAGAGTCTCTACCCAGACTCACACAGCCAGCTCAATGGCTATCTGTCTATAATCTGTCTGTCTGTCTGTCTCTCACCTATCTGTCTATCTATCAATCTATCTATCTATCTATCTATCTATCTCCCTCTCTTCTCCTACCCCCTCTACCTTTACTTATTGTCTTTTTGAGGTAGGGTCCTTCTATATAGTTCTTGCTGTTCTGGAACTTACTATGTAGGTAAGGCTGGTCTCCAGTTCACAGAGATCCTCCTGCTTCTGCCTCAGAGCACTGGAATTAGAGGTGAGGGGTGCACCATCACTTCCAGCTTAATATTTATTTTATTGTGTGCTTCCATATTTGTTTTGAGAAGGGTCTTGATATGTAGCCTCAGCTGGCCTGGACCTTGCTATGTAGACCAGACTGTACAGATATGGTATAGAACACATGCATACAAAACATTCATACATATAAAATAACAATAAATATATCTTTTAAAAAATACAACTGTGACCAAGCAATGATGGTGCATGACTTTAATCCCAACACTCAAGAGGGAGAGGCAGGCAGATCTAGGCCAACTTGGCCTACAGAGCTAGTTCCAGGACCTCCAGGGCTACACAGAGAAACCCTATCTCAAAGGGGAAAAATACAAAGTGGATGAGCTTGTAATCTCAGAGCTAGAGAGAAAAAGAGAGGTGGATCACTGACCAGCAAGACTAGCCTACTTTGTGAGTTCTGGGATTAAAGGTATATGCCCCCTTGCCTGACCACTATTTTTCTTTTATCTGTTTTGTTTTCTTTTTCTTTTTAGAGACAGTCTCACCATATACCCCAGGCTGGTCTTGAACTCATGATCCTCTCACCTTGGCCTCAGGCACAAATCTTAAATTCATACATAAAATGTCTAGTCCTGTGCACGGGTCACAGCACCAAGCTCCATTTAGGGCTGAGGCACCCCCATTCTCAAAATGAGGGGCTGCCCTGGGTGTGGCTAAGTACTGCAGTTTACTCTTTCCTTTAGTTTTCTGGTCAAGTTTTAAATTACTGGAGTTCTGCTGTTGTCATTGAACAGTTAATATATTTATACTAGTTAAAAAAAAAAACAAATAATATTTTAAAACAACAAACAAAAAACCAGGGCCAGTGAGATGTCTTTAGCAGTTAAAAGTTCCTACCACCGAATCTGATGGGCTGAGTTGGATACAATAGATGCACAAGTTGTCCTCTGACCTCCACCAATGAGCTACTGCACATGCACACCTACTCACCAAGCATATGCAACAGAACAGTGTAAAGCCTGTATAATACAACAGAGCTGTGCTCTGCACCCTTCCTTTTCCTTCGAACCCTGCTAGGAACAGTCACAGTCTCCATCCAGCGCAAACTAAAAGTTCCAAGGAAAACCTGGAATTGCCATTTCCTACCCGTGCAGAATGTCTGGGAGAATCACAAAAGGACAGTGCTTGTCAAAGGGTCAGAAGCCTTGCTGTTGCCTGTAGAAGGATGACTCTCTGGTGCTCTCCCGAGTGGCAGGAGAGCAGCTCTTCCACAGAAAGGCTCTGAATTACTACCTTTTAGCTCCCAATGGTGACACCTCAGAAAGGCAGACAGGACACTCAAAACTTTACCTTGCTTCCTTGCGGCAAAAACAAGAATATTTTTATAAAATCATTTGCTTTTTCTGTTTTTAGCTTTAACAAGTTCAAAGGCATGGGGGAAGGAGTGCATAAAGCTTGCTGCCAAGGACATTTCTGCTGTTTAAATTCTGTTTCCAGCATCTCTAGAATCAGCTAATCCATTTGCAATTATAATGTCTGGAGACAGTGTTGTTTGTTTGTTTGTTTTCCAATTAACTGGTTTTCTGATTCTAGCTGTGGAATGCTGATCAAAGGATTTAATCCCCTTCCCTCATGTATAAAGTGAAGGGTTGGAATTATAGATTTCTTCTGGGTCTTTCCAAATCAAAAATTCTCAAACCCAAGTTTTTGCCAGCCTCACACAGCTTCAGTGTCTTTTCAGTATGGATATGATGTCACAGCTTGTCCCCTTCCCTGCATTTTCCTCTCAATTCCATTCAAGGTCATTAGTGAGGAGCCTCTGTTGCAGGTGATCAACCATTGTGAACCGCATGGAAACTCTGATGGGGATACATAGACATGCAGCTCACGCCACAATGAGGGAGCCAAAATGAGGCCAAAATAAGGGAGCTCTGGGTTCTGAGAGAGCAGATAGGATCTCACATAAACCCAACGCCCTCTTCTGGCCCCTTTCAGCAACTGTACAGACATGGTGCATAGCACAGGCTGGCAAAACACAAAAATAATCCTTTAAAAAATACAAGTGTGAGCCAGGCAGTGGTTGCACACACCTTTAATCTCAGCACCCAGGAGGCAAAGGCTCCAGGCTAGCCTGGTCTACAGAGTGAGTTCCAGGACAGTCAGGGCTATACAGAGAAACCCTGACTCCAAAACAACAACAACAACAAAATACAAGCGTGTTAGAACAGGCTTGTAATCTCAGAGCTGGGGAGGCAGAGAGAGGTAGATTCCTAACCAAGCTACACTGGTCTACTTGGTGAGTTTCAGTAAGAAACCTTGTCTCAAAAACTACTGGATGAAACAAACAAACTGGTGGATGGCACCTGAGGAACACCACCCAACATTGCCCTTTGATCCCCACCAGCATTTCTACACACAGCCTTTGCACTCCTGAATGTACACATAGCCATACAATGGGATGACAATTGGCAACTAAGAAGAACACAGCACCAATGTTCCAACAACATGAATCTCAAAATATCAAGGGAAAAGGTGAAGAGTACACATAGGCTGGAGGAGGTTCTCAGAACCAACATGGAAAATTATATACACTGTGTGACTGCATTTTCACAATGCTCTGCAACAGGTACAACTCGTCTGCAGTGATAAAAATCACAGCATGTGGGGTGGGTACAAAGGCACTCACTGCAAAGGGCACTCAGGGAACTTCCTCTGGTGGAGGTGCTCTCTTCTCAGTGAGCACTGCATGGTTCACATGCATGACAACACTTACTGAGGCAGCATAAGCTTTACTACTTTTTCATCAAAACAGCAGGAAAGACACTGAAGACATCTCGTGTGTGTGTGTGTGTGTGTGTGTGTGTGTGTGTGTGTTGTGTACTTATGTACTTATTCGTACAAGTGTGAATGCCCATAAATGTGAGTAAAGGCCAGAGAAGGACATGGGTATCTGGCCCTCAATCTGCTGTCTATTCCTTTGAAACCGAGTCCTTCGCTGAATCTAGAGCTAGGCTGGCAGCCAGCAGGATCCTCCTGTCTGACTCCTGTAGTGCTAGAGTTCAGAGCACACACCCACACGGGCCCTTTATGTGGGTGCTAGGAATTTGAACTCAGGCCCTCATACTTATTCAACAAGCATTCTGTACTGGGCCATCTCCCAGCCCCACATTAAAATAACTCTTAATGACACTTTTTGTTTTATTATATACAAATTATTAAGATTTAGTATTTTTGTATTGAAGGTTTTGGGGGGGTTCTTACACACAGAGATGAAAGCCAAGGCCTTGCATATGTCAAAAAATGCAATATACTATTGAGCTACACACCTAGAAACATTAATTTTAAGAGGGAAGCAATTCAAGGGTTGGTGAGATGGCTTAGGAGGTAAAGAAGCTTGCTGCCAAGCCTGATGACCTGAATTCCTTCTAGAAGCCACATACATGGTGGAAGGGGAGACCTACCTCTTGCAATTGTCCTCTGGCTTCCACATATATGAACGTCCACACACACACAAAAACACACAATCAATACAATTTTTTGTATTGGACAGTATTCTTGTAGAATTATTATTATTATTATTATTTGGGGTTTTGGTCAGAGATACGAAGTCTGTCTAACTTGAATGACTTTCAAATCTTTAATTACGCAAACAGCATGTCCAAAGACCTTACCTTAAGTCTGAAATGGGAAGTGTAAGCCATGGGCTCTTACTTCACAATGATGGACTATATGTTAAGTCTAGTGTTCTGTACATTGTTAGATAAGAAGCAATAAAATCTACATGGCAGCTTATACGATTGCTGTTGAAATCTTACTACGGTCAGAAGAAATAGCCAAAGCTCAATGTGTAAAATTCTGAAAGAATGACAGCCTTCAGCCTAGGGAGAGATCTTAGTAGATGAAACTAGTCAATCCCTAGATGTAGCGATTACTACTTGATGTAGTAATTACTACTGGATGTAGATTGCACATCAGTGTAAAGGAATTACAGAGAAAAGAGAAAGTGCATCCAACACAGTGAGAGAAGAGCTGGTCACACCCACAAGACATTTCTATCCCAGCTTCAAAGCAACAAAAAAAGTTAAAGAATGAAACAGGGGTTGGGAGTAGCACATACCTTTGGTTCCAGAACCTGGGAGGCAGAGGCATGCGGATCTGTGAGTTTAAGGCCAGTGTGATCTACACAGAGGGCTTCAGGATAGCCAGGGTTATATAGAGAGACCATTTCTAACAAACAAACAAACATCAAAAAAAGGGGGGGGGGGAGAAAGGGAGCGAGGAAGGAAGGAAAGAAGGGAGGAAAGGATAGACGGGGAGAAGGGAAAAAGGAACAATCAGCTGTGATTAGAGAGTCCATAAGGAAGGAAATGCAAACGGCAGACCTTGGTTGGCTATTGAGCCGAACAGAGAAAGATTGACGAGTGGGAGAGAGCTATTGTAGGTTAGTCATTAGAAGACACTAGGCCACAGCTGATTTTCTTCAGTGTGGTGATGTTATTACAGTTGTTTGTTTTAATGTCCTCATCTGCTGAGTATGGTGCCACCTGCTCATAATCTTTGCACTTTAGGAGGTAGAGGCAGGGGAATGGTTCTAGGCTAGGTACATAGGAAGACCTGCCCCTACCCCGCCATAGAAACTGCAACCTGAAAGAGATGATGCCTCTTGAAGTATCTATGAGTGAAAGGCTGTGTCTTAAATTTGCAAACTGCTTTTGAAAAGAGAGCCAGTGAGACAGCTCAGCAAAGGCTGCTAAGCCTGATGCTCTGAGTTTGATCCTCAGAGCCCAGTGGTAACAGGAGAGAAACACACATCCCCTCACACACTCACACACATATGGCACATTACTGTTCTCACTGGGGGGGGGGGTGAGGGAGGGAGGGGAAGAGAGGCACATCCCTTTAATCTCAGCATTAAGGAGGCAGAGGGGCAGAGGGGCAGAGGGGCAGAGGGGCAGAGGGGCAGAGGGGCAGAGGGGCAGAGGGGCAGAGGGGCAGAGAGGCAGAGAGGCAGAGGCCGATCTCCATGAGTTGGGAGCACAGGACAGCCTAGTCTTCATATTAATTCCAGGCTAGCCAGGGTTAAAGGTAAAACCCTGTCTCTAACAAACACACAAAAGTAAACAAGTGTAAACTATACAGAGGAGGAAGATAAAGTTTAAAATGGTAAGTGGTGGTTGTTAGAGATGAACTATTTTTTTCTACTTTTCAGTGTTCTTAAGATCTTATATACACTTTAAATTTGAAAGTTTGGAGTACAACATGTTAGTGCACACTTTTTTTTTTAAACCCCAGCACTCAGGAGACACAAGATCTTTGCAAGTTTAAAGCCAGCCTGGTCTACATAGTTCAGGACAGCCAGGGTTATATAGGGAGACTCTGTCTCAAAACAAACAAAACAAAAATAAATACATTAGAAACTTTGTGTATTTTAAAACATGTCCAAGAATGTGGGTGGAGGATAAGGGACTTGCTACTTAAAGCCCTAGGTTCCATTTATAGTAACAGAAAAAAAACAAATTAAATGTTTGCCCTCAGATATCCCACAAATGAGAAGGAAGCAGTTTGGACACAGTGACCATTTTTGGTTTGGTCTCTCTAGACCCAGCATGCACTTCTCTCCTGAGCACTGTGCCTCTTTTCTTGCAACCTTTATTCTATCACAACAGTCACCTCCTATATTCAGACCCTATTGCTGCAGGGCTCAGACTGGGGACACAGAACAGCCAGTGCCTGCCACACAGCATGAGGACCTGCGCTTGATCCCCAGCACCCACATGAGAACCAGATGTGGCACATGCTCTCATAACCCCAGTGCTCATCAAGCTAGAAGTCCTGGGGAAGAGATCTGCCTCAAATGATAAGGCAGACAGCTCCTGAGCAACACTGAGGTTGTCTTGTGGCCTAGAAAACACACACACACACACACACATACATGAATGCACAAATGTACACACGCACATGTGTACACACACATCCCTCCCTACACATATACCTATACCTACACAATGTTTTAAAAGATTTCATTATTATGCATAAAGCTTTCTGTCTGCATATATGCCTGCAGGCCAGCAGAGGGCATCAGATCCCATTACAGATGGTTGTGACCCACCATGCGGTTGCTGGGATTTGAACTCAGGACCTCTGGAAGAGCAGTCAGTGCTCTTAACCACTGAGCCATCTCTCCAGCCCTCCTACACAACTAAAAGGGAACGCACACTTTTGTTGAGATTCTCACAGCTGATGGGTAGCAGTGTGCTCAGCTCCAGATCCGTGACCATCTGCCGAGACTCAGCCAGCAGGCGCTGGAGCTTACTTGTAGGAGAAAAGTCATCCTGAAAAAACAATGCAGTTCACAGCTGTGAGGGACATATGTAAGTGTTTTTGCACAATCACAACTTACAGACACAGACATTAACTCTGCCAACAGAGACATCAGCATTATAAAATATAACCAACTCCTTTCACTTCTTACAACTTATTCAATGAAATAATGCAACATTAACAGAACCTACTATGACTAATTTTAAGATTCTTAGACATTGTTTGGCTTTCCTAAATACAAACTTGAGCACTCAGTAGGCAGAAGCAGGCAGATCTCTGAGTTCAAGGCTAGCCTAGTCTACCTAATGAGTTCTAGGCCAGCCAGCACTACATAGTGACACCTAGGCTTAAAAAAAAAAAAGTCAAGTCATAGCAGGTCAAAGTAACTGTAAAACAGAACCTTGACACTGAAGGTATGTGGCTTTTAAAAGAATATGTGGACATACTTTAGTTTGATCTGGCTATTTTTTTTTTTTTTTTTTTTTTGAGAGTGAAGATCAGAAGACAAGTTAAAAGAGTCAATTCTTTCTTTCATTTTTTTTTTTTTTTAATGTGTACCAGGCTGGCCTTGAACTCATGGTCCTCCTTCCTCTGCCTCCTTCAGCCAATCCTACTGGTGTGTGACAGCACAACCGGCAAAAGAGTCAATTCTTAAGCAGAAAATGGTAGGAGTCTGCACTCTATCCAACATAGAAGTTCCAGGAACCAAACTCAGGTTGTCAGGCTTGGTGGCAAGCACTTTACCCCCTCTCTGAGACATCTAGATGGCCTCTAACTAAAAACAGAACACTTGTTTACTTTGTGTGTGGAGAGAGTGCTCCACGCATGAGGTCAGAGGAAAATGTTGCAAAGTCAGTTTTCTATGTGTACCCAGTGGATTCAGGTGATTGGATTCAGTTTGTCAGGCTTGCTGTGATTGCCTTCACCTCAAACCAAAACGCCCTACATTCAAATAAGTAACTGTAAACGGAGGTAGTATCTCACCAGCTCAGTTCTGGTTTCCTGAGACTGGCGATTCACTCTGTAGCCCAGGCTGGCCTGGAACTCACAGTCATCCTGCCTCTGTCTCCAGAGTGTCAGGATCACAGGTGTGGTCTACAGCCTCTGTCCATTCTCCTTTCCTTTCCTTCCTACCAGACGCATGTAGGAAAAAAAAAAAGGAAATAAAAATTTTGAAACTGATCAAAGCTTACTGTTCTTACCTACTATTTTAAAACATCTTCCTTCCTTCCTTTCTTTTCTTTCTTTTTTTTTTTTTTTTTAACTGTGTAGACCAAGCTGGACTCAAATTCACAGAGCCTGTTCTGTCTCTGTCTTCCCAGTGCTGAGATTATGAGATTAAAGGTAAGCCTGGCTAGTTTATTTTTTCCCCTTTAATCTTTAGAAAAAGAAGGAAAATGTAGGTGTGTTGGCTCATATCTGTAATGCAAGCACTGAAAAGGAAGACTCTATTAGAAAAAGAAAAAGAGGAAGAGGATGGATGCTGAGGACCTAGGATCATGCACACCTATAATCCCAGCATTGGGCAATGAAGTTCAAAGCTGTCCTTAGCTACATGGTTGGCCATCCTGGGCCTTGTCTCAAAATAAAAACAAACAGATAAGATGCTACAAGAGAACACAACCCATATTCATATGCACACGTGCACACGCACATGCACACACACTTGCATGTGGCAGGAGAGAAGGAAAGCTACATCCTGGGATCTCCCACCAGGCCTCATCTTGACCATTATCATCAGCAGAGATTTCAATCTGCAACTAGCTTCTGGGGGCTCATAAGGCGAGCAGGTGTCTTCTACAGTGAAATCTGAAAACTTCCCTATGAATGCTGAGTACACACCTGCACTCACACATGTGTAACACACACATACAAACAATAATAATAAACGTTCAAGAGAAGAAAAGCAAGCCAGCCAGTGGTGGTGCATACCTTTAATCCCAGCACTTGGGAGGGAGGCAGAGGTAGGTGGATCTGAGTGTAAGGCCAATTTATAGAGTAAGTTCCAGAACAGCCAGGGCCACTCAGAGAATCCCTATCTCAGGACAAGAAGAAAAAAAGGAAGAGAAGGAAGGAAGAAAAAAACCTAAAAAGGGACAAGAAGACAATGGGGAAAGAATAAGACCAAAGTATGGGGGGGGGGGGAACGAGGCGTGCATGTGTGTGTCTGTCTGTATATGTGTAAAATTGTAAAAGAATAAACATTTACAAGTAACCTTAAAGGTCTACGATTTAAAACAAACTTAGGGCCAGATATGGTGGTACACGTCATTAGTTCTAACACTCAGGATGCAGAGGCAGGTGGATCTCTGTGAATTTAAGGCCCTGGTATACAGAGTAAGTTCTGGGATAACCAGGACTACGTACAGAGATCTTATCTCAATAAAAAAGTTTTTAAGAACCCATTTAGATGCATTTTATGTGTATGAGTATTTTGTCTGCATGAACGTGCACATGTGTGCCTGATACCCATCTTGAAACTGGAGATGGTTGTAAACCACCAAACCTGGGTCCTGTCCAAGAGTAGCAAGCACTACCTGCGGAACCATCTGTCCATGTAAGATGGAGGCCCCTGACTTTATAAAGATCTAGCAACAGAGCTACAAATAATAAAAGCATGTTGAGGAGAAACTTTGCTTGAATAAATTGAGAACTTTCATGAAAAAAATAAAAACCTTTTCATTGGATGAGGTTCTTTTGTCAGGAGGGGCCTCTGACTCATCTTCTCTTTCAGCAGACTTTAAGGAACCCAAATATTGTGGAGGCTGAATGCCAATGAGCTCACTGCAGAAAATAAGACCAGAGAAAAAGAGCATCACACATGCCGCTCATACACTTAGGAAGTATCTTAACAGGACAAAGAAGTGACAAGGGCTTGCTATGTAGTCCAGGCTTCAAACTTGTTATGGCTCCCATGCTGGATTTGAACTCACACTCCTCCACTATAGCCTCTGGAGTGCCTGCTAACAAGCACACATGACTGTCACTAGCTTAGACATATTTTAAAATGAGGAAGACAAGGTTGGACTAATGTAAATCCGGATAGAGTATTATACATTAATGCATATTTTTGCAAGTAAGAATTAAAATCAGTAATTCAGGGTAACTATATGAATAAGGAATTTTCCTCCTTCAAAAAAGTACAGAGGTAGGCCTAGATAAATGGCTCACTGATGAAGAGCATGTACTTTTCTTACAGAGGACCCAAGTTCATTCCTAGCATCCATATGGTTGTTCAACTCCAGCTTCTAGAGATCTGACACCCTCTTCTGACCTTAAAGGCAATTACACATCTATTTGTGTGTGCATGTTTGCACACACACAGGAGCACACACACTTAAATAAATAAATTTAAGTTAAATAAATATTTTTAAACCTATATATAGCCGGGTGGTGGTGGTGATACATGCCTTTAATTCCAGCATTCAGGAGGCAGAGGCAGGTGGTTATCTCAGTTTGAACCTAGCCTAGTCTAAAAGGCAAGTTCCAGAACAGCCAGGAACACACAAAGAACCCCTATCTGGAGGTGGGGGTAGGGGAATGGGGAATAAAAGAAATAAAAACCTTAAAAAAAAAAGTCAGCATGGTGAGCACACCTTTAATCCCAGTACTCAGCAGAGGGAAATGGATCTCTGTGAGTTCAAGGCCAGCCAGATCTATAATGTGAGACTCTGTTTCAAAAAATAAAGAAAGAAATAAAGAAATCAATAAATGAAACTTTAAAAGTACAGAAGAGCCACCAAGATGGTTCAATGGGACCATATCTAGGACCATATCATATCTAGGGACCAGAATTCAATCTCTAGGACCACAGGTAGAAGGAGAGAACAAACTCCCACAAGTTGTCCTCTGACCTTCACACAAGTGTTTGGCACACACACACATATACACACAAATAAATGCAGTTAATTTGTTTTTTGTTTTTGTTTTTTAAGTACAGAGACAAGCTCACTAGCAAGGCACTTGATTAGCACTCTTAACCCTAGGTTCAAACCCTGAAATAAAAAAAACTAAGTTTTAGTGAAAAAATAAAGAAGGTTCTATGGACAGTGTTGCAGTAAATAATAAAAGGGTGGTTTATCCCTTTAAGGCCCCCACGCTCTCACTCTGAGGATGCTGCTTTAGTGTGGAGCGAGCAAGTACTCTGTCACTCAGTCCATGAGCAACAAACACTCTCTGCTTGGTTCCCTCCCAGGTGGTTCACCCCACCCGCCCCTGGTGCTTCTGTCCCGGGTGGATAAGACCACATCGGCGTGTTCCTTTCCACTAATGCCCAACACAAACAATACTCCAAAGTCCAGTAGCTTTTCATGTACGTTTATATATTAAGTTTTCAATCCACCAACCCTCTACACAATAAGATTATATCCAACAGACAGAGATACAAACTGCCCTTCTATAAGAGATAAAAAGACATATAGAATCCCTTAAGAATATTCCCCCAGTCACAAAAGAACAGACATAATAAGCAGTCACTGATAATTGGATACTAACCGCATAAAGCTCTGAACACCCCAGAAACAACTCACAGACTATATGAAGCTCAAGAAAAAACAAAGGCCAAAAAAAAAAAAAAAAAAAAAAAGAAAGAAAGAAAGAAAGAAAAAGAAAAAGAAAAAGAAAGCCTCAGTCCTTCTTAGGGAAAAAAACGTATAGCACCCTCTCAGAGTGTGGTACACCTGGACCTCAAATCATTAATAATCCAAGAACTAAGATAATAGCCTTGTGGCAATTTTTGGTATTCACAGATCATTATGCTTAATCTGTTTCCATGTTACGTTCTGTCCTACATCTACTTCATGCTTATGGTAACTAGTGGGATTTCTATGCATGCTATCAAACCTCTAAAAGAATTAAGTACTGACAAAATTATTCATATAATATTATGCCAAAATGCCATTAAAAATCTGTAAATGTATCCCTCTTTTTTTTTAAATAAAGCAGTAAGGAATTAAAAAAAAAAAAAATATTCCTAACTACTTATCGCCAATTATGGTCACCAGGATCTAGGTCTGCTTTCTCCAGCTCCATCTTGATTTCTCCTGGAATCCTCTCCTCTTCCATTTTCCTAGCCTTTTCCCTGCCTACCTCTCCATTGTCCAATCATGTATCAACTTCACATAAATCTACAGGACAGGATCCCACAGAAGGCAGCATAGGTACTAGTAACAGTGTAAAGTTTAGTTGTGAAGAGCTAGGCTTCAGCTTGTGAAACTGACAAGTGCCCCTGCCCTGGTGAAAGTGGAGCGGCACCTGAGCTGCTGACCCGAGCTACCTTCCCTGCAGGTACCACACGGGAGAGCAGGCACCTGTGATTCCCCCTCATAAACAGACCTTGCTTGTTAAGTGGGCCAGGGCACAAATCAGAACATTTACTTAGATAATAAAGTGGGTTCACAGGTTCTTGTAACTTGAGATAAACCAGAAAACATCACAATCTTTTCTACTTATTGTGAACTTGTGCTTGAAGCTCAGCTGGCAGAACAAGTTGACATTTAAATTATAGAAGTTAATGAGGTCTTAGACCTTGAAGAAAAACTTAGAATGTAAGCTTGAATTATTCACACACACAGTCTACCCAATGTAGGCTTTCCCCTTATAAATAAAGAATATTTGGGGGCTGGAGAGATGGCTATTGGAGATGGACAGAGCACTGACTGCTCTTCCAGAGGTTCTGAGTTCAACTCCCAACAACCATATAGTGACTCACAACCATCTGTAATGGGATCCGATGCCCTCTTCTGGTGTGTCTGAAGACAGTTACAGTGTACTCACATACATACATACATACATACATACATACATACATACACACACACACACACACACACACACACACATACACATTGGGGGGCACTCAAAGTTGTAGCTCAGTGGTTGAGCGCCAGCCCAGCATTAACAAAGCCTATGTTTCAATTCCCAGCAACATAGTAACACACAGAAGTATAGGTACAGACAGCTATTTCCTGATACTTTCAGCTTTCCAAAGATTTTTAAAAATCAAATGACTTAATGACATTTAGTATGGAAATGGATTTTTTAAATTTTATACTTAGCAGAATATCTATATAGCTCTTAATAATCTAAGATTTTTTAAAGGTTCAAAGAATACCCTACATAATATAAGCACTAGAAATTTGAATCAAAGTCCTGTGAAAGTCAATGCAGTGACTAAAATAAGCTCTCAATATAGAAACTTCATCCTTTCTGTGATCTGAAGAGCTGTGCTTTACTTAAAAATAGCAGGCATTATTACAGTGCCACTCAGCCACAAGACTCACCAACTCTAACAATAAGACAAGCTTGAATAATTTAGCATTACTAATTGTCTTAGAAAAAAAGAAGCTAGGTACTTTTATCAGCTTGTTAAACATCAATGTTCTGTCTTTCACATCATATTTAGAAATATAGAAAGCCTGGGCAATAAAAAATTAAAAACATGTATTAGCTGGATACAAGGAGCTGTGTATGTAACATGTGGTGTGATCCTAGATCGCTATGACTTGGAGTCTGGACCAAACTCTGGGTCTCAAAGGGTCAGACTATCAACGGGAAAGCATCCTGGGGTCAGGAATGCTCCAGAACAGCATTCCACTCTGCATAGTGACCTACTTGATTGTTTTCTAATAAAACATCTTTGCCCAGCTCATAACTGGTTTTGCTTAAAAGCAAAACCTCTGCCTTAGAAGCTGCCCTCAGTGGGAACTCTCCACTGGATTCTATGTTTCCTTGCACAAAGGCTCCAGTGTCTATGCCCTAAGGAAAAGGTCTGTAGTTGGCAGTGCTTTCTTGCTAGCCATAAGCATGACTATCTACTGCAGCCCTTCTGTCCCTGCTGCGTGTCTGCACCTCTGTTTACAGATGTGAACATCACTAACCTTGCTGAGGAATTATATTTCATTGCGCTGACACTTCTTGAACAAGTGCACAAGTTTTTGTGGCGAACAATCCTTTGTACGTTGGAGGGCTTGAAAATATTCATCCACTCTATATCGGACATATGTCCTGGGGCTTCAATGATGAGGTTACTTGGGTGGCAGCACTTGGACTCAGACAGGTCACTGTCACCTATGCAGACTTCATTTTGGGTGCAGTAGGGGACTTCGGATGTTTCTGTGGGGTTGTGGCAGTCCCCATCCAGCTTGTCTGGCTGTCTGGAGCAGTTGGAGAGGCCCAGGTAGTCCTTGATGTCATGCCACTGCTTCTCATTGGGCAGCGAGGTGGAGGATTCCGAGAGCTGCTTCTCTTCCATCTGAAGCTCCACTCCATTGCATTTTGGTGATTTTGCATGAATCTTGCATAGTGTAAGTTTGTTTTCCGGTTCAGTCTGGATTTTTCCATCCAGAGACCAAGACTTTTGTTTCTCCAGTAAGTCTTTGGTAAATAGAGATGAGAGACCAATTACACTTTTTTCCCCGAATGCAGTATTAACCTGTAGCTTCTTCTCTCTGCATGCATCACAAGAGCTCTTGTCTGACCTACTGTGCTGAGCCAACGTGACCTCAAACTTTTGATCCTTAACCAATGACTTCTGATTTCTCTCTCTTTTAATATCGATTTTTGGGTAGTTATTGTCAAGGTCTGATAAACACATGTCTCTGCTACAGTGGCATTACAAAAAAATAGGAGTTATAAGACAGACTTGATACTAGCACCTTCTAGCATTACCACCCGAAGCCTCCTTAGTAGACCTAAATCCCAATAGAGCCCAGTTCCAGCCCCACCACCTACTGAACATACCCCTCCCCTCTTCACCCCTCACTCCTTGTGTTTACCATCAAAACAACAGCAACAAAGCCAAGACTACCAAACAAATGCAACCAGACCTTTTGCTATACCTTCCTCTAAGGTGTTCCTATTAGAGATGCCATAAATTTGATTTAAGATAGGTTCTCACATTGTAACCTAGCCTGGTCTAGAAATTGTGATTTTTCTGAGTACAGGGAATACAGGTGTACACACCATGCCTGGTTTGTGTTCAGTTTTGATCCCTGGAAAGCATGGCTCAATGGCTTTCTTTCTTTCTATGATGGCATGAACCACTTTCGGTGGGGGGGGGGTTGTGTGTATGTAAATGTGGGGGGGAAGGGGAGGAGAAAGAGAATATGGAAGTTAGAGGACAATTAAGGCAGTTGTTTCTCTCCTTCTACCATGTGGGGTCTAGGAATTGACCTCAGGTCTCCATGCCTGTGGTAAGTGCCAGTAATTCTGGAGCCATCCAGGTAGGTTTGGACCATTTTTAAGGAACAACTGCAACTCATCCAGTGCCTCCCAGTGGCAATGAAGTTGAAAGAGGAAAAAGATGTCTGTCAAAGACTTGAAAGAGAACACTGAGTGGGTCTGGGGTCTACAGATGGCAGCAACAGATGGAACAAGGAGCAACTGAATGGCAACCCCCTGCAGAGGGCATCCAGACAGAGCACAGTGCAGCACAGTGAATCCTGTCACCTGCAACACAGCCTCCCAACACCCTGTCCCTGCAGCTCTGAACTCCAGTTCTTCCAGGAAAGGAGCTGGCAGCACCAGTCATTGCCAACCTAGTTTAGACACCATAGTTCCCTGCAGACTGGGAACCCCATTCTCTCTTCTGGAAAAGTACAGTGGCTTTAGTTGAGCATGCCAGCATAGGCCTGTCAGCCCAGTAAAAGGGAAGACTGTCATTAGTTTTAAGACCAGTCAGAATGACTTAGTGAGAACATGTCACAAAAACACTAAAAAGGAAGAAGAAAAAAAGAAAGAAAGAAAAAAAGAAAAGCTGGATGAGGACACACACTTTTAATCCCAGCACTTGGGAGGCAGAGATGGGCAGATCTCTGTAAGTTTGATGCCAGCCTGGTGTGCAGAGTGAGTTCTAGGACAGCCAGGGTTACACAGAGAAACACTGTCTCAAAAAAACCAAAACCAAACTAAAACAAACCACACCAGAAAGAAGGAAAGAAGGAAATAAAGAAAGAAAAAGAGAGGGGGAGAAGGAAGAAAGGAAGGAAGGAAGGAAGAAAGAAAGAAAGAAAGAAAGAAAGAAAGAAAGAAAGAAAGAAAGAAAAACAGAAAAAGAAAGAAAGCAAGGGAAAGGAGATGGTCTTTGGTTGTGGTAGTTTCTCTGTATTATCAAACCACTCCTCAAGTGTTTCAGGTTTACAATCATCCCCACAATTGTCACAAGTGAAGGAAGGATGCCTCCTGTTAACGGGCAAACAGAGCAGAAGATCTCAGCTCCTGCTGCGCTACCAATGCCACCCTTCGCATCGTTCTTTAAGGCAGGTGTCAAGCCCCATAGATCTTATTCCCTATGGTGAGCCCAGCACCCAAACCCTGATGTGCTGCTTTGATGAAGGCCTGGCTATCTCTGTAGTTACCCCACTTGAGAGCCTTCTACCCACAGACACACCTAAAATTCTTACATCATGTCCCTCCCATTGGACCAGGATTATCATAATTTTTAGTGCACCCAGATTTATAGCCTGCCGTACAAGCAGCAGCAGCAGGTACAGCAAGTCAAGAGTAAAACTGACCTAATGAGGAAGGAGAACCCAACACCAATAGCATAAGCTAGAATTACCTGTACTCCAGGGCCTTTGGTTCCTCCATCTTTAAGCCATGTATTTGTATTAATTCCCGAGAATTTTCTACATTGAAATTAAGAAACTGCAGGTCACTCTGCTGTTTTACATAAATCTGCCAGAGATATCAACAAATCAATACAATAGAAACCAAGCCAAACTGAATCAAGAGTTTGACACTTTGAAATCCTAAAACAGACCAGTTTGCTTTGCTGTTTCCTATGGTTCAAACAGGACATTCCTATACATCTCATCTCCTAACTACTAATTCTCACACCCAAGACTATCTGCTATGCTAAATATGACATATGTTTGATGTAGTAAAGATATAAAAGGCACCATTAACCAACACCAACAAACAGGTACTAGGCAGTAGTGGTGCATGCCTTTAGTCTCAGCACTGCGGAGGCAGAGGTAGGGGTGGAGAATCTCTGAGGTCCAGGACAGCACATCTACTAAGCAAGTTCCAGGACGCCTAGAGAACACACACACACACACACACACACACACAGAGACAGACACATACACCACAAAATCAACAGGCAGATGGCTTCCTAATTCCCAAATATTTTCCATCTGTGGTCAGAGTGTACAGCTGTGACATACCTGTCTCAGATTGTGTAGCTCTGAGTTTGTACGATCTTGCTTTGACTTTGCAATATCAAGCAATTCATCTTTCCTCTTTTCTCTCTCGACTGTATAAGGAAAAAAATGATTGGGTGTTTTTCATCAGCAGTATCTCTCAAGTTCTAACAACTTAACAGCTAACACTTTTGTTGTGTTTCTTAAACTTAAAACTGCAGAATAACTGGTAAAAGCTTTAATCTGTGATTCTGACTGGATTCTTCATAAAACAAGAAAATGCACAATATAACTAATGTTAAGTCAAAAGGATTTAGAGTATATGCATGTGCTTAAAAGAAAATATGCATACAATAAACCTGAAAGCAAGCCAGGCCTGGGGCACACATACATCTGTAATCCCATCACTTGGGAGTTGGAGGTAAGAAACTCAGGAGTTCAAGAGTAGCCTGGGTTACATGAGATCCTATCTCAAAACAACAACAACAAACAAACAGACAAAACCAAATCCTGAAAGCAAGTACTGAAAAATAGTCGTTACTCATTGAGAAGGTTCCCACTATTAGGTTGGCCTTGAACTTATGATCCTCTACATGTTGGCATTGTGGTATCCTATCACCCCTGGCTAAGGACTCGTTTTTATTTTTAAAAATTTAACCCTTTCAATTATATGGATGTGAGTGCCTGCATGTATAAACGTGCACCACACACCTGCCCTCAGAAGAGAGCACCAGATCCTTTGGACATTTGTGAGTGCTGGTAACTGAACCCAGAGTCTCTGAAGTACAGTCAATGCCCTTAATGGCTGAGCCAATTCTCCAGTCCTAGGAATTTATTTTAAACAAGCTGAGTTTGGTCATGTGTATTTGTGATCCCAGCTACTCTAGACTGACACAGAAAATCTTTGAGGTCAAAAGTTAGAGAATAGCCTTGGCAACACAGAAGGACCCTAGTTGATACATTACAAAAATATAGAAAGAAGTTAATTTTAGGAGATGGGGCTATGACTCAGAGGTAGAAAGTGCTTAATTAGCACATGGATGGCCTTAGGCTTGATTCCCCAGCACCAGTATTATGAAAAAAAAAAGAATATACAAAGAAGGTACTATAAAGGTATTCAAAACAAAGTATTATCCCCAAACATGCATTAACAGTGTACATAAGAACTGGTTTGAACTGGACAGTGGTGGCACACATCTTTAGTTCAAGCAATCAGAAGGCAGATGCAGGTGGATCTCAGAGTTCAAGGTCAGTCTGGTCTATAGAGTAAGTTCCAGAACAGCCAAAACTACACAGAAACACTGTCTTGAAAAAAAGAGGAGGAGGAAGAGGAAGAGAAGCAGCAGCAGCACAGAGAGTTCACTAGGAATGACATGGGCTTTTGAAAACTCAAAGCCTACCCCCCAGTGACACATCTCCTCCAACAAGGCTACATATCCTTCCTAAACAGTTCCACCAACTCGGCACCAAGTATAAAACATATAGGCCTATGAGGCATATTCTTACTTAAACTACAAAACTATTAAACACTGTGTGTGTATGTGTGTGTATGTGTGTGTATGTATGTGTGTTTATACACATATATGTATATGTTAAATTAACACATTTGCTATATAAATACATAGTATTATTTTTGTTACTAGTGGTATTAAGATATCAAATCTAAGGCCTGGAGAATGTTAAGAAACTGTTCTAATACTGAGTACATTTCTAAGCAATAGGCTGAATTATAATTCAATTAAAATAAACCTTTGGAAGCTGAAGAGATGGCTCACTGTTTAAAAGTACTGGCTACTCTTAAAAGAGGACCTGGTTCATTCCCAGCATCCACATGAAAGACTATAACCATTTGTGACTCCAATTCTAGGGGATCTGATTCCATTTCTGATCTCCTAGGTCACTGGGCACATATAGTGCACAGATATACATACATTTTAATAATATTTATTTATTATAAGTACACTATAGCTGTCTTCAGACACACCAGAAAAGGTCATTGGATTCCATTACAGATGGTTGTGAGTCACCATGTGGCTGCTGGGATTTGAATCAGGTCCTCCGGAAGAACAGTCAACATTCTTAACCACTGAGCCATCTCTCCAGCCCAACATTTTTTTAAAAGATTTATTTATTCATCTTATGTATATGAGTACACTGTAGTTATCTTCAGACACTCCAGAAGAGAGCATCAGATCCCATTACAGATAGTTGTGAGCCACCATGTGGTTGCTGGGAATTGAACTCAGGACCTCTGGAAGAGCAGCCAGTGCTCCTAACCACTGAGCCATCTCTCCAGCTCCCACCCTCCCAATCTTTTTTAGAAAGATAAAATAAACAAACTTCAGAAGTTGGTGTGCTAGTATATACCTATACTTTGGAGGTAGAGGTAAGAAGATCACGAGTTCAAATTTCCCCTTGGCCACATAAGACCCTGACTCAAAACAAACAAAAATTGCACAATTAGCAAGAAAAGAAACAAACTGAGTTTAACACTAGTTTCTCATCTTAGTGTTATTTATTTATTTATTGGTTGGGATTTGCTCCTATTTGTCTATCAGTGTGTGTGTGTGTGTGTGTGAATGTGCATGAGATGCTTCGAAAGCAGAGGAGACATCGGGGTCCCCCTCTAGCACGTCCCACCTATTTTCTAATGATAATTCTTTTCAAAGTAAAATAAAATTACACCCTTTTCCCCTTTCCCTTTCCTCCCTCCAATCCCTCCCATTGATCCCTCTTGCTCTCTTTAAATTTATAGCATCTCTTTCTTTGTTGTTTGTTTTACACACACACACACACATACACACACACACACACACACACACACACACACACACCTCCGTCAAAAGACTGTGACTTAGCCCTATATGATTTCAAGGCTGACCACTTGGTGTTGCATAACCAACTGAGAGCTTTTCTTGGGGAACCACCTGTATTTTTAAGTAGCAAATGATTTATTGACTTATTGTGCTTATTTTTAAGGTAGCTGCAGACACACATGTACAATGGCACACTTGTGGAGGACAGAGGATTTGAGACTTAGTTTTCTTCTTCCACATGTGTGTGGGTCTAAGGAATTAAACTCAAACATTTTACTCACTGAACCATCTTTCCAGCCTATTCTTTTTATTTACACACAATATTATATGTGTGGAAGTTACAGAGCATCTTACAAGAATCAGTTCTCTCCTCATATAGGTCTCAAGGACTGAACTCAGACCCTCAGGCTTGGCAGCACATGCTTTTCTTGGATGAACCATCTCTAGAGCCTATTCTCCATCTACTTCTGTGAGACAAAGTCTCTTCCCGAGTCTAATTGAATCTGAGTTTAGCCAGGTTAGAACCCAGTAAGCCTGAAGGATCTTTCTATCTCTGTTACCCTTAGAGATGGGTAATTTCAGGGATACCTGGCTTGGTGCTGGGTGCTGGGCGCTGGGCTCCATCTGGTCCTCTGGATTACAAAACAAATATACTCTTAACCACTGAGCTACCCCCCATCTCTACTGTGCTTATTTTTGAAACAGGTTCCCATGTAATTCAGGCTGGCCTTGACGACCTTATGTACCCAAAGTAGGCCTTGAGCTCCTGATCCTTCCGCCTCTGCACCTCAAGGGCTGAGATTATAGGCAAATGCCACTATATCCAGCTCAGTGCCACATTTTAGAACAGCCACCTGTCGCATCAGAAGCAATTCCAGCATAAACAGCCATGCTTCCTTAGTCCAGACAGTGGCATGCAAGGCTGTACAGAAGAGGGATCAGAGTGGAGCGGATCTGTTCACTCCAAAGGTCGGTTCCAAAATCCAAAGAGTTTGTGTGAAGCTGTGCTAATAGCTCTTCCTGAGCACAAGACAGCATGGGGGAAGGTACTCAGGAAGCCTGCATCTGGCTGTGGCTCTGCCCTTTACTGACTGTAGCCTGAGGTGGAACTTAATGGGCTAGCCTCCATTCCTGCAGTCAAGACACACTCCTAATGACCATATGGTACAAAGAAATGAAATGTGTTTCAGTCTATGTGAAGAACTTGATCTTCAACAAGATAAAGTAAATTACTGAACTTGAAAGTAAAACTTTAGAACAACTTCCAATAGAAAATGACAGCATTCTTATACATTAGGTCTTTTCTAATACTTTGTTACTCCACTCACTTTTGTTTCACTGAGTTCTGAATCCAGCAGGGTCTAGTGTATCCCCGGCAACCAGGCACTCAACCACAGAGCCTCATACACACCTTCAATTCTTATTCATTTACTTAACTCTCTGTTTATTTTTATATATATCCAGAGCCCTGGGCATCTAGGCTAGGGCTTTACCACTAAGCTACATCCCTGGCCCTCACTTTTTTTCCTTCTCTTTTTAATATAGGGTCTCACATAATCCAGGCTGGCCTAAAACTGACTACATTAACTGAGGCTGACCTTGCCATCTCAATCCTTCTGGGATTACATGTGTCTACCTATATCACCACACACACATCTTGGTTTTTCATTGTTTTGTCGTGGTTTGTTTGTTGAGACTGTATCTCATTATGTAGCTCATTACCTAGACTATGAAGCTAGCACCAAATTCACTGAGGTCCACCTACCTCTGCCTGCTAGGATTAAATGTGTATGTCATTACACCAGCTACACGTTGGTTCTTGTGATGCTGAGGAATAAATCCAAGGCATAACAAGCAAGCACTCTGCCAACTGAAGTACACCCTATCCCCTAACTCACTTCTGTAGCTAAAACACACAAGACTGGCCAGGCAATAGTAGCACACCTTCAATCCCAGCACTCAGAGGCAGAGACAGGACGATCCGTGAGTCTGAGGCCAACTTGGTTTACAGAGTAAATTTCAGGACAACCAAGGCTACCTGGAAAAACCCTGTCTCAAACAAAACAAAACAAAAATAAATAAATAAACAAAAAACAACAAAAAGCAACCCAAACCAAAAAAACTTTCTGAAACAATGATTGGGCTGGAGGGATGGCTTAGTTGTTAGAAGCACCGACTACTCTTCCAGAGGTCCTGAGTTCAATTCCCAGCAACCACATGGTGGCTCACAACCATCTGTAATGGGATCTGGTGCCCTCTTCTGCTGTGTCTGAAGACAGCCACAGTGTATTCATATAAATACAAATTAATTAAAATTTTAAAAAAACGATTTATAATTGTCTTCATCATAAAGACAATTAGTTGAGAAAATGTTTTTAAAAGTTATTTCCAAAATAAAAGAGGGGGCTGCATGCAAAAAAAAGGTTATTTCCAAAATGGATTATAGTTTTATTTAGCAAGTCTTGTATTTATGAGTCAAGGAGAGTGTTATTTATATCCATGAATCAAGGATGGACTGGGTGTGGTGGTCCACACCTGTGAGTCTCAGTTTAAGAACAAACTGGAGGCTGGTGGTATAAAGTAGTGTGTACACTAGACTGTGTCTCCTGACTTTCCCGGCAGTGTTGTGTGTTTGCATGTTTTATGTATGTATCTTAATGTAATATGCAGGTACTTGAAGACTTACATGACATTGACCCTTGGCAATATACCTCAGAATACACTAGAGGAAAATCAACCACTGTCTTCGTATCAATTGCTTAGTCCTAATTCCCTGTGGCCTGTAAGTGCCTAAGCTTCAGTGAAATCACACACTCACTAACCCAGAATGATTTCAGCTGCAATGTGGCAAATACACTGTACGTCTAGTTACACACAAGACACTAGGACTAGTAAGCACTTGGTGAAACTGGCAATCCTTAAAAGGGAGACTTAAAATGAAGAATCCACTGTATTTTAAAATTCTAAAGGCAATGCTCTATTTTCTTTCACTCTAGGAATTTATTCTCTTCTTACAATGAAGGGGATTGAGAAGAGGGAAAACTAGACCAAAAAATGTTCATCTAACTTTCTCTTTGAAATATTCCCTCTAATTTATGGTTTTCCTCACACAACAGCTGACGTGAGAGCCTAGGGAAGCCTTGACGGGCAGAAGGATAAACAAGCCCAGTGTGTCCACAGTTAAAGTATGAGGTGGGAGGGAGGGGCAGTGCTGGGGAATGTGCTGTGTGATGGGAAAGCTTGGGGTGACTGCACATGACACTTACTAATAAGGGAAACTCAAGCCTACCTTTCTTACTTTGTGTTATACCAGTACAATAATATACAAGTGTTTTCCCGATTTAGTGACTATAGGTAATTAATTTGCAAAACTGAATGCTAAATTCCTAAAGTTTTGAGTGCCAGAACCCAAGCCTAGTGCTAGGTAAGTATTGTACACATTAGGTTATGCCCCAGCCCTTTGAACTCTTAATTGTTTACTTAGTACCTATGAAATCATCAATCCACAGGTTCTTTTTAAATGATGTTACCTCCGATCCTTCTGCCTCTGCCTCCCAAATTCTGGGATTACAAATTATATAGCACCAGGTCTGCGGCCACCGGGGATTGAACTCAGGGCTTAGTATGTTGGGCAGGCACCACCTGAGCTACACTCCTACCCTAACATCAACTGTGCAGTAGGAATGTTTTGTTTTAATAGAGAAGGAAGCTGGATAAGAATGTAGCTTCCCTTCACAGGAAGAAAACAGCTACTTGGAGGAGAATAAAAATATTAAAACTTGGGCCCAGCCCTTTGCCAATTCTTCAAAAGACAGAAAGGGACAAAATACTCAAAAATCTATTTTTGAGGTAGGTGCATTTTTAGTCTATGACAAAAAGATGAAGTTACAAACATGCAACTATTCAAATACTTCAATCCAATTATTTACCAGTAAAAATTAATTCATCATGCAGACAACTTTTCTCTTGCTTGAGCCGAATGATCTCTTCTCGTTGTTCGTTGTTTTCTGTTGTCTTCTCATTTAGATCCTCTTCACAGACAGAAGGAAGAAAAATCCTCAAGTAAATACCAGCCTCCTAGGAAACACACTACACAAAAAAATCCATGTCCCCAGCAGCTTCTGAGGACCCTGTTGGGTCTACAGTCAATACATGTTGGGCCTACACTCACTACCTCTGGCCTGGCCTCTCTTGCTATAACCCAAGGGACACAGAGCGATCTTTAAAAATAAAAACTAGTGTCATTTCTTGGTAAGAAGCCCTCCCTGCAGTGACATCACCCTCTCTGCTCCCTACCACTACCCCCCATTTTCTCTCAGTTCCTTGACTGCCTCTGGGATAAAAGGAATAGTTTGGGTTTTGTTCTCCATTCTTGGTGAGGAGCTTCTGCATCTCTTGAAATTCAGAATTCTCTGTGGAGAGGACCTAGCTCTGCACTCGGAACACTGCCACCTGCAGCTTGAGTTTCCAAAGAAACAGCAAAGTGCTTCCCTGAGCTTCCTGGATCTTCCAGCAAGTGACAGAGACTGCTCAGGAGGTTGTGAAAGCCCCAATTTACTGCCAGTCCACTTGGTTAGTGAGAAATATGTGAGGCTTCCATGGATTTGATGGGAATAGTCTTGTGGGACACGAACCTGTGGGAACTGTCACTAACTCCAGGTATATAGATCGCACCACAAGCATCAAACTGAATTGTCTGTACCCAACTCATAAAGGAAAAACAAAGTTCCTTTTTCCAAGAAGGAAACAAACAAACCCAGAATGTCCCCACTTAAAATCAATTCTAGGCCTTCTGCATTTGTTCCTCCCGTTTTCTACCTAGAAGGTTCTCAGGTTTTCGGGTTCTGGCTAGTTCTGTCTACAGTCCAGTCATAGCTCAAATGCTAACTCTTCAAATTTACTTCTTCAGTCAACTTGGACTAAACAAGTTTCTCTCCCTTGGTCTCTATTCTACTTCCCATTGCTCTACTTTAAAAATGTTTTATTTAAATAAGGCTGGAAGGGTGGCTTAGTGGTTAAAAGAACTGACTTTTCTTCCAGAGGTCCTGAGTTCAATTCCCAGCAACAACATGCTGGCTCACAACCATCTGTAGTGGGTTCTTCTGGTGTGTCTAAAGATGGCATACATAAAATAAATAAATATATCCTTTTAAAAATATAATTAAATAAATACTGGATTAATCACGTATTCACAATGCATAAGTATTGACACAACAGACTTTACTTGAACATCTTACTTGGCTCACACACACTCAACAAACACTGATGAACCACAGTGTTCAACCTACTGTTGGTGCTGTGCTGACCCAAAGACAAATAGACACAATCTGTCCCCACTACTCTCATGAGGCTTATGAAATGATGGCTTTAGCTGACGTTATAAATGGAGATAGGACTTGAGACCATTGGTGAAGTCATGGCAAGCCCAAGATTTACATTAAATTGGTCAAGATAAAAATCAGACTTAGGGGATACGGTTGAGACAGGGTCACATACAGCCTAGGCTGGGCTTTGAGATCTGTGTAATGAAGGATGACTTTGAGTTAACAGTCCTCTAGTCTACCTTGTAAGTGCTGGCACCTGTACTACCATGCCTGGCTCAATCTCAGAGCCTTTTACTAAAACAGTTTAGGCTGAGAATAGACATCAATCCTCTCCACATTCTGTTCATACTTGAAGCAAAACTGGTCGGATGAGAAGCCTGGCGGGTCTAGGCTAAAGCAACCAACTTATTTGGACCAACTCCAGGGACTGCTGCACTCACACAGCTGTTGTTCATTACACAGCGTGTATCAGCAACAGCCACCTGATACAGTGAGTTGAAGGACGACTCTATTACAAATAGGGTTCAGGGTTAGAGACTGTAAGTATAAGGTCCCAGGTTCAGTCCTCAGCTCTTAAAAAAAAGATGCAGTCTAACCACAAATATGTTATATCACAAAATGTGTGGCATTAATTCTATATAAATGAAACAGACATTACATGTTAGATCTATAGGCAGGAATAACCCCTCTCAAATATAAAACAAAGGGAACTCAGATAAAGAAGTAAATTCCCGAGACAATGTACCTATCTTAAATTGTCATTTCCTTACCTTTCAGTTTATTGACTTCAATCCTAAGTGCCTTCAATTTCTGCTTATAATCTT
>NC_137964.1:26396440-26798940 GCF_963924665.1 Micromys minutus
AGACTCCCAGGAAGGTGACAGGAAAATCCATAGGGAGAACAGCATTGCCGGCATATAACCAGCCACTACAAAGGGACCAAGGCAGAATTTCACTTGATGTCCTCAGGAGCTAGGCAGGATCCCATGTGACCAGAGCAGTGAACCATGGGAGGGTTTAGAGCAGGGAAGATGGACAGTGAGAAAAGCCATGGCCCCACAGCTGCCAGATGGGAAAGGGATGGGGCGGAGGGCAGTGGGAACCAAATGGGGCACTTTAGGGAACGGAAGCAGAAAACTGGATAGAAATTGTTGGGTCAAGCTGACAAGACTTGCCAAGTTGTCACCAAGGACGTGGCAGAGCAGGTGATGTCAGCTGCCTTCAGAATCTCTGCTTTGGTAGTGGCCCTCACCAAATACCAACCTTGACCCCAGGATACCCTAAGGTTCTAGAGCATCCAACAAATTCCCAGGTGCCTTGCATGACCTGTGTGGCCAGCCTCTCCTACTTCTGATGCCCAAGAGGGAGATGAGGCTAACTCCTCACAGATGAATCCCAGCTGCTGAGAGACAAAGGGCTGTCCACTAGCCAACTAGTATCATTTGACTTCCTGTCCACCAGTTAGTGTCATGTGACTTCCTGTCTAACAGCCAGCTAGTGTCATGTGACTTCCTGTCCAACAGCCAGCTAGCAACAGGTAACTTTCTGTCTATCAGCTTGGGGTTCTCCTGAGACCGCAAGCCAGTGTTCCCTTGGACCTCTAGAAGCCAGAGCTGTGGGAGCTGATGCAGGACTCAGGAGGTTCCCGCTGTCTTCACTCCTTGTGCCACATGGGCAGGACCTGGCCTGTCCCTGACAGCATTGTAGGAACTAAAAAAAATAACTGTTGAATAAACGAGTAAGTAGTGGACAGGTAGATAGATGATTGTGTGGATGGACAGATAGATGGAAAGACAGATAGATAAATGATAGGGGTGTCTGGAAGAATGGATGGTGGGAAGATAGTGGTTGGGTGCAAAGATGAATATATGAATGATAGAGGATGAATAGGTGGACAGTTGACTGGGTGGGTGGATGGACAGAGGGATGGATGGATGGATGTTGGCTAGGTGTAGATAGGCAGGTGATGGATGGAGGAGAGGCAGATGGAATGGCGAGCAGATGGACAGGAGTGGAGGATGATGGGTAAGATGATAGACATACTATGGATGGGTGGATAGGTGATTGATGGATAGTGGATAGATATTGGATAGGTGGGTAGATGGATGGCTAGGTGTCCAATGATAGATGGTGACTGGATTATAGATGGCGGACACATGAACAGATGGGTTGATGGATAGATGGACAGACAGTTGAGAGAAGAGCTCCCCTTGTCAGTGCCCAATGCTCATCCCTTAAAGCAACCTAGAAGAAAGAACCATTGGACACATAGCCTTGTCTTCTTACAGGTCCCATGTGCCAGTGTATGCCTGTGTCACAAGACAGTTTATTCACACACACACACACACACACACACACACACACACACACACACACACACACACCATTCATGTTCCTGGAAATTCACTGCCCTCCCAAACAGTACTGAGAGCCATGTGGCCTGTGCTAGTTAGGGGAGTGCTGTGCCCAACAGACCAGTCACTGTGAGGGCAGTGAGTAGCCCTCGGTTTATACCCAGGCTCGAGGGCTTGGCCTCATTCTGAACTGCCCCAGGAAGTGCTGGAATGCAGTGAATTCAGCCTGACTGAGACCCCTTCTCAGGCCCCGCCCCTTGCCCCAACTCCAGATCATTGGCCCAATACATCTCGGTGCTGGAAATTTACATACAGCACAGGAAGTGATGGATGGCTCTAGTAAACCCGTCTGTCTCTGCCTGGCGCAGCTATCCATCTCAGTGGGCTTCGAGGCCATCTGTCTTTCTGTCTCCTTACTAGTGGCAGGCCAGTGTGTGCCCTCCATCCTGAGTCATCCAAGAGTTCTCTGCAGGCATCATGTGGCTGGTTGTCTGGGCAGCCCCCAGAGCCTGCTCCTCCTTTGGTGTTCCTGGGCCTACCTTCCCCTGGATCCATGGACCTGTCATGGTTGCTTGCTGCTGTTGCGAGGCACATCTCATGGCTAGTCCATTGACAGCCCTGCAGCAGATGGTTTTTTGAATATCTCTAATGCATGAGGCATTTACAGCTCCGGAGCAGGCCCAGTCATTTAGCTGAGGCATGCTCCTGAGCTCCCCGGCCATTCATCAGAACAGTGACGCTGGGTACTTTTATCTTACGTCACATGGTGTAGGATAGGGTTTCTTTGATTGGATAGACAAGCTGGCCATGAGCTCCCAGGAATCACCTGTCTCTGCCCCTTGTCCACCAGCTTGACTGGCGGTGTGGAGGTGTTATAGAGGTACACACCTTTAATGCCTCACTCTCTACAGCTCACATCGGAACTAGGGTCCTCCCTCATGTGGGGTGTGTGTGTGTGTTGTGTATGCATATGTGGTATACATGTACGTGAGTGCATCGTGTGTGCATGTGTGTGTATGATGTGCGGTGTGAGTGTGGTAAGTGGTGTGTGTGTGATGTATGTGTGTATGAGAGTGTGGGTATATGTGTGCTTGTGTGTAGTATGTTCATGTATGCCAGAGGTGCGTGTGTGTGTGTGTGTGTGTGTGTTTGTACATGCATAGGTACTTATGTGTGCGGGGTATGTATGTATGTGGCATGTATGAGTGTATGAGTACATTGTGTCTGTGCATGCACGTGTGTGTGCATGTGTGTGTATGTGTTACCAAGTACTCTACCCACTAAGCCATCTTCCCAGTCGAGCGGGTAGTGGAGAGGGATGTCACTATTCAAAGACCAGGGACAGACAAGCTGTGACACACTAGCTCAGACATGGCGGCATACTCTATAATCTCAGTACTTGGGAGGGAGACTGAGCAGGAGAATCCAAAGTTTGAGACCAGCTAAGGATACATAACGGTATCCTGTCTCAAAAACACATCAAATCAGAGGCAACCCCAGGCGTTCATTTGAAGGTAAGTAGAAATCAGACCATCTCTGGGGTAACACGCCTGTAATCCCAGCGGTGAGGAAGATGGCAAAAAGGAGGTTAGGAGTTCAAAGCCAGCCTGGGCTACATAGCATAGTATGAGGACAGTTTGAGAAGTGTGTGTGTGGTGTGTGTGTGTGTGTGTGTGTGTGTGTGTGTGTGTGATTTAAGTGGAGTAGTATTGTGGTTGAAGTTATGCCAACGGGTATGTTTCTGACCTCTTCCTCCAGTTTGGTGGTGGCTCATGTGTTCTGAGGCCCTGGAAGTCCCAGGACTGAGGATACAAACTACCCCAGAGCTGGGACACAAATCAGGCAGTGGGTTAGCATGGAGAGCAAGGACCAGTGGCAGAGCCCCCGCTGGTCCGGCTGCACCCAAGACTCGTCTCCCCGCTCACTGGCTGCAGCCTCAGCTGCGGCTGTCATCTGCTCCCAGCTCATTAAAATTATCTCTTTTTAGTTGCAAATGGGCTGTTTATGAGGATCATTACTTGAATGGTCTGCACAGGGCTCCGGGCTGTCTGTCTGCTGTTGATGGCTAGTTAGGTTAATTGCATGTGTCTCCTCCCTGCCTGGGTCTGGCCCAAAGTCTGGGACTGTTTAGATCATGGCTGGAGTCGGACATGAAGTCTTGCAGGAGCGTGGCTGGCAAGGCCTGCTCGCCGGATGTCTCTGAAGCCGGACTCAAGAAATGTGGCTGGCTTATGTTTCTGAGACTTCTTCTGTTCCCTTGAAATAAATATAGTTCTGCGGGCTTTTCTAAGTGTGTTTATTTTAAAAGCCCAGTTGTCGATTTCATCTCTTGGTTTGTTGATTTTCAAGTGCCCTTTCTTGGAGCGTACAGGGCGATCAGTTTTAATGTCTCTGCTTGGCACCCTGTTCCTTTTTTTGTATGTGTGTATGATATTTTTACTGACCTGTGAAAAAACCCAGGACATTTGGATAGAGCAGGGTGTCCTCTACACCCGGTGTGTCCAAGAAAGAGATGAATATCAGCCAGTATTTATTGAACTCCCAGCAGGGTGCATTATGATCTTGAATTATTTAAAACAATCTCCCCCAAACACCCTCAGCGGATTGAGAAAGGGAACCGAGGATTGCTGAAAAGCACAGCATTGAAGATTTGCCTCCAGAGCCCACCGAGGAGTTGCCCCCACCTCAGATACTAGGCCGGCCTGTAATTCACCCCCTGGCCCCTGGCTGAGTCCCCTCACAGACATGCAAGCCCTCAGCAAACGATAGTTGTGGTAATTGTATTTACTGTTGTCACGGCCATTGTCGCCTGCATTTACTGTAGAAACGCTGCAAGAATTCAAGGTTGAAGAATGAGCATCCACCGAGGCAGAGTCGAGGAGGGCACGGTCCTCTTGTCTGTGACAGTGTCTGCTCCACCAGGACTGGGCAAGAGAGCTGGGCTTGCAGTGGTCCAGGGCTAAGAGCTACTGATGTCTCCTGCCTCGACCAGCCCTTGTACTTGGTGTAGTCAGCAGGCACCCTGTTCGTCAGTCAGAACTGTACCTACCAACAACCAGCGAGGTACAGATAGATGGACAGCCCTGAGGTCTACCACACTGGCAGCTAGATGTCCTCTGCATGGCTGTTTCCTGTATTGGGGAGCAGGCATTCTTCTATGTACGCATGTTCATATGTGTGGCCATACATATGTCTTCAATAACTCTCCACTTCATTTGCTGATAAGTCTCTCGCTGAACCCCAGACTTACACACTTAGTCTGCCTAGCCAGCTTGCTCTAGGGAACCCCCCATCTCTACCTCCCAAGTAGTGGGGTTACCAGCAGGCCACCACACCTGCCTAGCTTTTGGGTGAGTGCTAATGGCTCTTGTCTGGCTTGTACGGCAATCCCTTTATCACTGGATCGTTGATCCAGATTCTAGTGGAAGGAGTGAAAGCCGAGCTGCCCACGCAGTTCTGAAAGTGGCTGTGTGAAGAGGTACAGGGTTCTCCACGCACCTTCGTGATCCCAGCATAGGAGGCGGAGGCAGGAGCCTTGGGAGTTCAGGCCAGCCAGGGCTCCAAAACTTAAAGATAAGCGCTTCTCTAAAACTCACGGTATCAGATACAAAATAATCCATGGGACATCCCATGCCGTGTTCTGTGTCCTGGGACAATGAGAAAAATATAACTTTAAAAACTAAGAAAAAAACTTCAGTGAACCTCAATGTTCTAGTTCTTTCTCCCTTGTGATATGAGAGTCTTATTATCCTGTTGGAAGATTGTGTGTGTGTGTGTTCCTTTGTGTGTGCGAGTGCACACATACGTGCATAAGTGGTGACAAATGTCTTTTCTTTTTCCTCTCTATTCCGTTCCTCACCCAACTCAGAATTCCTCCTGGTCTTCAGGCTGGCAGCCCCAGGAGGCTCTGCCCAGTGTTTATGTGGGAATAAGCTTCAGCACCTTGGACAGCGCCCCCCCCCCCCCCCCCAGGTTTTAAGCAGTGTCTGCTGGTCCTTTGGTGCCTCTGCCTGCCCCCTCCCCCCACCCCGCACTATCCCCAGTCTCAGCGCTTTCACCAAAAGTTAGCTGTTTTTCTAGAAATAGGCATTCTTTCTTAGGGTGCTCCCCAAAAGGGCTCAAGGATCCAGCTGTCCTCATAGTTTTGGGGGGACCAGGTCTATGACACTGTGGTAAATAGCTATGAAGCAGGCAATGCAGACACTAGCTGTCTTTTACAGGGAGAAGGCTCTGCAGTGGTTAACGGGACTTCCATTATCTAACAGTGAAAGGGTTTCATTGTGTGTGCAAGGCGAACATGTATTAGCGGTGACAAATGGGGTCTTTCATTACACGCTGCACTTCGTCATACATATGTTGGATTAAAGAGTTCGCCCTGGAAATGCGTTCCCCGCATCTGCGCGTGCACATTTTCTCTCTCTCTCTTTTTAATAAATCTGATTGCAGGAATTTATTGCACCACCGGATTTAGGAAATTATGGGGTTGATTGCTGCAAATATAATCGGGTGATATATGCAGGAGAGTCCTGGGGGGTGGGGAGCCCTGCTCAAGTTTATGCCAGAAGTGCAGGCCACACAAACAGCGTTCTTTGGATTATGCAAATGAGTCATGACAACTGCTGAATTGTACTCTGAGACAGAGAAGGCAGCTCTGAGAAGGAAGATCAAGTACATAGATCCCAGCAGTAGGCCCCTCCATGATGCATACGTGTGTGTGCACGCCCACACGCACATACCACACACCCCGCACACACACATACACACACTCGTCCGTTCCTCTCCCTCTCCATCCTTGGTCATGTGTGGCCAAACCCTCGTCTGATTCCTGAGTGTGTACAGTTAGGCCACCTTTGCAGCAGTCAGTGAGAGTCCCCGGAACCCTCGGTGATTTACCGTGGGGTACACCCGAGGTCAGCGTGCTTTTCTTCGGCACCTTCATTTTTCCAAAATTTGCTAGAATTAAAAAGCCATCTATATCCTAAGAGTCGAATTTATGAGCCTTTAAGGGGGAACGAGGCAGTTGGAGCTGCGCCCGCCGCTGATGTATGGAAGCTGTCGGCGGCACTCGCGAGCAGGGAAAGTGCCCGTACAATATGCCACGCGCCGCTATTTTGACACGCTTTGGAGATGTTTTCTTCAGTTACTGACAGGCTTATCATCACTCTTTAGAAATTTAAGAGGTGGGGCTTCGGGGGAGGGGGAGAAGGAGAGGGATGGGGGGTGGGGGTAGAAAAAAACATCCGTTCAACTTTGTCTGGCCCAGCTCCTATGAAGGACAAAAATGGAAAGCCTACAGTGTCCTGGGGACCTTTTGTATTCCATCCCTTTGCTGTTTTGTTTTGTTTCTTAATTTTTCGTGCATGCCAGGAGCTAATACCTCGCCTTTTCTCAGCCCTGTAAGTTACGGAAACTTGTTCAATATGATAATTCAAAAGCAAAGAGAAAAGGACAAATTCTCTCTCTCTCTCTCTCTCTCTCTCTCTCTCTCTCTCTCTCTCTCTCTTATTCCAGAAGGAGCTTAATTCTGTCGCCTCGGAGCTGTCTGCGCCACAGGAGGAAGGCGAGCATTCTCCTAAACATTTAATTGAACTCCGCCGGGAATTTAAGAAAAATGTGCCAGAGGTAAGTGTGTGTGCCTGCAGCTCCGCTCTGGCATTGACTGGGAAGGAATGCAGCTCCCCGCCCCCCACCCCACCCCATTCAAACTATATTGTGAAAACTGTAGGCATAAGTGACTAACAAGAAAAGAAGCTAATTAGCCACAAAGATAAATCAGAGCCCCAGCCTGTCGGCTGTGGCAGTGTTGGGGGAGGGAGGTTCCTCAGCGCTGACTGGAGTTGCCTCCCCCACCCGCAAGTGCCTTCACCCAGATCCCAGACATCTAGGATCTGCAGTCAAAGTCTTCATCTCGGGTGAAGTGGTTAGCGTTTGATGGCCAGGCAATTTGACTTGAAGTCAGGATCATCTTCTGCCTGCCACTGGGCCTGGGAGACATAGCTATGTCTCTGGAACCCACCCCTCCCTGCCAATCAATTCCCCTGTCCCTCCCATCTCCACATCTCAAGGTTCCAGACCCCAGTCAGGGCCTAGAGATGGCAATGCCCAGGCAAAGCCCAGTCCCTTCCTCTGCCATGAGGATCAGACCAGCCCAGACATGTGTCTGCTCTTTCCTGAGGTTGGACGTGAGAATTCCAACCCCTCCCCACTGACATCAGGGCCCCTCAAATTTGCTTCTCAGATTTAAAAATAAATTATATATTATTATATTTAAAATTATTGTTTATAGTTATAAATATAAATAATATATTTAAATATATTATTTAAAATTATATATACACACACACATATCTAAAATCAATGAGCGTAAACAGAAAATGGAGGCCTTGGGCCTTGTGTCACTTTGGCAGGGCTAGGACACCCTCAGTGTGAGTGACAGACCCAAGGCCCTAGCCTGCAGCCACCCTTCAGTGACTATCTCAGCTAATCTTTCAGGGTATGCTAGACCATGGAGGGAGGGGTGCTGAGGGTGGGTTCCTGCGGCTCTTGACAGTGGAGGAGGGGCATCGGGTGTGAGAGACAGGAAGGCAGGGGCTGAGCCTCACACCTGAAGCTCTAGACATAAGCAACCGTGGTTCTGCAGGAGAAGATGTGTGTGGGAAAGAGGCAGAAGCCTCAGCCTTGAGTGTCTCCCGTCATTACGGCTTCAACAAGCACAAGTAAGATCTTTCTGGGATTGTGGGAGGGGGGGGGTCACATGTAGCCCAGGCTAGCCTTCAGGTCCTCATCTCCCAAGTGCTGGATTACGGGCATGTACTATCACACCCAGTTTTTGTGGCACTGGGGTGGAACCCAGGGCCTCGTACTTGCCGGGCCAGCACTCTGCAAACTGAGCCACATCCCTGGTCTCCCTTCTCTTAAACAGACCAGAGCATGTTCTATAAACAGTTTTCTCCCCACACAGAGAGTGCCTGGCCCCCCCAACTCGGGAAACGTAGCAGAATCCACGGTAGTTCTTCATAACCTCACACTCCTCTCTCTCTCAGCCTCTTAGGCCAATCTATCCCCTCCCCCTCCCCCCAGCATAGTGAACTCAACTTCAACCATTGGTTCACACGGGAGCTTTCAGGTGAGGAAATCCAGGCCAGGTTTTCAACCTGGGAGTCTGCCTTTACATAATTTCCAATGCTACATAAAATTATGCAATTACATAATTAGTAGGGATAAATTTCCACTCCCATTATAGTCACGGCTCTGGAAACTCTCACGTTTGGAGCTTATCCCTCCTGGTGGAAGAGTCATGACAACTTTATTTAAGAGCATCATCTTGGGGGGTCCAGTCCACCTACTTCACGCGTCCTGCCTGGCTCCCTCTAGGACTTACATGGTCACGGTCCCAGTGGGACTTGACCCAGCACCCGTCCACTTCCTCTCTTCATGGCTCTCAGAGGTGAACCCCTAACCTCTCTTGACTCTAGGGTTATGGGGAAAGCCTGTTGAATTTATCTTGAATTCCAACTACGTCACCTGCTTACTGCATCACCTTAGCAGGCCAGCACCCATGGGCCTCAGTATCCCCCTTTACAAAATCAGGGGCCTTTGGTTTAAAAAGTTAAATGTTGGGTTTGACTGTCTCCAGCCAAATGCTTCCTCTGAGGCAGTGGGTCCACCCTGCTGCCCGAGACTTAGCTATTGTCCCCAATGCCAACCCCTCTAGTCAGTGCTGTGGTACATGGCCACCTTCCCCTGGTGACATCTTGCCTCTGTGCTTCTAGCCTTGAGACCCTAACCTTGAGCCTCCCAACTCTGCTGTTGCCCAACCTGACACCCTGGCCCCTAAAACCAAAAAGCCCCTGACACTATCTGTGTGTCCCTTAAAGAGCCTCCTCACACCCAGGCAGCAGCCACTCTAGGAAGTCCTGGAGACAGAAGTCAGTATGGAAGGGCAGCTGAGACCAGAGCAGGGACCTTGTCCAGGGGGAGAAACAGCAGGAAGTGGCCCGTGGTAATGAGTTTTCTCATTTACCTCCAGCCCACTTCCTCCTCCCCACTTTCACTTCCCTGTGTCTCCTCCCATCCCTTTGCCCCTCCCACAGGGTTTTCCTTGTGACTTTGGGGCAGGAGGAAGTGTCCCCAGTGGATCCCTGAAGTCTCACGGGCTTCAGGTTGGCACCTTGGAACACTCACCTCTGCTGAGGTCTGAAAACCCTGAGGTTGAACAGGAAATTGGGACTTGTGGGTATCTAGAGCCAAGTCTGCCTGTGTGCTCAGAGCACCAGTGAACCCCTTGTCAGGTTATGGCACCACAGGGCTGGTAAACAGCCACATCCCCAGAAATCACCCCATCTCCTGGTGAGGAAAGACAGGCAGGGATAAAGGTAGTTTTTGGTGAAATTTAAGATGCAGATTTATGGGAGATGACCACATGGAAGGGAAACAGCCTTGTAGAAGGATCAGCCCCATGCCGTGCCTGGGAGGGACTTCCCCCAGGGGACTTTACCCACCTAGCACTGAAAGTGGAGAATCAGGGTCAGCTCTTCAGCCCCCATCCCCTGAGCTAGACCATAAGACCTACCATGCCACACACAAGGATGACATGAACCCCTTCTTCCCAGTACTCGGGAGTACTCAGGAGTTCATGAGTTCAAACCAGTCTGAGCTACATAGAAAGACCCTGTCTCAAAATGTTAAGAACTGGGGCTGGAGAAATGGATCATTGGTTAAGAGCACTGATTGTTCTTCCAGAGGTCCCAAGTTCAAATCCCAGGAGCCATATGGTGGCTCACAACCATCTGCAATGGGATCCAATGCCCTCTTCTGGTGTGTCTGAAGACAGCCATAGTGTGCTCACATACATAAAATAAATATATCAGCATCTTAAATACTCAGTGGTGGAGCTCAGTTCCATCCCAAGTACCATCAAAAAGGAAACAGGTGTGCCTTTAGGAAGTACCCTTCCTTGCCTCCCTCTCCTTAAATGCTGTGTGTGTGCACGCACACATGTATGTATGATGTGTGTGTGGGCATGTGGCAAGGGTCTGGGGTGGGCTCAGGACACTCGCTCTGTGGTAGACCCTCTGCCATCTCTTCCAGGGAATCAGAGCGATGGTAGCCCCCGTGCTGAAAAGCTTCCAAGCCGAGGTAAGAGCCAATGGCACTGCAGTTTGGGTGGTGGGGGGTGACGTGCGCTGGGCTTCCCTCCCCGAAGGCTATTGCTGGCTGTGAGACCTTACGTGAGTTGCTTGACCTCTTCTTGCCTCTTGTGTCCTCATCTGTCAAATTGGTGATGATTTTCTCCCTGTCGTAAGATTGAGGCTGAAGGAGAAGCAAGGCAGATAAGAAGGAAGATTTCAGAGCACCGCCTTGGGTGTTAGACGCCTTGGATAACTAGTTGTAGAACCACTTGGGAAGGTAGAGGCCCTCCTAGGCTGCGTGGAGAGATGACCTCTCCCCTTTTCTATAGAAGAAATGCTTAAATGATACAAGATCTCAGTGATAAGAAGACCCAGAGGCACAGCCTCATGGATGGCGGGGCTACGGATTTCAGCCCTATTCCTTCAGCTGTGTGGCCCTGGGAAGGTTCTTCAACCCCTCTGAACCCCAACTCTCCTCCTTTTACATGTGAAACCAAGCTTACAGAGGAGAAGGAAGAAGCTAGGCAGCCACAGCCACAGCCTGATGCACAGTTGATGTCCCTATGGACAGGGAAGAAGAGAAGTCTTAATTGGAATTCACCAGGCAGGGAGCTGGCTTCCCATACCAACATGGGTAGACAGTTGTCCAAGGCACCTCTCAGGCCATGGCCCACAGGACTTGACTGTATTCTCTTGTCTTCCTTATAATTGCTGCACTGAGCCGTCATTGGCCACAGGTCCCTCCTCACCCCCGTGGGGAGAAAAGCAGCCACCGAACCAAATGAAGGTGACTCTCTTGCCTTCATCAGGTCCTTTCTTGCCTTCCTGTCCAGCAGCCTCAGTGTGTGCAGTTGGGGTCCCCCACCTCACATCATTTTTCTCTCCTGTGGGAGGTATGGTAGGAAGGAAGTGGACTCTCCCTAACACAAATTAAGGCCTCCTTGATTCCCCAAAGGACAGTTTGGGCCCTCCCATTCCCCCAGGAAAACAAAAGCCAGCCAGGGAAGGGGGCTTCTGAAATGGCCGAAGTTTGAACATCCTTGCACTCAGAAAAAGAGAGCCAGCCCGAAGGCCCTGCTAATTATAAAAGTTGCTTTTATGAAAGATAATTCAAAGCAATAATTTAGCAAACATAATCACGCCACGCAGATGGGGCCGCTGATGGATGGATTGCAACATGCAATTAGCGGCTCTCACAGTTACATGTCATTAACCCTCCACGCGCAAAAATTATTTTCTCATTATTAGTTGAAAAGGTAAAATTAAGCTGACTAGACACTAAAGGAACAAACCACAATTAATTACCTTCATTTATTACAGTCATTATCTTAGAGTTATTTTTGCTTAGAGACAGAGAGATGCAAACATCTAAATTAAAAGTTTTGTTTTTGCTAAATCTGAGGTGAGACGCTTCCAAGCAGCGTGTGTGTCAGCCTGCCCCGCAGACCTCAGGACCACACTAGTGGGCCTCCTGTCCCCAGCTTCCTCTTCGCAGGGTGGCCTGTGGGATGGTGGAAGCCTTTTTTGGCTGGCCTGGAGCAGGGCCGGTCACCTGAGTCTCACAGGAAGGAACATGTGCATAGGGACAGTTCCCTGGGGTGGCAGGCGTGTCACTAGTTTGCAACATGGCACCATATACCATAGCCTGCAGGCCAACAGTATCCTCCTCCTAGGAACTGAGGGAGCTCATGCGACCAGTGCCTCAGAGCCCTGGGGAGAACACCAAGAGAAGATTTAGGTGGCTGGCTGAGTCCGTACAGTCATTTAGCACTCAGCAAACACTTGGCTGGTCTGGGAAGGTGGTAAAGGTACTTGGGAGTAGAAGGATCTGGGTTCGAGCCCTAGAACCCACATTTAAAAGAGAGAAAAGCTAGGCTCGGTGACTCACTCTTGTAACCCCAGTGCTGAGGAGGAGGAGGAAGAAGAGGCGGATAGAGATTTCTGGGGTCACTGGCCAGACAGCCTAGCCTGCTTGGCAAGTTCTAAGCCAATGAAAGACTCCATGTCTCCTCAGCAGCTGAGGAATGACATTGAAAGTTTCTCTCTAGCTCTATATGCACGAGGGCGCACACACACGTGCTTTCACAAACACATAGTAGATACTCTCAGAGTGCCAAAACAGTCTGATGTAAGCCTCGGGAGGGCCACTGGTAACCTCTGCCCATCTTGGCATAGTGACAGCAGGCACTATGTCCTGGGGAAGACAGACTACCCTCCCATTTATTGGATGGTAGTCACTCTTGTGTCTGGCTCCTATGAGGCTGGAGAAAGCTGAGAGCTGGTGAGATATGGTCCCTAGCCCTGGGGAAGTCCTGAGCACCAAGTTCTTCCGTGGAGAAGCTGTCCCGAGGAGAACCTGGTGTATTCTCCCTGAACCCATGTTGCCAGACTTAATGGACTTGTCTTGTGATGGCCATGACAGTCTGTCTATACTGACCTTGTCTGTCTGCATAGGTCCTTTAGTACCTCCATGGAACCATGACAACTGTGTCTCTGTTGTTTCAAACCTGGGCCCGCTGTCACAAGAGCCCAAACTGGCAGCGATATGGTGGTGGCTCTTAGCTTGCCTGGTAGTTCCATTTCCTGATGTGTCCTTCCAGAAGAAACAGGTCACAATGCTACCCAGAGAAGCAAAGCCAGAAGCCGATGGCTGAGCCCCGGCATGCAGCAGGACTGTGAGGAATTGTGCTAAGGGGGTGGCTTAGGAGCGAGGTTACTCCACAGATAAAAGGAGACCCCACATTTGCAGCAAGCCTCCCCTCTCCTCTCCTCCCCTCTCCCTGCTCACCCCCACCCAGCCCTCTCGGCAAAGTTAATTCTTGTCACTGTAGTCAAATCTACAGGCCACTCTGTGCCCGGGACCACAGGTCTCTTCTCCAGAGATAGTGCAGGTGGTTGTGGTAGACACCGAGATTCCACTGCCCTTGGAGACCCAGCCAGGCAAGGGGCTTCTGCTGTTGGGAACTCGGGAAGTTAGCTTTTCAGTGTCTCCTCATGGGTTCAAAGACCTGGGTGGCTAAGGAAGATGGGAGCAGGCCTGGGGTGAAGAGCAAATTGTTGGGGGTCTTGCTGTCTTACCAGGTGGCCACCATGGTAGCACCCAGCCTTGAATATGATACAACAGACATGTCCACCCTTAGCCGAGTCACTCTCTGAGCCAACTGAAAAGGTGGGTGGTGACAGGTGGCCATGTACACCGCCCCCCCGTTGCAGATGTAATGCATCGTGATGTGTTGTCTTCCATGGCTTTCTAGAACCTTCTCCATAGACGTAGGTTATAAAGTCAATGTGAACAAGCCAAGACTCTCAGAGTATACCTTCCCATGGGCTCACTGTGGCCACTCGACACAGAGCCGGGCATGGCACAGAGGTGGGAGAGGGGGGTGGGCACTGTCTTTCTCATAGATGGTACCCGTGGTGACTTGGGCTGTTAGTTTGTTATAATTGTCCCAGTTGCAGAGGGTCTGTGGTTGGCCCTCGTGGGGAAACTGAAGTGAGGCAGTAACTGGTATGTATGAAGGGTCCAAGTCTGGAACTGAGGTAGGAAAATAACGGTGGGAACCTGAGCATTATGGCCCAGGTGGCTGCACAGGCTGCCCCTGCCTTGTATCAGATAGAGGATGCCAAACTTCAAGGTCCCAGGGCACTTGACTGACCAGGCACCTTCTGCCCTCAGACAGGCCTGGCCTGGCTCTTCCTACCCCAGAGAATTAGCATTCTCTGTTCTTTCTGCCTAAGAGTTGCCTCCCTGTGTCCTGTGTCTCACACAGGTCAAATCCAGCCACTCCAGGAACAGGAAAGTCACTGAATGCTTGACCAGCAAGGCATGTGGCTTTATACCTCTTATGACGATGGGGTGGCAGAATGCCATGGCCTTGGGGCTGCCACAATGTGGATAATGGTATAGGTGGGGGCCAAGGGAGGGCTTGGAACAGAGGCAGGACCAGCTCCGTCTCGTGTTTTAAGTGGACTCTGTGGGTGTCATTTGCCTGACTTCAAAGATGATAGCAGAACCTGTGGGAGCTGCCGGCCCATGCCTGCCCGTGGCTGTCACCTGCCCATGGCCTCCTGCCTTCTAACTCTTCGTCTTTACCTGGGGATTTAATCCCAGCCTCTTCCTTTCCTTCCATTATCTGTGCTGTTCTCTCGTCCCAGGCTCCTCTCTACAGCTCTTCCAGCATGTGTTTGACCATCCCCTTGGGCCCCACATACAGTCCTGATGAACAGACAAGGCCAGGAAAAGCCTATGGGACCTCCCTCCCACTTGGGAGGACAGGCGCCAGGGCAAGCCTGGGCTCTGCAGCTGATTGGCATGGAGTTTCATCACACCGTGGCTTTCCTTGGCTGTGTGACCTTAAACAAGTCTCTTAACCTATCTGGGTCTTTGTCCCTCCCCATCAAAAGATTTGTTTTTAATTTACATTTATCTGATACACGTATAATCATGCGTGCATGTATATCCGCGTGCGCACATGCATCACAACACGTGTGTGCAAATCTAGGGACGGCTTGAAGGGGTCATTTCTTTCCTTCTACCTCGTGGGTCCTGGAGATTGAGCTCAGGTTTGGTCCCACTGGCCTCCCTCTGCTTTAAGTGAAGATCCTCATTGTGGCTACCTGGTTAGGCTCATGGGCAGTTTGATAATCTCATAGAAGGAGAGTGGAGAACAGAGGCAGCTGGCACAAGTCCTGTGTGGAAGGCACTACTCATCCATTTCTCAGGTGAGCTCACTGAGGCTCAGCCGTGGCCTATACGACCTGACTCAGGCTGGGTCCAGTAAGGCCTCGTGGCTCAATAGTGCTAGTGAGGCACAGCCTAGACTCCACTCTCCCTTAGGTCTTAACATGCTCAGAGAGGGCAAAGCACTTGCCCAGGCCCACACAGCTCTCTACCCATTGCATTGAGGCTGGGAGCTGCAATTCTTACAAATCCTCCATTTTGAAAGCTAACTGCATGCTCAACATACAGGGGAACCAAGTGGTGCTGAGGGGGCCAAACCGGGGAGCTCATAACATATACAGAAGTGAGATTTTTTAACTCTGGGCCTGGGTATGTGATAACTAAGTACTCAATCGTGAGTTTAGAGTGTCTCCTGCAGTACAAGTCGGGTTCAAGCGGCCGGCCCTTGAACTCGTGCCGTCAGCCCACCCTCTCTGGTGGTTTCACTAGCCTGTCCCCCTAGATGACCTGCCAGCTGGGGGGGTGAGGCTCCCTCGAACCCACATGTCCGTCTGGATTTGCAGTTAACCCACAAAAGCATCCTTGGGCTGTGATGCCGAGGTACAGCCAAATTAAGAACTCATAGCTTTCCTCTTTGATTCCCACCCTCTGCCTTATCAAGTAAATTATTAATGCTCCCGTCCCCGCATTAAGCAGATACTTGCAGCCATTCCGGGTCCTTCTCATTAGAAATAACACCATCTAAAGAAGGGTATTGATTGATTTTTTTTTTTTTAATCTTGGAATCACAGACGTGAAGCACATATTTACATGGTGTTTCCTCTAACTGGCGGTCTCCGCGCTTTATTTTTATGTTATTGATCGTGTTTTTGACACGAATTGCTTTCTGGCCCTGTGTGTATGTTGTAAGATTTTCCATCCAGCAAAGGAATGGGCTGGGCTGGCCCCGGCCACGAAGAGCAATGGCTCTGGCCGCGTGGCAGGAACAATCCCGCACATTTAACAGCAATTAGTCTACCCTGCTGCCCAGATGCTCATGTATGAAAATTTACAAGGCTTTTAATAGACTGAGCTCTGCGGCCGGGCGGGCCTGGCGCCGGGCAGATGAGGCCGCCGGGTGCGTGTCCGTTGAGTCCGTTGAGCCGCCTCCGGGTCAGATGGGATGGGTGTGCTGTGGAAACCACTGGAAACACAGACCGCCTACTCCAGCAAGGGTTGTGCCGCCCAGCCCACAGTCACACATTCAGCTGCTCAGTCAATGATTATTGAAGGCCTACTGTGTGCCGGCCACAGAGCTCAGTGCGGGAGGTACCTGGGAGAGTTCAGATCCCTCCCAAGCCTGGTGCCCAAACCCTGCGTCATACAGACATGAGTTCTTTTGGTGGCCCTGCTTGTGGTGGTGTGCCTAAATGAGCCTCGGTTTCCCTGGCTGTAGAAGGGGGAAGTGCGCACAGCATCTGCCCCTCAGGGAAGTGGGGAAGAGTCCTTATATTAGTGATGCTTGGGACCTGGTTATTCAGCCTGTTGCCCACTGGCTTCTTCCCTAATGTCTCTAGAGCAAAGTGTTTGAGACTCACAGCCAACCTCACTCTGGACTCCCAAGATGAGGGCTCCCCGACTCTCCCCTGTCACCCACAGTGGCTTTCAATGCCTCTCCATTGTAAGGAGCCCCTTCTTTTCACTGCTTTATCAGACCCCGTTCAACAGACACTGATTTGGCGCCTGCTGTATACCAGGCGAGTAGCCAGCCACAGTGCATATATGTGTAGGTGTGCGTGTGTGAGCATGGATATGGAGAGTCTTACTGGGATCTGGGGCTTGCCAGTTAGGCGAAGCTAGCCTCTGTGCTCAAATTCCCCAAGGTCCAACAAGGAAACTAAGCCTCCCATTGTGACAGATAACCTGGGAAAAAAACAAGGAAGAAAGATTCTTTGGGCTCAGGACTTGATTCATTTATTCATTCACTCATTCATTCATCTGCGGGACAGATATTCCCAGGTGCTTGCTGTGCACCAGGCATTGTTGCAGGTTCAGGGACAAGTAAGACACGGGATTCTGGTTCCCCCCCCCCCATGACACTGAAAGCCAGCAGAGACAGAGCTGAGACCCTGGGACTGAGACGTGGAGACAGGAGGGCCGGGGCTTGCACGTCCCATGGCCCTGGTGTGTGTCCCACCTATACCTGGTTCTCCGACATCTGAGAAGTTGTGGAACATTCTAGAGAATCCTCAGATAGGGTCCATGCTGTTTCCTCTACAGTTAAGATACTGAAGCATGGAGAGACTGAAACAGAGGCTGAGAGTTGGGGAGGAGTCAAGACTCGAACCCAGGTCTGTAATGTTGGTCAGAGCAATGGCTCCTGCAACCATTTACATGTGATCTCGGTGATATCTTGTTCTAGGCAATTGGGGAGGGGTGTGTGCTGTGTTCAGCTGTGTGCCACAGAGCCCCCTGGGGACCAGTGTCACCTGTCATCCTGGTGTTACCTACTCTCAGCTGCTTTATGGATGAGAGAGACAGAAGCAATTGTATCACTTCTGTCCCTGAGGGAGGAAAGCCACTGGGGTCAGCCCAGTCTGCTGCATGGCAGTCCCTGAGGGGCAGAGCGCCACCCTGCTGCTGAGGAAAAGCCTCACAGGGTTTTCTACTCTTGAATAGTAACAGGAAACCTTCCAGGGCCAGGAAGTGGCAATTCAGTAGTGGGGCAGCTGAGCACAGTGGTTCTGCTCTGAGCTGGACTATAAAGAAAGAGAAATCTATGTCTAACAGAGAGGCCAAGCCCCCATTGACAGTCCCCAGGGACACTAGAATCTGCCATCCGCACTGCCCCAAGGAAGGGCTGGTTGGTGTTTAGGCAGGCAGTCAGGGAGGGCTTCGTGGAGGAGGTGAGGTCCCTAGCAAGGGATTTGTGGAGGTGGGATTTGATGGAATAACCTTGGCCTTGACCTCAGCAATCCAGGTTTTGAGCCCAAATTTGGTTACTGGTCAGGTGACCTTGGGCAGGTCATGTCTGAGCCTCTGTGTCCCTGTCAGCCCACTGGTAAATGGTGTGTGGGTTTGTGGTCAGGACTGAGATGGTGGGTCTGTGCACGGTGCTCACACAGAAGCTGAAGTGAGATTTGTCTCTGGACGGGAGATGAGGCCGAGATAAGTTTGGGCAGCACAGCGGAGGCCTGAATGTAGACTGACAAGCCACGTCTTACATGTGGGCCTGGGACAGTGATGGAGGGACAGCGTGAGCCCTTACAGGGACTGCCGACCCTGTGGACCCCTGGGCTAGAGCCAGCAGTGGCATCATCAGCAGACAGGGTGGCCTGTGCCCAGGACACGCCTGTCCCTCTTTGAAACAAAGCGTGTTACCGTTACGCCACCAGAGTGAGATGCGAGGACTTGGCAGTGGGGGGTGGGCTGTGTGCCCCGCACCTCAGTTTACCCAAGTCTACCTGTACAGATGGCTCTTCGTGGCCCAGTGTCTGGTTCTGTGAGCTCGAAGAGGTCTCCGGACTGCAGGCCACAGCCCGTGGCCCCTGGTTCAGAAGTGCCTAGCTAGCATGGTGACACACATACCATGTCAGGACTTAGGATGCTGGGGAAGGGAGATCGCTGGTTTGCTCAGCCTGGGATACCCAGCAAGACCCTGGGTCACCGTGAGTCAAGGGAAGGCTCCGTGCCCCTCCCTGCCCCTTCTCTCTGGCATCCCAAGATGTTCTCTCTGAATTTTTGTGGTTCTCCTTCATGATTACAAAGGCCTAGGTTCAGCCCACAATACCCACACTGGGTGCAGTGGCACAGGCCTGTCACCCTGGTACTTGGGAGACAGAGGCAGCAAGATCAGATATCCAAGGTCATCCTTGGCTATGTAATATGTAGGATGATGTCATTATGCAGAAAGGTGGGTCCAGCCTATCATTGGATGAGAAGGAAGAGTAGGCGGGGAAAAAGGCTAGGAAGGAGGGAGGAGGAGGAGGAAGAGGAGGAACAAGATCCAGGTGGGTTTAATTGGAGATAGGTAGATATGAATATTTTCAAGGGTTTCTATAGGTCAGTCTATCTTATCTAGCTGGGCGGTTTATAACTTTGTCAACCGGTTGCAAGCTTATTGTGTGGCTGGATTGCGCATTACCCCATTGCTGAGCATTTTGCCCACCGCATGCAAAGCCTGGGCACGGTAAAGTTCCAGATGGGGTGACTCTTGGTCACAGGCTGGCCTCTGCCTGAGAGGGTGTTCAGCAGCTTAGTAGAGTGTCCCCATCTCCCTCAGTGACAGCCAGAGACAGTTAAGGCATCACCAGACACTCCTGACACCTGTGGCTCCTCAAGAGCTCTGATCACATGTCACTCCTGTGGGGAACCGCTAAGACTACGCATCCCTTTGATGGGCCCTTTCATGAGGCTCTGTGTACGCATGCTTGCACACTCATACACACACATACACACACACACACACACACACACACACACATACACCTAGACTCTGCTCCCTGGTCCCCCCCATGGCCCTCACTCTGCAGGAGCTGGAGAAGCACTGTTGAATAGAGTATTGATTGACACGCGATAAGATTGGCAAGCATGGCTCGCCGTGTTTCTGTCCCAGGCAGCACTCTGGGTGCTCTGTGGTTCCCAATTCATTATTCCCTGTGACCTGCGTGTGAGCTGGGGACTATTACTGCCAGCATTTTACAATACAAGCAGGAGATGAGCACAGGTGGCTAGTGACCCACCCAACGCCACACAGCAGCTCCTGATTGGCAGCCCTGGCCTTTAACCATGATTTATTGAACACTTACTATGTGCCAGGGTCTCAAGGGATACAATATAGAACCAGAGAGCCGTAGGTTACACACACACACACATACATGCGCGCGCGCATACAGAAAAAATGGCTCTTTTTCCAGGCACTATATTTCCCCAGACATTGAACAGGGTCACACAGCCTTCACACAGGTGGCACAGTCCTTCTTCTTCTTCCAGGCCTTGTATGTTTCCCACTTGATACCCTGTCCACAGAGCAGGAACACTTAACAATATAACCAGTCAATTATAATTTTTTTCTCTCCAATTGTTTAGAAGGAGTGGGGGGGGGGATGGCATGCTGAGGTAGAATCATGGCTCAGAGCCCGAGCTGACATTAGTTATTAATTAGACCATTATGCATTCTGCGGTGATAATTGCTTTGCTGCGGAGTCACCAAGCATGAAACGGACCCGGCAAAGGAATGCAATCTATCAGTTCTCGGAGCCCCAGCACAGAGCACTCGCTCACCTTGAGCTGGTACCTCAGCAGGAAACAAAAAGAAATTAATGGTGCTGGTGAGAGGCAAGAGCAAGTCAGACCCTTCCCTCAGCCCAGCCCTGGGAGCCTTCCCTGCCTCGACCCAGGGATGGTGCCGAAACCAAGTGAAAATGGCCATTTGTCTTGGGGACATCTTTTCCTGTCTTCTCTCTCCAACCTTGTCATGTGCAGGGAGACACCTCCCTGCTGCCGTCTGCCATTTCCTCCATCTCTGCTCTTGGCGGTGAGGGGCTGGGTGAGTCAGGGACAGCCTCTCTACCTGTGGTTCCAGTGCAGGCCTCAGTGGATAGGAAACACACCCCGTATCTCCTCTGAAGCCTCGGGTGGGAGGTGTGTCAGTAGCGGCTGCAGCTGGAGTCTTAGCACAGGAAACAGATCTCCGTGCGCATGCGCACCTCACCGAGACCCATCTGATGGCAGCCACCACGATTACAAAGTACCCAGCCTTTGCAAGATGCACCCATTGCTGTTTGCTTTCTTGGTGGTTGGTCCTGCACTGCCCATCTTAAAGATGAAGGTTGGCCCGGATGATCCAGCTCTGGGCCCACAGCTGCTGGTGTAACTGGGATTCGAACCCAGGTTCCTGAGAGGTGAGAAAGCAGAGGTGGGCTCCCGGAGAGCAGGGCAGAATAGACGCAACCTCCTGGAACCAAAACAGCCATCTTCCTACCTGGGATAAGACGAGGTCATCCTCATGCCCGTCCCAGGCCGACTTCCGGATGGGCCAGGTTTGCCTCAGCTGAGAAGCATCAGTCATCCAGGTCTGAGTTCAGACCCCCAAGGTAACGGATGCCCCTGGCTCAGCGTGAGGCCTGCCTGGTTCATCAGCCCAGATCCAACCAGCTACAGAACAGAAGTCAAACAGCGCAAACATGACAGACCGGGTTACCTCAGGGAAGGGGGAAGCCTGCAGAGCAGGGCCTAGCCCTCAGCCTCACATGGATTGTGTCTGCCTGGCAAAGAAGCTCCTGAACAGTTGGATGAGTGTCTTTGATGAACTCCATCCTTCCCCCTCCTCCTTCCGGCCTTGCTGTGGGTGTCACTCCCTGCAGGAAAGAAAGGGAACACTCTCAGCAAAGAGTGGCAGGCAGAATCCATCTCAAGGACCAGAGAGCTCTGACAAGGACTCGGTCTTACACTGCATGGTAGTTGGTCTCAGCACTGTACCCCTCAAAGCGGGAAGAAGGAACTTTGGTGTCTGAAGCTGTCCCTCCAGGCTGCCTGGTAGGGACATCCTGCTCTTGGGGCAGCAGGAAGGAGGCTGTGTCTCCCCTCCATGTGAGTCCCTGGCTGGGCACAGACATCATTCATCATTTAGGCAAATATTTATTGGGCCTCTCCTACAAGCCAGATGCTGTTCTGAGTACTTAGCAAAGCACCGTCCCCGGATGTGTGGATCACTGGCCTTGTGACCGGCTGTTTTCTGAAGCTCTCTCTGCTGCTGGAGCACCTTCTACCCTTTTCTCACCCATTAATCCAAACCAGATACAGGGCTGCTCTTCTGTTCCTTTGGTTTGATGCAGGGTCTCAGGTAGCCCAGGCTAACATTGAACTCCTGAGCCGCCTGCCTCCACTTCCTAACTTGCCCAACTAAGACTGTCGACAGCCCAGTGACTATCCTAAGGCACAGCAGCAAATAGATGGGACAGGAGCAGCTGAGAACCTTCTAGATGGAGGCGGAGGCAGACTCTGGGCCAAATTCCAAGTCCACTGGCTGTCCTTATAAATAAAGCTTTATTAGAATACAGCCTCATTTGCATATGGTTGCCACAATTTTTGCAGGATAAGAGCAGAGCTCAGCAGCTCCAACAGAGACCATAGCGCCTAAAGTGTTTACTCTGGCTAGATCCAAGCACCTCCTCTGTGCCCCATCCGGCTAAGATTCCCTCAGGACTTCCTCAGCCACTTGGAGGAGACTTCCCAAAGGACACCGCTATATTTAAAAGCCTAGGAAGGACGGCACTTTGATGACATTTGCGTGGCCGCCATTCCTTAAAGGGCACACACGTTCCTTTAGCTTTGCTCTTCTGGGCTGGCATTTTGGAAAATGCGCCACAGTGGCCTTGAGAGGAGGAAGCACTTCCTGGAGCCCCCATTGCCAGCTTCCCAGGGCAGGGCCACTGTAGATGAGAACGTGAGGTCACTAAGCTAGCGTGGGCAGGCAGACATGATAGAGACTCCAAGAGGGGACAGCCCAAGGATCAGAGCGGGCTGGGGGTTCTCACCATCTCTGACTCTGTGCCCCCACCCTTGTCTCCAGGTTCTGGCAACTAACCCCTCTCGGATGGCACCCTCAAACTCACCCTTACAGTCAGTCCTCTGGAAAGAAATTCTAAGCACAGCCTAAGCCTTGGCCAGTGCTACCCCATGCTCAACAATGGCAGGCCTCCGGAGTTGCACACGTGTCCAGCATGTGCACCGCAAGAGGGAAAACCTCGAATAAAACCTGACTTTTAACTAACTGCTAGTGTCTGACACGCCCCCTGAGGTTTGGTGTCCCTGTGCTCTACTGGGGCAACCAAGGTACAGGCAGATCGGAGATAGTCGCTGATTTTTCTGAGCTGTCTACCCCCTGGCATGCACTTGATGGAGGCTGGCCAGGCTCCTCAGCTCTGCCTCACCCTGAGGAGCTCCACACATGACCATCTGCACCTCACAGTGGAGACAGCTCACAGTATGGACGGACAGCATAGAGACCACACCGCTGGGGACTGGAGTTCAGATCTCGGTAGCTCAGACCCAATTCTAAAGCCCACAGGCCCTTTATTAAGCACCAGCTGCGTGGGTGCCCCCTTATTTTCTCCTGACCTTCCTCCTGGCCCCCTCTCCTCAGAGCCAATCACCCCTCCATCTCATCAGCACTTGGTTTGCGTGGAGTTACCTGGGTGCCCAGAGGGATGTGTATACAGGGCCTGGCTCTCCTGGGTTGGGGATGAGGCAGAGGGCTTGCTGCGGCTTGGGGAGGCAGCTGGCTAGATTTGTGAAACAGCCAGCCAAACAAGGCTACGCAGTTGTCCCTGGGTTCCAGCCCTTTGTCACCTAGCTGCACCTTTGGGGACATGGGGTATGCAGGAACAGTGACCTTGAGGAGAGTGTGAGGATATGGACCCGAGGTTGACAGGACTCAAGGGCAGGTGCTCCAGGCCTGGGGTGGGGGCACTTCAGATCCTGGCCATTCCGAACAGATGGCTCCAGGTGGCTGCTGTCGATGGAAGCGTGGGCCCCGGGTGGCCAGATCCTCCGACTCCCAGGAAAGGCTGCCAGTTTGGCACCCGTCTGGTTTTTAAAATCCTGGATCCCTCTAGATGCACATATTTACACACCCCAGTCCTTTCTGGGGTGTCATTTATATACCACAGTCAAATGTGCAAATCCGGAGTGTCTGGCTTGATGGGTTCTGACAGCTCCAATATTTTTTAAACACTGGAGCATCCAAGAAAATAGGCTTGCAGGGGCGGCTCCAGCCCACCCTTCACGGCCTTTCTCAGCTCTCGCGTGCCACATGACCCACGACTGCGCACATGCAGCATCCACGGGGCAGGGCCTGGCCTTGGGAGGATCCAGATGATAATGCCACAGTGTGCAACAAGACCATGGGTTCTGGGGCCCTAGTTCGAGTCCCCCTTCTGCTAGCTGTCGTGGGTTTTTTTTTTTTTTTTTTCTTCACCACTGGATCCACTTCTCTGAATCCTGGTTCTCCCTGTTGTTAACATGGGGAATATGACAGTGACCGAATAGGACTTTGGTCCAGGTTGAGGAGGTTCATGTGACAAGGGGGTCTCAGCAAAACTTCAGGCGCGTGGTAAAATCTTGAGACATAGTCTTCCCCGGTTGTGATTTGCGTTTCTCAGAGTTGTTTGAGGTTGCAAGGCAACTCGAACCAGGGCTTCAAAATTTCCACACATACCCACAGCCCACTGTAAGCTTTGCGCGACCTGCCTTTGCCACACTGATGAGGCAGGCCCCTGCACTACATGGCACTAAGTGGCACCGTGTGGCACTCTGGGTTTTGATAGGCCCATGACACCAGGAAACCCTATCTCCATCTTCTGAAGAACAGACAGTGGAAACAAACTATCACATCCATATGGAAGCTACCATCACCCACTTAGGTTGCTGGGAGGCCAAATTCCAGCCTCGGTTTCCTGCCACACAACGAGTTGTAGTCTCTTTCGCCCTCCTGTGTGGCTTGAAGCCACTGTCTCGGCCTCTCTGGACCAACTCACACAGGAACCAGCTCTCTCCTAGGGCTGCCTCCTCCCCTCTGTGAATTCACCCTTCTGGGGTGAGGTTGTGTGAGGTACACCAGGGATGCAGGAGCAAGGTCACACACTCCAAGTGGCCACTTCAGCTGTCCCGGTGGCAAGGCCAGCAGGCCACGTGCCAATCAGCACAGGGTCACCTTCACCAGTACTACAGGTCTTCTCAGTACCCTCGACAAGGACTTCGGGCTCATCCTTGGCCTTTACCCCTCACAGAGCCAGCAGCAGTCCTACCCTCCTCTCTAGACACAGCCCTGAGCAGTTCCTGCCTTCTTCCAGCCCACCGCCAGATTCTTTTTTCCCTTCTCTTTCTTTCTTTCTCTCTCCTTCCTTCCTTCCTTCCTTCCTTCCTTCCTTCCTTCCTTCCTTTCTTTCCTTTTTTTCTACCCTCAAAGCGAAATTTATTTGTAAGATACTAAAGGAAGCCTCCTGTCCCTTTTATGCCCACACCCCTCAGCCGAGAAGTGAAATCGTGTATTTCGCTGCTAAAAAAAGCCCCGGCTTATACAATTTTAACAATAGAAAAAATGATCTTTGCGCTCCAATGCGTGGAGGCTTGGAGGAAAACCGGCAGCGTTCAGGTGGCTGGTACATTACAAATGAGCGGTTCTCCTTTGTTTTGAGTGACAGGCAATTTAAATGCAGTCTTACTTGGAGGCCGGGGTTGTCTCTCTCTCTCTCTCTCTCTCTCTCTCTCTCTCTCTCTCTCTCTCTCTTTTTCCCCCTACCCCAGAATTGGGAGGGGCAAAAATGGTGGGGGGTCTCAAAGAGCTGAGGGGCTCTGAGGAGAAGTCCTGCTTGAGCTGTTTAATTAGGAAATCGGGAGTTTCCGATCGGAGTAATTGGTAATTACGCCGTAGCTAATAGTAGCCATGGCGTGGCCTACTGAGCTACATGGGGGTGCACCTGGCTGAGTCCCCAGAGCCTGGCACAAGCAAATTGGGGGCCACACTGTGTCACTTGAAGTGTTCTTAGCACCAACATTTGAAAACACGGCCTTCTACTTTTAACCCAGGGCTAATGACAAGTACGGTAATTGAATTTCCGGTGGTTCCTTATGCCCCAGCGGACATATTCCTCAAGCTTTGTATCAGGCCTGGTGACAGTGACATGTGGCAGAAGGGGTACACGTGCAGAAAGGAGGGTGCACTGTCTGCCTGGGCCATTAGAATTAACGCACCTGAGCCAGGAAAGTCATGACGGGCCAGGGAGGACAGCTCAGTGGTTAGGGAGTGCTTGCTGGACAAGTATGGGGAGTTCAAACCCCCAGCACTCATGTAAAATCCAGGCATGGAAGCAAAGACTAGAGGAGGCCAAATTTGCCCAGTTTGGCAACAGGTCACAAGCTCATCTGCACCCTTTATTCCTCCTTCTTTGTGACCACATGTACCCATGGGAGTGCCCACTGCAGGGTCTGTCCCTGCTGTACTGCTCGGTCCTAGAAATCTGAAAGCTACCATGAATAGACAGTGCAGGAAAGAATGGCCCTGGTGGTGTGCTAATAAAACTTTATTTACAGAAACAAACGAAGGGCCAGATTTGGCCTACAGCCTGTTAGTCTGCCAACGCTTTCTGGATTGGATTGGCACTTCAGCAGTGGGGTTGGGGGAGCGAACAAGCCATATGAAGTTGTTTGGATTTTTCTAGAAACTATATTACATTTTAAAAATAAGAAGAAACCAATGGATTTAAATTTGCTAATAGCTTTGGTTTCACCTAATCCATCCTCAGCAATGTCATGTGTCAACAAACAGTAGATGTAAAATAATTGTTGGTGACTCTTTTCATTTCCTTTTCTGTACTAAGAGTTAGAAACTCTCTTTTTCTTAACACTCATGCAAGTGTTGAATGGCCATGGTGGGTTCTTTGTTTTGTTTTGCTTTTTGTTTTTTTAAACATGTATTTTTTTTTGTGGTTTGCCTCTGAATTTTATTGTCATTGACAACCCCTTGGGGACACTCCCAAATTCACTGCTTCCCAACACTTCTAAACACCGCTTTCCTGCTGTGGCCTGCTGTGGCACTCAGTGGTTCAATCGTTCACTTGGAGTGGTCTATCTCTGAGGGACAGCATATCTGCCTGCATTGGATGACTCCATTTTTACCTGATTTCTACTCTTTTCCTTCTCCCAGACACTTCCCTTCCCAAGGAAAGACGGGGGACTCGCCAAGTTCCACCACCAAACTGGGTCAGCTTTCACTCACGTCTACCCCCTGCCATCCCCACCCCCACCAACGCTTTTCCTTCCAAACATGTAGTGCCTGTAACAAATCGGGGTGGGGGAGCAACAGGGAGATTGCCGACAGATTTCATGTTCCCATTGGTTTATGCTATTCTTGGGCCTCAGCGCTGGGCATATGACAGGGACTCTTGGGAAATGTCGGTTGAATGAATAATAAAAACTTGTCACCCTGGAAGGCCAGAGACCAGGGTTTGTTCTGGGAACACTGACATGAAACTGCCATACTCAGTGACCTTTTGAGTCCCTGTCCTACACTGGCCTCAGTTTTGTCTCCGCTTCTCTAACAACTCCTAGTCCAAAAGGCCTCTCTGGACCCTCTCTTGTCAGATAGAAACCTAATGATCACAGACAGAACCTGACACTTGCTGGAAACCACATTGTTAGATGGTAAAAGTGACTTCACATCGCAGCTTCAGAGCATAGTTCCATTTTTTAAAAGCCATGCTGTCTTTTTTTTTTTTTTTTTTTAATGCTAAGTCTTTGAAATTCTGTGTGTATTTCACGCTCCTAATATGCTTTGATTTGGACCCCCGGGACTCAAGTGGTCAAGGACCACACTTTGGCAGCCATATTGGGCAGCCTGGCAGCCACATTCAGAGTGTGAACCTCGACACTGAATGTGGTTTTTCTTGGTGTGTGGTACATTTTTCTCTGTGCAAGCCAGGTTTTGAGATGTTCACTCAGAGCTGACAGCCAAGGAAGAAGTTGGTCACCGTTGGTGGTAAACATGTCTGTGAGGCAAACCAGAAGGTAGAACATACTGGATGCTCTTGGGCCTCCTTAAAGGAGTTGTGTTACTAACTTCTCCCCTTTACAAATGGGGAAATAGAGGTGTGAGGATTTACGTGAACTTCCACGCTGGAACTGCATTTTGAGCCCCTAGTGTCTTCCTTTCTGGACAGGTCTGACTCAAATGGCCTCGGCCACTGGAAAGCAAAAGAACCCCAGATGCCGTTTTGGCTGGGCATTGACTTAGTGCAACGCACTCAACTTGTCTGTTTGGTAAATAGCACTAATGGACCGGAAGTGGTGCCCAGTGCCTAGAGTATAAGCTTAGCGTGCAGCAAAGCCCTGGATCCAATCCCCAGCACCACATAAACTAAGCGAGGTGATACCTGCCTGTAACATTAGCAGTTGGGAGGTACAGAAAGAAGGTCAGGAGTTCAAGGTTTTCCTCGGTTACAGAGTGAGTTTGAAGCTGGCCTGAACTACCTAAGAACCTATCCTGCCCCACTCAGGAAAAAAAAAAAAATTTATGTCAGGCACTGACTTTGTGCCAGAAAGAGCTCTGAAGGCTGTGTCTCTTTGAGCTCATCGCTGAGAATTATGGGAAATACCATCATGGACTCACTGACAGAGCAAGAACAGGACGGCGAGCGGAGCCCCTCATCACTCAGCGCCTCCTGTGTGTCCAGCCAGGAAGCATTTATTGAGCACCGTCAGTATACCAGGAACTCTCCTACAAACCTGATTACTCTGATGTTGGCTGAAGCTGTTAGTGCCTTCTGAGAGCTGACCATGTCACAGTACCGGCCAAGCATGTCCTGCTTTCTCCCAAAGCATGTCCTGTCTGCACTCGACATCACTGCTCTTAAGTAAAGATGAATAGCCGGAATTATTCATAACCTACTGTTTGCCGTACCGTGTTTAGATCTTTTAAGGGGTTTAGGAAGTGGGTCCTTTTATGATTTAGCTACCCCATACCACCACCATTTTACTGATGAGGAAACAGGCTGAGAGGGGACAATGACTTGTCCAAGATCATACAGCCAGGCACAGCACAGCTGGGCTCTGAGCTCAGATTCCTCAGAGGGGGGTGGGAGTGGGAGTTCAACTTGTAACCCTCATCCCCATTGTTGCTGCCCCCATCCCCCAACCCTTTATACAAAAAGACACTGGTCTGCTTGCAGGTCCAGGGCCATAGCTACATGTGACACTTTCTCTTCTCTCCAAAGGTGGTGGCTCTCAGTAAGAGAAGTCAGGAGGCAGAGGCGGCATTCCTGAGTGTTTATAAGCAATTAATTGAAGCGCCAGGTAAGAAGCTCTCGGGCTCCGTAATTGAATAATTACCACTGAGAAACATCCTGGGTGGGTGACAAAGATACCACAGTGGCTTCTTGGTGCTGGAGTCTCGGCACCAGGCCTGAACCCAGGGGGAGGCTGGGCCCTCTGGGAGCTGGGGATGGGGCGGACAGTGTGTGTGTGTGTGTGTGTGTGTGTGTGTGTGTGTGTGTGTGTGAGAGAGAGAGAGAGAGAGAGAGAGAGTATGTGTGTGAGTGTATGAGTGTGTGAATGAATGTGTGTATGAGTGTGTGAGTGTTTGTGTATGTGTGTGTGTGTGTGTGTGTGTGTGTGTGAGAGAGAGAGAGAGAGAGAGAGAGAGAGAGAGAGAGAGAGAGAGAGAGAGAGAGACTTAACCAGCCTGCTGTGAAGTTACCTCAGGGTTCCCTCCACCAAGTACCCAGCTTTCTGCTTTGTGGGTTGGAGGGCAACTCTGACCTGATGCTTCTCTGGATGTCCTTGCCCATATCTTGTCCCAGGGGACCCCTTCCAGGGCCACAGCTGACTCTGCCAGCAGTGGGCAATAAAAGAACAAGGGCCCCTTTGTCACAGTCAGGCTTGGAATCTCAGTATTGACTGAAGCCTTGCCCAAAAGAACAAATACCGGGTGGTTCCCCTCACAGTGTGAACACAGCAGGAGTCAGCCCCTTACCCTGTTCACCCTAGTTAGGGCCGAACACTAGACATGCATAAACACACACACACACACACATGCATATATATGCATACGCACACACATGCATGCACACATACGTACACAGACTCGCACAGATGTCCAAACCATGTTCCATCCACACTGGACTATGAGTCAGCCGTGAGAAGGAACACAGAGCCTGTGTCACTGAGACAGCACGCGATTATGTTCAAAGGAAGCTTCTAGAACAGGCAGCTAGGTCTGCTGTGAGAGACTGCAGGGGAACAGAGGGGAGTACAGGGTTTCCTCTGGGGGAGAGAAGATTCAAGAACTCCAGGGAGGGCAGGGCAGCAGTGCACTGTAGGTGAACTAAATGCCACCAGATGTTTGTTTTCTTCCCGCAAGAGGCCACCGGTGAGGTGAACATCACCTCAGGTGAACGCAGCGGCCTTCTGCTTGGTGGGAGTTAGCCATCTCTGAGGTCAGGGCTCTGGGTGCGAGTCACGACAGTGTGACCCTTACGAGGACATGTGCCTGAAAATACACGCACCCTGCCAGGAACCATTTGTTGGCCCATGCCCACCCCTCACACAGCAGGTGTCAGGGCCACAAGGCCACCATTTCAATAAACTGCTGCGCTTAATACCTAATACCGAGCAGCCATTCTAGGCCCTGGGGTATCTAGATGCAGGTCATATGTGAGGCTTCAAGTTGTGTGCGGTAGCTCATGCCTGTGATCCCAGTACCCAGAAGGCTCAGGCTAAGCCCGGACTACACCGTGAGCCGCTGTCTCAACAGTAACAAAATACAGTAGTTGGGTGGGTGGCTCAGTGGGTGAGATGCTTGCCTGGGTAAAGTCCTGAGTGTGGCAGTGAATGCTTGTGATCCTGGGGAGGCAGAGCCAAGCTGATTGCCAGCGCTCATGGGCAGGCAGTAGCCGATTCGAGGAGCTCCGGGACAGGAGACCTGTCTCAAAAGGCAAAAGAGAAGTAGATGCGTCCTGAGGAAGGACACCTGAGGACTGCTGACCTCCTCACGGCACACACATGCATGCCCATATGCACGTACACACACACATACTTGGACACACACAGAGGAAACAATACTTCACTTGAAGCCGCCACGGGACCCTGGTCTTTCAGAAGCCCAGGCTGTTTTAACTCAGTTGTAAGGCCAGCCAAGAGCCACGTGAACTCCGGAGACTGGCGTGGGACCGTTCAGAAAAATCCTCATTGCTTCACACGCTCCTGTCCCCAAAGCCTGGGTGCTCAGAGGTGACAAGGAGCCTTGAGAGCCCAGTGTTGACTTCCGTGGCTGTGACTTTCCAGGTCTCCTCCTCTGAAGAGGGGGAGGGAGGGAGGGAGGAGAGAGGGGATGCCACATCCCAGCTGTCACTGAGCTAGAAAACAAGGAGCCTTAACGGATGGAGTCGAGCCACACAAACAGCCCCTTTAGGGGCTCTAATTCATTTTCGAGACATTTAAGAATAACACAGTGTTTTAATGATTTCTTCGGGGAATCAGGAAGACGTATTTTTGTGCTCATTAAATGTTATCCACAGACACGAGAAGCAAATGTCACATGTGGAGGTTTTGGGGGGCTCGGAGCGCGCGCGCGCGCGCGCGCACAACACCCCTGTGCAACCGGGATGCACGGACTCTCCTTTGGTCTATGTCTTGACAGGCAAATTATTTGTCGCAGTTCCCCCCACCCAAGTCCTGATTCAACATTTCCGTCTGAATGAGTGGCTGCTGCCAGCACCGAGTCCCTGGCAGGCAGCGAGACACAGGCTGATTGCTCAGCAACTATTTTGATAAGTGCGCAGTCCGTGTATCTGTAATTACAGAAGAAAACCGTAAATCTTTTGGATATTGTTCGCACAGATGTGGCACGAAGTGAGAAAAAAAAAAAACCAGTAAAATGTGTTAAAAGCGTAATTAATGTCATTGTTGTGAGAGAAGCCTTGATTTAAACCCCTTGGCTTCAGCGTGCCGTGTTGACAGCCGATGTCTTCACTGCATATGAGCCAAGTCGTGGGGGGACCCAGCCCGGCCTCAGCAGGAGAACTTGGGGACCTGGTGACTGGAACACAGGGAAAAGAAAGGGGCACAGAAGGAAGAGAGAGAGTCAGGAAGGCCGAGGAGGACACTCGGCTGAGCCCACTGCAAGGCAGGTGAGTGGCCCAAAAGGCTTCTTGGATTTTGTTGGGGTTCCTAAAACAGCCTGCAGGTGCCCCTTGCTCCTCAGTGTCTTCCGGGGTGAAGCTGCTAGCAGAAGGGAAGAGCTCTCTGCTGCAGAAACAGACACACAGTCAGGACTCTGTCCCCAGTGGCCTGAACCCGGAGCCTCACCCTCTCTGGTCTCTGGGTCTTTTGTAGACTGGCATGAGGGTTTGATGCTCTGCGTACGGTTGTTTAGGGGAATGTTCCAAAGCCTGTGGCCGTCCGGGTCCGAGGGTTGCAAGCGTCCGTTGCGGATCTCACAGCGTTGTTACCTGTCTAGGACTCGGGGGTCCGTATGGGCGCTACTGAGCTTGGGCAGTAGGAAGCTGTTTGGAGGGTTTTAATGCATCTTCCCAGCCTAAAAGAACAAAGAAGAAAGAAAGTGGCTTTTGCTTTGCACACCTTCTGCTCAGAGGAAAGTGGAAAGAGCTGCCGTTGGGCTTGTCCCCCGTCGACTTCTGTGCAGTGGCATCTGAGCCTCTGTGTGGCCACACCTTACCCGGTACATGAATGGGTCGTCCCTGTGAGACTCCAGACCCAGCAGCTTCACGTGTGGTTCTATCTCTTACGTGGCTATCCCTAGGTGTCCTGAGTTCCTCCCCACTGAGCCCAGGGCTCAGTGCTGCGACACAGATTTTTTTTGGATGAGAGAGAGAGAGAAAATGTGGGAAGGGAAGTACATTGCAGCCTTGTCTTGATCCCGGATCCTATGGTCAGAACAGACGAAATTGTTTCCCCTGTTGGTCTGCCCAGCTCTTCACCCAGTGTGTTGTTAAGCAGCATCTTCTGTACGCTGAGGGACCATTTGTGCCGTTCCTCCATTTACAGCAGGACTTAACTATTGTTATTGATTTGTCGATGCTCTTTGTATATTAAGAATAGGGATGTTAGTATCAATAGGTGTCATCTCTGTTAAACTGACTTTTGCTTTTTAACTTCTCTCGTAGCTTCTCTTACACAGCATACCTAGTAGACATTCAAGCAACGATTTCTAGGAAGTAGGGAATCTTATCAAATGTCTCATTCTTTGTTCTATTTTTAAACACATTATCACCTAAAGGTTAGAATTGGATTTTTTTTCTTGAGTATTCTTGCGATGTTTTAAATTCTTAAATTCGAGCCGTGTGAAATATGTTTTTGATGAAAGCGGGAGGTAAAAATCACTAGTTTGAAGTTTTGTACCAGATGACTGATTACAGCGCCATCTAGTGGTCAAGCCACCGTCGCCTCCGTGGAAAAGAGATTTTAGTATAACTGGGAACAGTTATGGTCCCTGCTGTCCCTACATTCATCCCCTCTTCCTCTTTTTCCTCCTCTTCTTCCTTCTCTTCTTCCTCCTCCTCTTTCTCTTCTCTCTCCTCCTCTTCCTCCCCCTCCTTTTGTTTTTCTTCCTCCTCCTCTTCTTCCTCTTCCCCCTTCTTCCATTTCCCCCTTCTTTCTTTTTCCTCTTTCTCCTCTTTCTCCTCCTCTTTCTCCTCCTCTTCCTCCTCCTTTTCTTCTTTCTACTTTCTCTCCTTCACACTTCTGGGTGTTGACTGTGTGACAAGCATCATGCCAGCTCCTCACAGGCACAAGCTCAGATACACACACACACACACACACACACATACACACACACACTTGCTCCAAGGTCGGCCCAGAGAGGTCATGTCACTTCCCAGAGATCACACAGCACAGAAACACTAGACTCTAAGACCTATGGTCCCCAGTGTCCACAGTGTCGCTGCAGAAGTTACTTGAAAAATCAAAGGACTTTGGGAAAATGGCCATCAGAGATTTGTGCTGTGGATAGAGGGGACGTACCATGGGGAGGGTGTCACAGCCAGTCCTTTAGGAGGGCTGGCCTGGGAAATGGGGAGGTCCTGCTGAAAGGATGCTCTCAATGGCAGAACCCCGGCATCTCCTGTGTGAAGCCCCTGGAGATGAGAGAAGCAAAGAGCTGCAAATTTGGAAAGGGCTCTGGGCACAGGGATGGGCCAGGCCCCTCTCGGCCCTGCCTGCCCCTTTCCAGGCCTGTGGGTCAGACAGACAGCAGAGAACACCTAGCCTGCCGCCTGGCACACACGTACCCCAGTGACACTCATTCAACAAATATTGAGCGCCTGCTGTTTGTTGGCCCCTCTCCTACCATAGGTCCACAGTGCTGAGCAGGACAGACCTCTTCCTTCTATCCTGGAAGGTTCCACGCGGTTTACACACAGAGCCTGGTACATTATGACACATGCTCTGTGCCTAGGAAACTGACTTTCCCTCTCTGGGCTGCTGTCTTTTCTGGACAGACGAGCTCTTCCCCTACTCCCTTGAGGGAGACAGAGCCTCAAGCACCTGGCCTGTAGTAACTGCTCAGCTAACAGTGGCTGCCATTGTCCCCACTGATACCCATTGCTGGAAGGAAGACCCTCATCCCAGCCCTCTCTGTGGCCTCTGAGCCAGCCAGCACAGGCCATTGTGGGGAGAAGGAGCCAGTAGGCTCATGTCTGTCAGAAAGGAAGGGACATGTGCCCATCTGCTGAGGAAAAGTTAGGACTGTGGATCAAAGTTAGTCTGCGCCACCCACACGGCCACCACCCGAGCCCAGATGGGAGCAGGCTGCTGCCTGGGCCTGAGCTTGGAGGAGTGTGCGCATACTTCTGCATATATGTTTCTAAGCAGCCTCGTGGCCAGCCTTCTGGCTATGGCATCCCAAAAAATCCTAAGTGTGCCACTTCGAGTGGACTCAGAGGGAGGGAAGGACCACACTTCTCTCCCTGTCTTTCTAACCCTCCCACCATGAGCATCAGCTAATAACCAGGTGGCCAGGTGCCAGATGGCCAGGTGATCAGATGCCAGGTGGTCAGGTGCCAGGTGGTCAGGTGCCAGGTGGTCAGGTGGCCAGGTGACCAGGTACCAGGTGCACAAGCCAGGCTTTCCCTGTTATTTACAAGAATGCCTCCCCACCCCGTTATTAGCCACCCATGCATCAAGAGCAGGCTATGGCCCTGAGCCACCCTTCTCCCACTCTTGTCTGTCCCCTTCCACACCCGTGGCCACCTCAGCCTCTGGTCCCTCTCTTTAGAGGTCCAGTAAGTTTAGTTTGTCCACACTTTGGGTTCAGGGGTTCCCCACTTTTGCTTTTGAGAAATCTTAGTTACATCAAGAAGCTCCTGTGTCCCACCCCCTCCAAATGGGCCCTAGCTCTAGGAGCCCCTAGGAAAGGCATGCAATCCTGTCACTCTGTATCCCTAGCCTGGAGTCCCAGGCAGAGGCGGGGAGGGGCCTCACATGGGTGCCAGTGGCCTCTCTGAGCCCTGCACCCTCATTGCTAACTGGGGCCTGTGGTCATGAGGACCCAGTGAGGCCTTGTCACTGGGATAGCAAGTCTGATGGGTTGATGTCCTGCACAGGGAGGGGTTGGGCGGGAATGGCAAGATGAGCAGTCTCCCTTCCTCAACCCAAGGCTGTCTCTGCTCACTGTCACCCCAGACAGGTCTCAGCCGCCTCGTCTATGCATCAGCCCATTCTCCTGACATGCATCCTCTCTGCCATGGCCTTGGCCTCTTCTGTCTCTTGTCCCCCTGTCCCACGGGAGCGACAGCCACAGGAGGCCAGGGCTCCCCTCTTTCACTGCTCCCACAGTTTGAACCCTTCCTCAGCACCCAGCAGGAGGACACTGGCACTTAGTATGGGACCAGCAGCCATGGACATGTGGCGGCTGCTGTGACAAGCTTGCGCCCCTAAGTTCTGGAAGTCAGAGGTCACTGAGGCCCAAGGCACCCTAAGCTGCTTTCCCTGCTGATGTCATAGTCAGGATCAGACCTCAAGCCTCCTACCCTGGTCCCTCTGCCTTTCCTCTGGGATAGCCTTGAACTCTGTAGAACAGAGGTGTGAGGAATTTAATGACCTCCCCCACCACACACACACACACACACACACACACACACACACACACACAGCCAGTTGGAGCAGCTCATACCTTTAGTCCTAGCGCTTGGAGACCGAGGTAGGCAGATCTCTGAGTTCAAGGTCAGCCTGGTTTATATAGTAAGTTCCAGGACACCCCAAGTGAGAGAGACCCTGCCTCAAAAAATATATAAATAAATAAATGAGACTTCCTCAGAGTGTCTGGCTCAGGATCCTGACCTGGAGGATCTACTTTGGGTGTGGGAATGGAAGGTGGTATGGGGGGGGGGTGTCCCTTCTTTACTCTGGGGAAGTACCATCACCCGTGCCTCAGTTACTCCATCTGTGCAACAGAGATACAATATTACCTGCCTCCCGTCATGGTGATGAGAGTCACAGGCCGGGAGGACTCCGTTACAGGCTAGTTTGGGGGAGAAGGCATGGGAACACCTCTGAGTGAGCCTCTCCCCCTCCCATTGGGGACCGCAAGCCCCATAGTGGATGGAGGAAGTGGCCCAAGGGCTAGCAGCCTTTGGGGGTTTCACCATCCCCACGTGTTGGAGAACAAGTGACAAATGAAGTAAGCCAGCCTGTCTCTCTGGGGGATCCTTGGGGTGGCCTCTCAAGAGTTCCAGAGCGGAGTTACCTCAGAACAAAGAGGCTGGACACCATTTCTCCCAGGAACTGATGGCAGCGTGTGGGGTCACCTACTGTCCCCAGGCTTCACAGAAAATCACTATAGGCTGGCCGGCCCAGCGCTCCTGAGCTCCAGTGAGCACTTGGCTCTTGTCCACAACAACCAGTGCCTGGTCTTGCTAACCTCTCCAGCTCCTGCCTACCTGAGTCTGAGCAGTAACTGCGCAGAGCCACACAGAGAGGGTGGCTGTTCCCACCCCAGGTCACTCACACACACACACACACACACACACACACACCATCTTTTATTCATTTATATAGATTGTGCTGAGGATCAAACCCAGAGCCTCATGCCTGCTAGGCAAGGACTCTGCCACTGAGCTACATCCTCAGTCTTTTTTTTTTTTTTTGCCAAGGTCTTATGTAGCCCAGGCTAGCCTTGAACACGTGCTGTCACTCCTGGTTTATGGGGGGGCCAAGGTTGAAGCCCTAGGCTCCGTGCACTTGAGGCAGGTGCTATACCAACTGAGCCATAAAGCCAGCTTTCCATTTACTAAGTGGCCCAGGCAGGCCTTGAACTTGTAATCCTCCTGCCCCAGCCTCCAGAGGAGATGAACTGACAGGCCTCACCATCAGGCCCAGCTCAGTGTCCTGTTTTTTAATCTCCCTAGTAATGTCTCCCAAGAAGGAAAACCTGCCCACATTCCTCCTACCTCCTCGGGTGGGGAGGCGGGGACAGACACACAAACTAGCCTCCAGGATTCCTCAAGAAGAGCAAAGGGCTGTCCTTGGTCTCTGTGGACAGCAGGTGACAGGAACCTTTTCCTGCCCTGGTGTGGTCCTTTGACCTGGCCTTCAGGGCCCCTGAACCCCAAGCTAGAAAGTTCCCGTGGTCTCCTCAGCCTGTGCTCCCCCGTGTTTAGCTAACTTCCTTGACCCCTGCAGACACCCGGTGCCTTTTTTTTTCTTCCTTCCTCAAAAAACCAGGCCACAATAGAAAGCAATTCCTTGAACTTATTAAAAAATCTAGACTTGTAAATTAATTTGTTCGTGTTGTACAAAGGCAGTGCAGATGGGCTCGTTAGCACGCACACAACAAATAATTAGAGATGAATTTTTAGCCGGCCTGCCTAATGCGCTTGCTGGGTTAATTATGTCAATGTATAATTACACCATCCCGGGGAGGCATAATGGCACACCCTGCTGAGCAGGCCCGGCCTAATGACAGGCGTTGGGGGTGGGGGTGCTGACAGAGGAGAGCCATTACCAAGTCCTACACACCTGCTCACCTCAGTACAGGCGACAGCCAGCCTTCCGCCACCTAAGGAAACATAAGACAGAAGAACAAAACAAGGGGCCACCTTGTTCCAGCCAGACCCCAAGTCACCCTCATGCAGGCATGGCCTAAGTCTTTCTGCCAGCAAAACTGTATCAGGTTAGGCTTTGTCAGGACTCGGCCAGGTTCAGTAAGAAGGGAGAGGCAGGGATGGGTGTGGTCCCAGCATCCTTTGCAGACATCTGTCCATTAAGGGATAAGGAGATGGACTTACAGACAGACGAGGCTGACCGTACTAGACCTAAGAAGGGTGCACAGAGTCTGTTCTTGTGTTAGTAGATGAGCTCAGTGTGGAAGCCTTCCTGCAGGAGGGGGCATTTGAGCAACTGGGACGGGTGGGGAGCATCTTTTTGCTGGCACTACTGTGCATAGCTTCTGAGTGCAGGACTGGGGTATCGTGAAGAGAGACTAGTTAGGGTTTCTGTATGTTCTGAGGTCGGGGGGGGGGTGTGGACCATTTTCTAGGTTCTTCATCATGTGCTTCCCCCACCCCTCCCCCTGTGCCGCCATCTATGGTAAGGCACAGAGAGGAACAGCTACTTGTCAAATTGGCACCGAAAGTCTGAGAATGTAGTGGCTGAATCTGTAGGAAAGGGGCTCCCGGGAATGAAAAAAAACTGGGGCCTCAGGACCTGTCCAAGGCACCTCTGTTAGTATCGCGTGCACCTGCCAAAGCTGTGTTTGCACACACCGGGACCAGCCACATTCGTAAGATCCCATCAGAGACCCAGCGTCACAACACCTGACTTAATGAGCCCCATGGGTTAGTTCCCAGCCAGCCACAGGGGACTGTGGAGGCCATTTTCTGTGCTGGGATCCTTCACCTGTGAAGTGTCTTTCTCCTGGGCTTCTTTAGTGTGGTGTGTAAGATGGTAGTAAGTTCCAGTACTATATAGAGAGACCCTATCTCAAAACAACAGACGGATGGGTGGACGGACGGATGGACAAGGACAGTTGAGCCTAGCATGGGCCTTAGAAACTCCAAAACCCACCCCCATTGACATACCTCCTCAACAAAGCCACACCCCCTAATCCTTCCCAAACATTTCCACTACATGGGAACCCAGCATTCAACCATAGGAGCCTGTGTGGGTCATTCCCATTCAGACCACCACAGGCAGCTCAGCATGTACTGCTCTTGCAGAGGACCCATGTTGGTTTTTCCAGTGCCCTCAGAAGATGCCTACTACCACCTGTAACCCCAGCTCCAGGGGTTCTGACAATTTTGGCCTCTGAAGTCATCAGTGCTCATGTGCACATACACACAGTTAAAATTTTTTTTTTCAAACTCTAAAATAAATTTTAAAAGAAAGAAAAGGTTATCTCCTTTTTGGAGCCATCAGAGTGACCGACCCCCCCAGCTTTCTCTGGAAGAGTGTCTTAGCCCCATGGAGCCTCCCCCCACATCCTCCTACCCTTCCTCTCTCTGTCTCCTTGCAGACCCTGTCCCGTCGTTTGAGGTGGCGCGGACTCTAGACAACAGACTGCAGCATCCCAGCTCTGACCCCAGTGGGCAGCGCCTACAGGACGTTCACATCCCGTGGAAGAGGTGCCTAGAGCCACCCAGTGCCAGAGGTACTGATGATACCACCATGGGATGTTGGGGACAAACCTAAATGTCAAAACTTCAGGCAAACCTGAGCAGCCTTCGGGGTTGCGGGGGGGGGGGGGTGAGGGGATCTGGGCTTCGCTGCCTCAGGTGACACTGGGTTACGGTAGTAGGACCACAGAGGCTGCAATCTCAGGTCCTATCACCTGGTACACGCAACATCCAGTCAGAGCAGGGCTAACCACCACTGTGACTGGGTGTTCCGCTACTTGGGAGGCTGAGGACCAGCCTGAGCTACGTAGATTCTGCCTCAACTAAGGTTTAACTAAAAACGGTACAGCCTGACTACATGACCTCTCCGTGGAATGGTTAAGGGGAAGGTCTTCATTGTAGATACAAGAGTGGCCAGGGATAGAAGAGTCCAGAGCTGAGAGAGAAACGGGTAGACCGAACATGGCCATCAGGAAACGGGAGCAGAGCAAGGGAGACTGAGAGGGGAGTCTGAGGGGGAGGGAGAGTGTGTGGGCAAAAGAGGGAGTGTAGCCAAAATAGCAGGGTTATAAAGACCGTGAGTGGCAGGGAGCAGGGAAGCCTGTGAGATGGGAAGAGCTGTGGACACTGTAGACTGTGACATGTGTGACGGGAATTTGTGCTAGTTTGGGAGCCTGGAGGCCAGCGTGGCCCCGCTGTGCTAACAGGCACTACAGGTGGTCATTTGTCCCTTCAGCCAGTGATGGGGAAATGGCTCCTTTGGGTACATGGGAACCAGTTCCACAAGTTCCTGAGGAATCCGGCTTTTGTCTGATCCCCAGAATTTGGGGAAATGGAGTCTCCTTTGGACCCAACACACACAAGCACACAAGCAGATACTATCGTGTCAGTTGAAAATGGTTTAGGTGGTAGATCTTACGTACATTTTAGCATACTTTTAAAAGTAGTAAAGAAGGGGGTGGGCATGGATGTGCTGGCTAAAGTCGGAACTTTGAGAGCTTAGCTTTGTGTCCTAGTTGGAATCACTACTGCCATGATGAAACTCCACAAAACGAGTTGGGGAGGAAAGGGTTTGTTTTTCAGCTTACACTTCCACAACACTGTTCATCATGGAAGGAAGTCAGAACAGGAACTCAAGCAGGGCAGGAACCCAGAGGCGGGAGCTGACAGCAGAGGCCACAGAGGGATGTTACTTACTGGCTTGCTTCCCCTGGCTTGCTCAGCCTGCTTTCTTATAGAACCCAGGTCTACCAGCCCAGGGCCATCCACGTAGGTGGGGCCTTCTCCCATCAATCAGGAATGGTTGGAAACTGCCCTGCAGGCTCAGCTACAGCTTTATAGAGGCATTTTCTCAACTGAGGCTCTCTCCTCTCAGATGACTCTAGCCTGTGTCAAGTTGACATAAAAACCAGCCAGCACACTTTGTGAGCATGCCAGCCTGCAGGCCAGTGGGTCCCCACCTCCCCCACACCCACCCCACTCTCTCCAATGATAAACTGAGAAACTGATCCCAGGGGGCCAGGCCAGGCCTCTGCCTGCAGCTGTCCGGGTGATGAGTGTGGTCCTCCTGTCTTCCGCAGAGCAGAACGAGGGGACGTGTCCCACCGGGCACACGCCAGCCAACGGTAACCACCTGCCAGGTCCCGAGGACACCCTCGTGACAGACACCTTGCAGCAGAAGGATGAGGCCGAGAGACAGAAGTGAGGAGGGAGGCAGGGCAGGCTGCCCAGTCACGGGCAGGAGGGAGATGGGAAAGGGTGAGGGACTCTGAGGCCGGTCCTACAACTCTAAACTCACTCTTCAAGCCTCCGTTGCCCGGTCCTGGAAATGGGTATATTCATCAGCCTTATCCAGAAGAAATATACAGCAGAATTCTTTTGTTGTTGTTGTTGTTGTTTATTTAGGTTTGTTTGGGTTTTTTGTTTGTTTGTTTGTTTTTAATGTATTAAAACACCTATGTGAGGTCACAGGGTCACGGAGCTCTTGTCAGTTGTGGCAGTAACAGAACCCAGGCCCGGCTCCAGCTCTTTGGGAATGCATCTGCTTTCCTTGCTTTGGCCTTGAGATGGTCAGAGGGTTACAGCAGGCCCGCCGGCCTCATCAAGGGCCTTCCCCCTTAGCACAGCATGATTGCACGGTAGACATCAGTCTCACCCAGAGTCTGCCAGCGCCTGAGCTCACACAAAGTCAAGCTGGCGGAAGAAACGGAAATAAAGACCAGCCACATTGATATAATGGTGAAGAGCAGAGAGAACAGACATGGTGGTCTCTCTAGTGCTCCAGGGAGGACATGGGGAAGGGATGGGTAGAGTCCTCAGTCAGCTGGCCGATGGGAAGGGTGTGACTGGCCTTGGGAAGAAGCCCGGCAAAGGCCCTGAGGTAGGATTTAGCCTGGAACAGCAGGGAGGTTAGAGTAGCCAGAGAGGATGGAGCCGTGAGGGGACAGAAGTCCTATCTCCTTAGAGAAGAGGCAGTCGGCAGCCAGCTCTGTGTATGTTACCTTCCCCCACCCCCAAGGGCACCTCGTGAGGCCTCAGTGGGCTGACGGAGCATCCAAGATTCCCCCAACAGGTATCGGAATGGGAACAAAACCAGGGAGGCTTTGGGGCCGACATGCCAGGCCCCACGACACCCACTGTGGCAGAACCCATTAGGAATTCTGCTTTACAGATAAGGAAACTGAGGCCCAGCCACGGAGGACGTAGCAGCAGAGCAGGTCGTGGGGGTAGTGGGTGTGCCAGGTCTGGACCTCAGTAGAATAAGGTGCAGACAGTGGGCGGAGCCCTGCGGAACCAGGTGGGTCCCAGCAGGCAGCCTGAGCTGCCCCGTGTCTCTGCAGGGGCCTCCAAGAAGTCCACATCACCTTGGCAGCCAGGCTGGGGGAGGCAGAGGAGAAAATCAAGGTGTTACATTCAGGTACGGCCCTGGCCTGGGTGTCAGCCCTCAAGTGGCTTGAAGCATCATGGGGGATGGGGACGGGAGTGGGGGATGGCCAGAGAAACAGTGACCTTGGGGACAGAGATCTGGTTTGCCCAAAGACAGAGAGAAGCAAGAAATAGGGTCAGAAGCTGGGATGGAGCCAAATGGGGTGACTGACAGCGTGCACTAAGCCACGGCACCTGTGTCAGAGATGGTGTCTAGAGCACCTGGTAGAGCCAGATTGTCAGGAAGGTGGCTACTGCTCTGGGCCACCGGGCAGAGTCCAATGGCCCGGAGTGAGTAACCTACCTTCCAAAGTCCTCAATGTAACTGGCAGGAAGCTGAGACAGGAGAATTAAGGCTAGCCTGAGCTACCTAGTGTGTTCTACACCAGCCTTAGCCACACTGTGAAACTGTCCCTAAAAAACAAACCAACCAAACAATAAAACTGGGTTCGCCCCCCCCCAAAGAAATCTTAGTGGCAGATCACAGACCAGGAACTCCTGACTTTCTCAGCATGGCTGGCCTCCCTCAGGGTGGGTTGAAGGACTCACCCAGGCCTGCCGTGCAGAGTGGACAACCCCACAGCCTCACTTGGCTACGGCTCTCTGCACATCCCCGCCGCTAAGAGTCCCCTGCCCCAGGCAGGAGGGTCCCCCACCTTGCCAGTTCTTCAATCCCTCTCCCACTGAGACTGCCTCCCAGCTAGGGGTTTGGGGGGGTTGATGGGGGGGATGGGATCACCCAGCTGCCCCTCCTCACCCGGCCTTCACCCCTCCCAGCGCTAAAGGCCACACAGACGGAGCTGCTGGAGCTGAGGAGGAAATATGATGAGGAGGCTGCATCCAAGTAAGTGAGCTGGGGACACCTCCTCCCTCGGTCTGCCCCACACAGGCCTCCTCCTTCTGATTCTCTAAGCAACTCCATTCCTCATCCCCAGGCATGCACCTGACCCACTGTCCCATTCTACCCACACACCGGAGTCACAACACCCTTGGACCCACCCGAGTGAGGCCACTGGACAGCCTCACCCCTGACCCTGACCCCTGACCCCAGACCTCTGGTTCTACCAGGTGCCCTAGACATTCCTCGAACAACCAGTGGAGGCCAAGCAACAGCATCTAAATGACTCAGAGTGCAATCACTTCCTCAGATTTAAGACACCACTCAATTCATAAACACTTATTGAGCACCCACTGTTTATCTGGTGCTGTGCTGAGACCCTGGGGGAAACATGAACCCTGTGCTTAAAGCAGGTTATGATGAATCCCCTCACAGATACTATTGAGCACTTACTGTATGCAGGCGCTGTGCTGAGCAATAAAATCAGTTTCTCCGAGGGAAGAGCTGGAGGCAGGGAGAGAAGGCAGGGCTGGCCCAGGCAAGCAGCCTCAGATGATACACTAGGAAGGGCACAGTTTGTGTCACCAAAGGCCTCAAACATTCAAAAAGGAAGGATGTGACCAGTAGTGTCCCCCAGGTCCCAGGGTCTCAGCAAGCTGTGCAGACCTGTCCAAAGCCCCAATGTCACAGTTGGAGGAAATGGTACAGTAGACAAGTAACCCCCTTAGGGAGTCACAGCAGGAGCATTGTAGGGTTAGGGTGAGGGAAAGTCCCAGTTGTAGCTCCCCAGAGACTGGGCCCTGGGCTGCCTTTAAGGAGAGCTTTGGGCAGGTAGTAGGCACCAACTACCTAGCAGTGCTTGGGAAGGCAGAGGCAGGCGGATCACTGTGTTCAAGGCCAGCCTGGTCTACAGAGCAAGTTCCAGGGTAGCCGGGGCTACACAGAGAAACCCCGTCTCAACAAAGAGAGTCGGGGAAGTTTTGAGGCCCAGTCCCCAGTGGCAGGCAGTCAGGGTTTTGTTCCCACGCAGTGTGTTTCCCCTCTGGGGAGTGTGGAGGGCAGTTTCCACGGCTCTGCACTGTGGGCAGAGATACGGGTGGAAGCTGCCAGCCTGTCTCAGGGCCCCTTTCCTCTGTGTCTCAGGGCAGATGAGGTCGGCTTGATCATGACGAACCTGGAGAAGGCCAACCAGGTGAGCAGCAAGCAGGAGTCTCCTGTGGGGGAGGGGAGCAGGGTTGAGGGAGGAGTGGGGCACCCAGCCTAGGGCTGGGGGGGGGGGGAATTTGGACCCAAGCTCTCTGGCCTTGCCAAGCTCTCTGCAGTGCCACAGTTGAGGAACAGCACAGGAAAGGCCTACAACACCCTTCTTACCGAGCATGTAGCTGTCCGTCTGTGGGTATAGAGATATCCCCCAAGATCAGCAGGCCAGTCCTTTGGCAAAACATGATGTCATTTTTCCTTGGGTCACTGCAGGAGGTCCTGTGGCAGAGTCACTCAGGACAAAGGCCCTGAGGCCGGTCTCTGTGGGCACAGTGCAGGCTACCAAAACCTCTTGAGCCTCTGCTCTGACCCCCATGGCAGCAGTGAGCAGCCAGGAGAGGCAGGGCCAGGGTGGTGGTAAAAGAGACTTTCCTGGCTTCTGCCCCTGTGGTAGGTTGAAATTTTTTGTTTTGAGACAGGATCTGCAGTATCTCAGGCTGGTCTCGAACTCCCAGTGTAGCTGAGGATGACCTTGAACTCCTGATCCTCCCGTCTCTACCTCCCAAGTGCTGGGCTTACAGGTGTGTGCCACCACATCCAGTTTATGCTCTGTATAGACGTTACTGATCGGAACCAGGGGTTTCCCTCATGCTGAGAAAATACTCCCAACTGAGCTATGCCTCCAGCCAGCCCCTGTGTGTTTTTAATGATCATTAAATGACCCCTGTAGCCGGTGTTTTCTATTATGTGGGTTCTTCTTTCTTTGGACCTTCTTTACACTTTTCCCCTTTTAACCCCCTAACACTAGATAGGAGAGCAAAGAGGGCACAGGGGTTGATGTTATCATTAGACTTCTTCCTGCTGACTAGGGGTGTAGAGTTCCTTGGGACAAGTGTGATCTTCACCATCAGGATATCTGATTTCTTCTTGTTGTTTCTTCTTTGTTCATGATGGCCTAACAAACTACAACCAACAGCAAACAGCCAACAACCCACCCTACTTCTTAGGGCAGTAACATTATATACCTTTCTGACAAGTCCCAAAAATTTCAAATGTCACAGTCACAGAAACCAGCTGCTGCTGGCAGAAGTCACACCCCTTGTGTGAAGGACAAGGCAGATCATAGTCAGCTGCCGTGGACAGTCTGAAACAGCCCATATTCCCACACCTAGGGTTAAACTGAAAATACATTCTTACAATACTTCAGGATTTTTAAAAGAAACCAAAATGCCAAAGTTATCACTATAGATCCCCACTTTTTGCATAGCATTTGTAGTGGTTTGGGGTTTTGGTATTTTTGTTTTTTGTTTTTGTTTTTTTTTTTTTTTTTGGGGGGGGGTCTCTTGCTAGCCTGGATCTTAAAATGTAGACCAGGCTAGCCTTAAACTTACAGAGCTCTCTGCCTGTCTCTGTCTCCCTCTGGGACTAAAAGCACCACCATGGGCCAGCCCTATCTTAATACTTGTAAGTAGGTAACTCACTCACATAGTTCAAAATCCCGAAAAGCTGAGTCAGGACATATCCAAGGCAGGGCCTTTCTTGCCCCAGGAACCTGTCTGGCCAGTTTCTGGGCTCTCCTTCCCGAGATGTCCACCCATTTGCAAACCAACTAGTAGACCCCACATGAGCCTCACAGGATCTACCTTCCTCTGGTGGATGTCTGTCCTGCTCCCCTTCACCCCCGCCCCCAGCACAATAAAGCTTTATTTGTAAGAACAGATTGTGGGCTATAGATTGCTGAATCTGCTCTAGCCAGACCACCACAGATGACCTGTTGACAGTTAATCCCTCCCTTTCCCCACTTCCAACCAACACCTTCACAATAAACCTCAGGCAGATGGCTTCTCACAAGTGAGGATCAAATTTCCAAAAGTAGGATCGCTGGGCAAGGGTTCTATGCCTTCAGGATATGTAAATGGGGCCAAGCCAATCCTACATTTGCAGGGTCCAGTCTGGCTGGCCAATGATGAGGCCCAGTACCATGTGGCCAAACCACCCCCCCAGCCAGGCGTGGTGGCACAGACCTGTGGTAGAGACAGGAGGGACAGGATATCGAGGTTATCAGCTAGACATCAAGTTCAGAGCCAGCCCAACTATAGAAGACCCTGTATAAATAACCAAGTTATAAATAAATAACCAAGTAAATCCGCGAATAGAGTTAAGCCCTACCACAGACTCCATTTAGCGTGTGCCCTGCTCTCCCTTTGAACACTCGGGCCTCCTCTGATGCTTTTAATATCTCCATTTTGTAAAAGGGAAACTGAGGCTTTAGAAAGCCAAGGGACTCAACCCGGAGGCAGTAACAACCAATGAATCGGGACCACCTCTGCAGACACACAACCGCCCCCCCACCAGTGCACAGTCTAGATCCAGAGCCTGAGAACAGACACAGGCCTGAGTTTAGAACAGAACCTGGGGACAGGTGCAAACAGCCCCTTTTTATCCCTAGCAGAAGGAATGGTCTCACTATTTGGGTAACAGGTACCCTAGCATCACCTAGAGCCATCCCTGGCAAGACTCTGTTGAGTAATACCGTCTCACCAGCAAAGGTGAGGCGAGGCAGCTATACCCACCCTGGGGCTCGGTGACAGGGCTTCCCTGGGGCTCGGCCTGCCCGCATTCAGGACCGTGGGAACCTAGACCCTTGGAGAGCCACGGTGGTACAGGTGTAAGGGGTCCTTGTGCCCCACTCCCTCTCTCTCCCTCTCATCCACTCCCTTCTTCTCTCCTTCAGCGAGCAGAGGCTGCCCAGCGGGAGGTGGAAACCCTGCGGGAGCAGCTAGCATCGGTCAACAGCTCCATTCGCCTGGCATGCTGCTCTCCCCAGGGACCCAGTGGGGTAAGGATGCACCTGGGAAGTGGGGGGGAGATTGGGGGAACCCATGTCTTAGCACATAGAAAAAGGTGGGTGTCATTAGGAGGACCACTCTGGATGTGAGCAGGGACACACGGGTCTCTGTAGACAGAGAGCATTGTTAAGGCCAGCGGAGTAAGAACTATGCAAACAGTTGTATTAACAGGGTACCGCTGCATATGCACGGCTGTAAATGTTCAAGCTTCCGCTGACTGTTGTTTAATCAAAAGCCTAGTGTCTTCCTTTGGATACCTCCCTTGTCACCTTGCCTGGGTTGTTCCCCAGGCAAGAAGTTTCCACCCATTGCAGGGTACACATTGAGACCACAGGGCATTGTGAGTGGTGGCCACCAGAGGGCGCTGTTGAACACTGGGCTCTCACTGCTTGGCGGCTTTAGACCTTTCAGCCCTGACAGGGACTGTCAGGAGGCTCAGAGCTTGTATTTCAGCCCTTAAGTCCTAAAACATAGAGGCAACTCCAGTGGGAGCTGCTCCTTCCGCCAGCCACGTGCTATAAAGAGCCAGTCCTGGCTACTAACCCCGAGGTAAAATCAATCCATCTTTTTCCTTTTTCCCGGCCAGCACCCCCTAAGGTCCTGGGGTCACTACCTGCCTAATGGCTTTAATCATGACCCACCACCATTCTGCCCTTATGTCTTGTGCACCATCAGCCTCCTTCCTGTAGTTCTGCACACTGGAGGGTTAGTCACGATTCCTTACGTAATCACAAGTGGCAGCTGTGGCTTCTGCCTTCCTTCACTCTCCGGCGCTGACCTCACAGAATTCCTTCCATTTGCACCTTGGACAGGGTTTCAACATACTGCTGTAACTGTGTGCCTGTGTGTATGTATATGTTGACTGTGCCTCAGTTTCCTCCTCATCCTCACTAGCTTGCAAGGTTATGGAAAAAACTGCTTGGCTCATAAAAAGTGCTGGGGAAGAGCCCATGCTTTTGGCTGTTACCATGAGCAGAGTCTGACTTTGCTCATCAGAGTTCATGGCCTCTTGCGTTTTCGAGTGTGCGTGTCTACATATGTATATGTGATATATATCAGTGACTATGAGTCTTCAGTGGCTGAAAAGTTCACTGTGTGTGTGTGTGTGTGTGTGTGTATGAGAATCCAGGAAGGTAAATGTGATTGTGTCCCAAGAGTCTTCAGTGATTTACCAGGTGACTGTCCCACAGAAGCTTGTCTGGAGAGATGGGAGCTATGGCCACCTGGGGAGGAGTCACTGGTGTTTCTTAATTAACCCCCGAGGAACCTGCAAATGGCTAAGCAGCCACACTGGAATCCCGACTGGTTGGGGAGGCGTTTTTTTTCCTGAGCACAACAGTGGCACTTGATGCTAATTAATTTAATGTATTAATGGCATCCGCTTCCTGTTTTAATTGGCATTTATCTCCAAGGAAGAGAGCTGGATTAGTAGTGGTGGAGTTGTTTTTGTGTGTAAAGAGTTTGGGTTTTTTTTTTTTTTTTTTCTAAGTACTTCTTAGATTGTGTAATGCAGCCTGAGGGATGGCAGCCCCTCCCTTGTCACAGATGGAACAAAGAAGACTCCTCGGGGGCAGTCTCCAAGACCTCAGCTGGGTGACTGGTGTAGAGCAAATCAGGGGATGCCACAGTAGCACGGCTGTGATGTGTCTGCCCTGGGCCTGAGGGTCAGTGGTTCCCTGGATGGGTCATTGCCCTTGGCGATGGACCCAGACTGACCCAGCACCCCAAACCTATTGCCTTTGCTACACAGTTTCTTCCCACTCAGCTTTTTTCTGTTTTTACTTGTGTGCGCACACACGTGTGTGCATGCGTGCATGCATATGCACGTATACATATGGATGCATACATGTAATCTGGACTGGGTGTTCCCATGTGTATTGAAGCCAGGGGACAACTTTGAACCAAGGCTATCCACCTCATTTTCTGATGGGATCTCTCACTGACCTGGACCGCATGGATTAGCTTAGGTTCACCGGGCAGCCCCAGGGATCCAGCTGCCTCTGCTTCCCCAGCGCTGGGGTTATACACGGAGGCCACCATGCCCAGCTTTACCAACAGACGCTTTTCCCCCCTAGATTTGTTTTTTTTGTTTGGGGGGGGGCGGGTTTTTGTTATGTTGTTGGTTTGTTTGCTTGTGGCAAGGTCTCTCTGTGTAGCTCAGGCTGCCCTGGAACTTGTGGTCATCCCCCTGCCTTTGACACTAGTGTGCAGAGGTTTTACCATTACACCCAGCCATGGTTGTCCTTTTGACAACAAAATGTTTAAAAAAAAAAAAAAAAAAAGCTTGTGTAAGAATAACTGTGCAGACCACACAACAGTGTCAGATCGTAAGACAGAGAATCTCTTTCCGCCTGAGGGCCGGGGATGACATGCCGGGGTTCAGCCCCTCAAAGCCATTCACAGCCCTCTTTGTCCCCAGGAGAAGGTGAGCTTCGCCCTGTGCTCAGGGACCCGACTGGAGGCAGCACTGGCCTCCAAGGACAGAGAGATCCTCAGGCTGCTGAAGGATGCCCAGCAGCTGCGGCACTCCCTGCAGGAGCTGGAGGAGGTCTCGGCCAACCAAATCGCAGACCTGGAGAGGCAGCTAGCAGCCAAGTCGGAGGCCATAGAGGCAGGTCCTAGGGTGGCAGAGGTGGTTGGTAGTGGGCTGGGAGCAAGGGGCCAGCTTCATTAGACCCTTTTGTCTTCCAGAAACTCCAAGAAAAGCTCGAGGCCCAGGCTGACTATGAAGAGATTAAAACAGAGCTGAGGTACCATGCCGACCGGGACTGTTGAGAAACCTCCTCTCCCAGCTGCCCATGCTGGGGTTCACATCTCCTCCAGTTGGTATCTGGCTTGTCAAAACTGATCCAGTTGGAGCCAGGCATGGTGACGCATGCCCACTAGTGCAGCATTCAGGAGGCCAAGGCAGGAAGCTTGTTGGCCCAGACTGGACCTCAACAAAACAAACTGGTTGTCCTGGTTTGGTTTCCATTGCTGTGATAAAGCATCAACAAAGGCCATCTTGTAGCTTACGGGTTCCAGTGTGTCATTCAGGGAAGCCAAGGCAGGAACCTGGAGGAGCTGATGCAGAAGCCATGGAGGGATGCTGCTTACTGGCTTGCTCCCCATGGCTTGCTCAGCCTGCTTGCTTAGAGCACCCCAGGACCACTTGGGTTGTATGGGGGGCTGGGCCATAGCAACCATTAAATCAAGGAAATGCCCTCACAGACTTACCTACAGGCCAGGCTCATGGAGGCATCTTCTCAATGAAGGCTCCCTCTTCTCGAAAGACTAGCTTGTGTCAAGTTGACAGAGAAACAAACCAGCACACTGGTCCTTTTCCATGAAGATATGGAGATAGTCACTTTGTCACCGTGTGGAAACTGGGGACTCACACAGTAGCCAGATAAACACAGGCCACAGGCATGTGGGGCTCACTAGACCCAGCTCACTGGAACACATGACTTCAGGCCTGCAGGTGACACAGTTTCTGGTTGACATTTGACCCTTGGTGTCACCAGGATGGGACACCTAAGCCTGGGTCTGATATGACTGGTCATGTCCTCCGTGACTTTCTCATCTCTTCTCCCATGATCCCTAGCACAGCGGCCGCACATCCCTCCCCTCCTGTGAGGCCACTTTAGTACTCAGTGTGCAGCCCGAGGCAAACCCAATTTTTGTGTTTTGGAACTTTCTGGAAAAATAACGTATTTAATAGTTTGTACCCATGTCCAACTAAAACCACAAGGCTGCGTGGCTCAGTGACAGAGGACATGTGTAGTATACAAAAGGCCCAGGTTCCTTCCCTAGAGCTGCAGAGGAAGGGAATGAGTGAGGATGTGAGGGAAAGCAGGGAGAGGGGCAGAAAGAGGAGACAAAGGGAAAGGCAGATTGGTGGTGCCAGACCCCTGTAATCCCAGCACTTCGGAGGTAGAGGCAAGAGGATCAGGAAATCAGGGCTGGCCTCCACTACATAATGAGTTTGAGGCTAGCCTGGGCTACATGAGACCATATGTAAAATGAAATATAGAAAAGAAAAAAGAAAAGCAAGTATAGCTTGGTGTGGTGGGTGTGGTACAAGCCTTTAATCCCAGCACTCAGGAAGCAGAGGCAGATGGATCTCTATGAGTTCAAGGCCAGTCTGGTCTACAGAGTTCCAGGATAGCCAGGGCTAAACTGAGAAACCCTGTCTTGCGGTGGGGGTGGGGGGGAGCAAGTGTGCTATAAGCCCACAGACCCAAGGCATAGGCAGCATCCCACTTGGGGCTCTCCTGCTGGGGCCTGCTGACCTCAGGCCCCTCCCTCTCTTTTCTCCGGCAGCATCCTGAGAGCCATGAAGCTGGCCTCTAGCACCTCCAGCCTTCCACAGGTACCTATCCCTCCTGCTGTCCCTGTCCCCAAAATCTGGCTGCCCCCTAAGCCCGCACCAACCGTACCTTCTCAGCCTTGCTTCCCCTCCCCTCAGGCACTGGCCAAGTCTGATGATCCCCTGCTCGTGGCCAAGGAGGCCTTCTTTCCCACACAGAAGTTCCTGCTGGAGAAACCTGCACTGCTGGCCAGCCCTGGTAGGGAACAAGAAACGCCCCGAAAGTCAGTTGGGCTGAGGGCTGGGCAAGGGTGTTCCTGGACTTTTTCATGACCCAGGGTTACTGTAATCCACGAGGCAGAAGGATGCAGACCAGGGATGTGGGCTGAGCACCCGCTGGGTGATAGTTCCCATATTCGGGGTCACAGGTAGACCCAAGGCTCCCAGGGGATTTCCTGGACCCTAGCTGGATACGGGAACTTTAATAAGAACTCAGGAGTGGGAGGGGCGTCTCTACCCCACTCTACAGCCAACCCCGAGGGCATGGCCTACAGCTTAAAACTGTCCTTCTTCCCATAAGCGGCTCAGTGGCCTTGCGGTCTTGTGACCCTCGCCAAGAAGGCGGGCTCATTGTTTACCTCTAAAATGGGGAGTGCGGGGTGAACAGAGTGACTAGCCACAGAAGCATTAGCCACCTGGGGTGACCGTGAGCCCATGCCTGCTTGCTAGGATAATGTCCCCAATGGCAGCAGGTGGGTCCCACAAGCTAGCATTTGAAGGGGTCCGAGGAGTTGGGGTTTGACAATGGAGGGGCAAGAGTAAGCTTGGGTATTTATGGCCTCTGAGGCCTATAGCCTTTCCCTCATCCTGTCCCCCCATTACCCTGTCTTGTCTCTGCTTTCTCTCCCTCTCTCTCTCCCTTTCCCCGCGTTCTTCTTCCCTCTTTCTCTCTCCCTCTCTAACCATCTCTCCCACCTCTGCACATCCCTCCCCTCGATCGCCATTGGCCCCTCTGCCCCCGTTTGTGCATCACCCCTGGTGTTCTAGAGGAAGACCCCTCGGAGGATGACTCTATCAAGGGCTCACTGGGCACGGAGCCCTCCTACCCTCCTCAGCTTCCACCTCCACCAGGCCCGGAAGACCCGCTGTCCCCCAGCCCTGGGCAGCCCCTGCTAGGCCCCAGCCTGGGTCCTGATGGGCCAAGGACTTTCTCGCTGTCCCCTTTCCCCAGCCTGGCACCGGGGGAGAGGCTGGCTGGGGACCCACTGCTATCCAAGCATATGATGGGCCCAGCTGCCTTCAAAGGGGAAACAGGCAATCTGCTGGCATTCCCACCGGCCTTCTATGGCAGTGCCAAGCCTCCAACGGCTCCTGCCGCCTCAGGGCCAGGCTCTGAGCCCACGGGGGCCCTGGAGCCTATGGATGGGGCTGGACCAGAGGAGGAACAGCTAGACACGGCTGAGATCGCCTTCCAGGTGAAGGAGCAACTGCTAAAGCACAACATTGGCCAGCGTGTGTTCGGTCACTATGTGCTGGGACTGTCTCAGGGCTCGGTGAGTGAGATCCTGGCGCGGCCCAAGCCGTGGCGCAAGCTCACGGTGAAGGGCAAGGAGCCCTTTATCAAGATGAGGCAGTTCCTGTCGGATGAGCAGAATGTGCTGGCCCTGCGCACCATCCAGGTGAGGCAGCGAGGTGAGCCACAGGGCAGCCCCACCACCATCCAGAGCCCTGGGTGGCCCGGGGTGGGTGAGCTACACCACCTACCATTTGTCACACACCCCCACCCCACCCCACCCCACCCCAAGGACAATCTGGTCCATATCATCCTGCCCACCTCCAGGGCCTGACCACCCCCCACCTGCAGGCCCCACAGCCGCCACCTTCGTGCCTCCCCCAGGCAGCATCACCCCGAGAATCCGAACACCTGAGACAGGCTCGGACGACGCCATCAAGAGTATCCTGGAGCAGGCCAAGAAGGAGATTGAGTCTCAGAAGGGGGGTAAGTATGACCTCTGACCCTTGCCTGCAACACCTCTGTCATCCCAGAACGTTCCAAGGCCAGTTGTAACCTCCAGGGCCCCGGAAGGGCCTGCCTGGAGCACAAACACAGGCAAGCCACTGCTCAGATATCCCCGGCAGCTCACTACTGCCCCCCCCAGAAAAATCTCAGCTGTTGAGCAAGACATCCAGGCCTGTGTCTTCACACCCCTCCACATCTCTCCCAGGATTCTTCTGGCCCCAGCTCACTGCTGAACCTTGAGGCTATCCCCTTACCCAGGCTATCTAGCCAACTCCTATTCACTTTCTTAAGCTTCACTTCCTCCAGGAACACCCCTCACCCCCCACCCCCCACTCTACCCCATCCCCCCCTCCCCCCCTGCTGTATCCAGACAGGCTGGTATGCTTCCCGCTGTGACCCACAGTATCGAATACAGTGCTAGCAGTGCTGGCCTTAAATCCTGGCTCAACTGTGAATTAGCTGTGTGGCCTTGTGCTGATGACTTAGCCTCTCTCTTAGCTTCCCCATCTTCTCATCTTTAAGACGGGAATGGTATTAGCTCTGCTTTCTGAAGGCTGTGGGAAAGGTCACGGGAGGTCGGTGCTCAGCAGCCAGAGGCAGGGACAGGGAAGACTGTGCACAAAGCATTAGAGTCAAAACCACCTTCTTTGTTGTGATCCTGCAGCCAAAATGGCTCTGTGGCCAGCCCCAAGTTGCACGCTTCAACCCTGCAGTGTAGACCTTGGCTGCCTGGGATCCCTGGACGCTGGGCTCTGTCCTCCCAGCCCACTGTGCGGTGTCTTCTGCCCCCTGGTGGCGGATCAATGCAGGTGTTCCAGTTGCAGAGTTCTATGAGGAAAAAGTGGCACTGACTGGACTTCTGTGGAGGCCCCTCTGTCTCTGGGAAAGGCCACAGGAGAGGGGACATGCCCAGCAGTTTACACTGTCCTACCAGATAATCCTCTGAGCCGTTCATGACTTTTTTGTTTGTTTAAAGACAGGATTTCTCTATGTAGCTTTGGCTGTCCTGGAACTTTCTCTGTAGACCAGATTGGCCTTGAAGAGATCTGCCTTACTCTTACTAGAAAACCTTAGCCTCTCAATTGCTGGAATTAAAGGTGTGTGCACCACCACCACCACCAGGCTACTACTGAATGCTAGTCTGGGGGCTAGAGATGTGGGTGAGACACGGTAGAAGGGTAGCGTTCAATTACACAGACCCTGACGTTCACAGTGCTCCCCCGCCCCCCAGGGCTAGAAACAGATGGGGGAAGTGTTAAAGTCAGCGGCAGGGCTGATGGGAATGTTCACACTCAGTACTAACTGCAAGAGTGGCCACACACCCCACTCCCACCCCCATATGCTTCAGACAGCTGGGAAAGCCAAACACAGGGGACTGGCCATCCCAGAGAATGGAGGATGTGTGGCTGACTGACAGATCCAGGTGTGTTCTTGACAGAACCAAAGGAAATGTCTGGGTGGGGGTGGCAGACATTTATACAAACCACTCATGACAGTGACAGGCTAGTCGCGGGTGACGGCAGAGGTGGCGGCAGCAGTGACAGTGACTCATGCCTTTACTCCCAGCACTCAGGACACAGAGGCAGGTGGGTCTCTGAGTTCAAGGCCAGCCTGTTCTAAAGAGGGGGTTCTAGGACAGTCAGGGCTACACAGAGAAATCCTGCCTCAAAAGAAAATAAGAACCTAACAAAACCAGCGACCGGATGGAAACAGCCTAAGGGAATTGGGTAAGGAATTGGGTAAGGTGTGACCCATGTGGCCCTAAACATAGAGTTTGCTCTAGTTTGGTTGTCTTTTGTGATGTTGGGGTTGAGGGTTCCACCCCCGAGCTCCATTCCCCAGTCCTTAATAAGAACAGCTTGAGTTTTGAGACATGAACTCACAAGCTTCAGGGCTGGTTTCACACTCCTGCTTTAGGCCACTGAGTCGCTGAGGTGGCAGGCAGGCCTATCCCCAGGCCCAGCTGGAAGAGGGAAGTCTCAATTTAGGGTGAAATTGTGAGATTAACAAATATATCTGGTACACACAGGCCAGAGGAGGACAGCGTGTGGCTCAAGTCCCCGAGACAGGGATTTTTACTGATCCTGGACTTTGGCTGGCTTTAGTAGTTCCTGTTATATCTCTGTTCAGGCGTATTCTCACCCCCCTAAAGAGATAAGCCTGTCCAGATAAGCAGCCACTCCCCAGTTCAGCCTCCCCAGCCGGCTGCTGGACTTTGAAGTCATGTGACCGGCACTTCCTGGGTTGTCATCCTTGGTTCCCCTCCCTGGTTTAAAAGTTTTACAAAGTTCCAGCTTGAATCCATGTTGGGTTCCTTTCCGTGACTCGATACTGGTCTATTTTAGTTTGGGGAAAAAACAAAAAAACAAAAAAAAAAAAAACATTATTCTAATGTCTGTGTGGTGGTCCCCAGCATGGAGGCTACACTGAAGGATGGTGGAGGAAGGTCGTGGTGACCTGCCTGGCTCAGTAGTCAGAGAACACTGAACCTGCCTAGAAAGTAGAGGCAGCCCCTAGTCACACCCTAATCAATTGCTGTCCTGAGACACGGCCTGGGTTTATGACATTCTCTCTGCTTACTTCTTGAGTGGACTTCTTGTTCCTTTCCTTTCACTTATTCATAGAACCAGCTGAGGCCCTGGGAGCTATGCCCCTGACCCAAGAATCAGTGTGCCTCTGATCTGACATTCCCTTTCCGCCCCTCCCCTTTCAGAGACACCGGTCAACCTGGGCTTTTTCCTATCAGTTCATTGATAAGATTTTCCCCCTACACCATGTTGTTTAATTAGCTTGCTTGGCAGCTTCTTGGAGATGGGTTACACACCAATCATCTTTCTTTGTCCTTTTTTCTAAGACAAGCTTTCTCTGTTTGGCCCTTGCCGTCGTAACTTGCGGTAATAAGATTCCTACCTGTTTCGCTGCCGTGGAGTTAGTATTTCAGTGTATCCACACCATTATTACTGTTGTTTGTTTGGTTTGGTTTGGTTGTTTTTCGAGGCAGAGTTTCTCTGTGTAGCCCTGGCTGTCCCAGACTCACTCTGTGAACCAGGCTGGCCTCAAACTCCCAGAGACCTGCCTGCCTCTGCCTCCCAATTGCTGGAATTAAAGGTGTGCCCAGCTTTATTAACCACTGTTTTTTCTTTGGACGTTTGGGTTTCCACCATGGTTTTTGCCATAGAATTCCTGAAAGAGCATCTTTGAATTACTGACTCTCGACCTTGGACTTTTTCGACTCATGGTTCATAATGCTTTTTGTGGGTTGTTTGTTTTTGTTTGTTTGGTTGGTTGGTTTGGTTTTTATACTGTCTCATTTCCTTGTTCACTTTCTCCCCATATACTAAGATTTTGCTATTAGCCTGATTTTTTTAATGCCTGCCTAATATTGCGCCAGAAGGACAGACATACCATTGCTTATTTAACCAGTCGTCCCGATACTGAGCACAGAGGTTGCCCCCACATTTCGATGGTATAGACACAGATGCTGCATACAACTGTGTCACAGTGATGGGCTCCTGTCCAGCCTACCAACCTTCCCACAGGTGAGTCCAAGAACTCCCCAGCCTCCGTGAGCATCCCCAACGGCACAGCCTCCTCCAGCACCTCAGAAGACGCCATCAAGAACATTCTGGAGCAAGCCCGCCGCGAGATGCAAGCCCAGCAGCAGGCCCTGCTGGAGATGGAGTCGAGTCCCAGGGGCCGCTCAGTGCTTCCCTCTCCTCCCGAGCGGCCCTCGCCAGCCACTGTGAGCCAGAACGGGGCCCTGACCTGTGTGAAGCAGGAAGATGGCGGCGGAGGCGGCTGCTGCAGCAGCAGTAGCAGCAGCAGTAGCAGTGCGCAGGCGCCGCTTGCTGTCCTGTCCCCCGCTGCATTCGTGCAGCGGATTATCCGCAAGGTGAAGTCGGAGATCGGCGACGCTGGCTACTTTGACCACCACTGGGCATCAGACCGTGGTCTGCTCAGCCGTCCCTATGCCTCCGTGTCGCCCTCCCTCTCCTCCTCCTCCAGTTACTCGGGGCAGCCCAATGGGCGAGCCTGGCCCCGTGGGGACGAGGCAACCATCACCCCTGAGGACGAAGCAGCTATGGGCGTGGGCGAGGACGAGGCCCCCAGGGTGGGAGAGCTCAAGGCCGAGGCCGGAGTCCCCGAGGTGGGCGGCGGGCGACTGCCCTACTACCCAGCGTACGTGCCTCGCACACTCAAGCCCACTGTGCCGCCCCTGACACCCGAGCAGTATGAGTTGTACATGTACCGGGAGGTAGACACGCTGGAGCTGACCCGCCAGGTCAAGGAGAAGCTAGCCAAGAACGGCATCTGCCAGCGCATCTTTGGGGAGAAGGTGTGGACCAGGGGGGACTCAGGAGCAAGGCCCACTGAGACCTTAGCCCTAAGATCTATAGACTGGAGGGTGACCCAGGTAGGAAGCGACTCCTCAGGAGCCCAGACAGATGTCTGTGGTGCATCTAGCCATCCCTGGACACTGAGTCAGTTAACAGCCAGTCCCCTGCCCTTTACCGCCCTCTGTAGCTGCCAGGGTCCAGCCTGTGAAAGGTAAGGATTCAGCCCAGCCCATTCCTCATGTCCCCGGCCAGTACTGGAACCTTTAGGTTTGAATAGGAGAGGTTTGAGAAAGGGTCACAAAGCTAGAGCTGGGAGAAGAGACTTAAGCAGGAAGTTCAGAGTAGCATCCTGGGGGTGGGGGGGAACCATGGCATGCCCTTATGGGTCAGGGGGTAGTTCTGTTCACAGGGCAGTGCTGAGGATGGAGAGAGCAGGTTTTGAAGGGGCTGGGAGGGGCCAGGAAGGCCACACATGGGATTTGCTAACCTGCCTTCCACCTGCAGGTGCTGGGACTGTCTCAGGGCAGTGTGAGTGACATGCTGTCACGGCCAAAGCCATGGAGCAAGCTGACACAGAAGGGCCGCGAGCCTTTCATCCGCATGCAGTTGTGGCTGTCGGACCAGCTGGGCCAGGGCCAGGCCCCAACTCAGCAGCCCAGTGCTAGCCAGGGTGAGTGAGGGCACAGTGCCTAGGCTCTACCACAAGTCAGTGGGCTTGTGTGCCCACCTCTACCCTCTCCATTTCTAATACCATTCAACTGCTGGGACAACCTGGGCAGCTGTCCCTGACCCTTCTCCCTCCTCTTTTCCCCCTGGAAGGAAGTTTCCATCCAGTGGAGGTGCAGAAGGCCTGGACCCAGGCAGGTACGACAAACACAGCCAGCGGAGCCCTGTGCTCCAACATGATCAAACTCCCTAGAGACTCCATGCTGTCCTTCAGAATCTTTCTCAACACAGACCTGGGCCAGTCACCTATTCATTGGTGACACCATACTCAGGGTGGAGCCTGAACTTTGCAGGGCTAGAAACAGAGGCTCGGAGAGTTACCTGAAGTCGCAGGGCCCATATGCAGGGCTTCTGGGGACCCGTGGGTAGCATTTATTTCAGAACACGTGGCTTCAGGCAGGACAGCCCACCTGCTCCAGAGACCATAAAGAGGCATCACTCCGGCCAATCTGTCAAATGGGGAACCGGTGAAGCCATACCTCAAGTCACAGAAATGAGCCAGGACTTCCAGCAGGGTCGAAAACCAGAAACAGTGTCTGGTGACAGAATTGCAGATCCCACCTTAGCAACAGGACTAGAGCTCCCTTTTAATGTGTGGCTACAAAATGGGAATAGTCTGTTGGTAGACAGACAGAAGGCAGACTGTAGACGGACAGAAGGCAAGACAAACATCTGGCAGAGACTCATAGGCAAGAGAGGTGACAAGTAGGGGAGACAGCAGGCCAGAGAGGCCACAGACAGGCCACAGACAGGTGACAGTGAGGCAGGAGACAGGCCAGACAGGTGATGGTCAGGCAAGCAGCACTCTGGGGGCAGAGGCAGGAGGATTATGAGTTCCAAGGCAGTGTTTTGCCATGTATGGAGGCCCATATCTCAAATTGAAAGTTTTGAAAGAAGTTCATCTGTCATGTAGTTGTAGAGAGAGTGCTTCCCCGAGATAACAAGGAACTGGCTCAACTCCTGGTGCCACAGAAAAAGGAAGAGCTATGTTACCATGATGACCCTGGGAGGTCCCTTCCTGGGGTGCACTGTGGCAGTGACAGGTGCCTTGGTACCACTCTCAGCTCTGACATGCCATCCTTCCCAGCCACACTCACTGGCTGTGACCGTTCCACTGTCTTTCTCCTGCAGCCAGTCCCACAGAGCCAACGTCTTCACCATCACCTCCCCCAAGCCCCACGGAGCCTGAAAAGACTTCCCAGGAGCCTCTGGGCCTGTCGCTGGAAAGCAGCAAGGAGAATCAGCAGCCTGAGGGCCGGGCCAGCTCCTCCCTGGGTGGGAAGCCTTTCTCAAGCAGCCAGGCTACAGGGGGCATCCAGGAGATGGTGGCCATGTCCCCAGAGCTGGACACATATTCCATCACCAAGAGAGTCAAGGAGGTCCTCACGGACAACAACCTAGGTACGCAGTAGGGGCCCGGAGTGCTGCCTGCAGCCCTAGCTCTGAGCACAGCACCACTGGGACTTCCAGTGACCTCGGGGACAGCCTGGAAGTGCCAGGCAGCCCTGAGCATGCAGAACCACTTGTTAGGGCTCTGACCAGGGCTCCTGCTGAGGGACGAAAAAGGGAGGTAGCATAGCCTGGCTCTCAGAACTGTCCTGTGGGGACCTTAAGAAACTTCAGTCACTTCAGCAATGATGTCCCCCCATGACCAAGTGCTACAGTGGCTATGTTCCTTCGCTGTCTGGTACATTCCTATGCATGCCAGCTCTGTCCCCAACCAGGGATACATGCAAACACAAGAGCTGTCACTATCATCTCTGTTATGAGAGGAACAGTGTTTTGTCTAAAAATACTCGACAGGAGCTGGGCACTGTGTGCATGCCATAATCCTAGCACTTAGAGGGCTGAGGCAGGAGGATTGCCACAAGTTTGAAGCCTGCCTAGACTACAGTATGAGTCTTTTCCCAAAAAGAAATCCTAAAGTTAAAAGTCAATAAGGTAGGCTCAGCAAATGGCTCGAGTGTGAATCCCCAGTAATGTTAAAAGCGAAGCATTGGGGCTGGAAAGATGCTTCAGTGGTTAAGGAGCACTGGCTGCTTTTCCAGAGGACCCGGGTTCAAATCCCAGCACCCACATGGCTAGCTCATACCCATCTATAGCTCTAGTTCCTGGGGATCTGACACACCGAGACACACGAGGAAAAGCAAAATAAACAGCCGGGCACGATGGTCCACATCTGTAACTCAGTGTTGAGAGGTGGGGAAGAGATAGGCAGGCCCCCTGGCCTCCGGGAAAATTGGTGACCTCAAAGTCCAGTGAGAGATCCCGACTCCAAAACCCGAAGTTTGGAGAGTTACGGAGTAAGACAGCCGAAGTTGACCTCTGACCTCCCTGTGCAGCCGCTGGAGCCAGGCTTATCACACATCTCTGTAAGCACTGCCCGGGAGGCCCCCTGGGCGAGAGGATCACAAGCTTGAGGCTAGTCTCAGCTCAGACAGAACACACAAATCAAAAACTCTAGAAGAGCAGCGGTGGCGAGAAGAGAGGGTAGCACAGAGTTGCCCAGCATGCATGGGACGCTTGGGTGCCCTGGCGCCCTCACCATCAAAGAGTCTAAGAGCCTCGGCACGTGTCCCTCTAGTCTGATCTTGAGGGGGATTACTGGCTCAGAGGTCAGACAGGCTTGAAATTCAGACGGATCCGCTTAGGGTATCCTTGGGGGAAGGGGTGGGATTCAACAGTACAGGGGGTCTGCTGGTAGTTTCCTGGGGTACTCCCCCCTAGGAATGAAGAACTTTACTAATGGAAAAGTAGTTTCTGTGTTCCTGTCCAGTGCCGCCCTCCCCAATCTCTTGTGCAGACAGAGTCCTGGGCCCACCTCCCTGGCCCGTTCCTCTGACTCCTGGGTCTCTGTGCCCAGCCTTGGGTGACAGTTGCCCTCTGCCCTGTCCCCAGGGCAGCGGTTGTTTGGTGAGAGCATCCTGGGGCTGACACAGGGCTCTGTGTCAGACCTGCTGTCGAGGCCCAAGCCCTGGCACAAACTAAGCTTGAAGGGCCGGGAGCCCTTTGTGCGCATGCAGCTGTGGCTGAGTGACCCCCACAACGTGGAAAAGCTTCGGGACATGAAGAAGCTGGAGAAGAAAGGTGAGAGGCAACCAGCTTCCAGACACACTCTAAAGACCCCTGGCTGGCAGCAATCCAGATACCCATATCCCAAAACGAGATATACCTCCAGTGACCTAACGACTCCCCTTAGACACCGCTCCTTATAGGTCCCACCTCCTCCCCCCAGTAGCGCTCAGATGAGGCTAAGCCTTCACCTCGAGGCCTCTGAAGAACCTTCTAGATATAAACCACATCAGACCTTTGTTCATATTTTGTTATTGTGAAGATACCATGCATCCTACAGTTCATTCAAAATGTGTAAAAATTTTTCTAAGAATTATTTATTTCATGTATGTGAGTACACTGTCGCTGTCTTCAGAGACACCAGAAGAGGGCATCAGATCCCATGACAGATGCTTGTGAGCCACCATGTGGTTGCTGGGAACTGAACTCAGGACCTCTGGAAGAGCAGTCAGTGCTCTTAACCACTGAGCCATCTCTCCAGCCCCGGGTCCATTCAAATTCTCCCCTCACATAGCAAACTGTTCTAAAACTTAGTCACTCCTCTGACAGTCTTGGCGGCCACAGAGCACCCCAGTTTGAGGACCCCCTGCCTACAAGCACCCTTCATGGCCTCTGTAGTGGCTGTGTTCAAGGAACACCTGACCCCAGCAGGCCTCACTGGCAACAGGGTTCAAGCAGGAAATAGGCCGGCATCTCTGGAGCCAGGGAACAGGAACAGAGGGAAAGGGAGTGGGCCAGAGAGGGCTCTGTAGGCTAGCTGGTCACTGTCTCTGGGGTTCTAGCCATCTGTGGCAAACAAGTGGACAGGAGGGCTGGTGACGGCCCCTCAATCTTCCCGCCTCCCTCTCCCCAGCCTATCTGAAGCGCCGCTACGGCCTCATCAGCACAGGCTCGGACAGCGAGTCACCAGCTGCGCACTCTGAGTGCCCCAGCCCCTGTCTGCAGCCACAGGAGTTGAGCCTCATGCAGGCCAAGAAACCACGTGTGGTGCTGGCACCCGCCGAGAAGGAGGCTCTGCGGAAGGCCTACCAGCTAGAACCCTACCCCTCGCAGCAGACCATAGAACTGCTCTCTTTCCAGCTCAACCTCAAGACGAACACCGTCATCAACTGGTTCCACAACTACAGGTATTGTGGCGGGACACAGGCACAGAGCAGTGGAGAGGGCCACAGGGACACAGGTTCCAGCCTAGGGCGAGGGCTCAAGCTGAATTCACCAGATACACCAACCTTATCACCTCCAGAGCCCTTCCCTGAGCCCCATGGTGGAAGCTGTAAACGAGGACCATAGCACCCTAGTCAGTGTCCACAGGATGTATTTGTAAACACGTGGCACAGTCAGCTCTGGCGGTGTGACTCCGACACTCCCACTCCATGCAGTGGCCTCCCACTTGTCACTCACACTCCATGCAGAAACCAGCAAGCCTCGGGCATGGCTGTCTCTCTGTGCATGGCTCTATCCTTAAGCCTGCCATTCTCCAGGCAGGCTCTCAGAGGGTCCCAAGTGCTGTGGCTTTTGTGAGACCACAGAGGGCTTCCCGAGGCTGGCCCAGGACCCCATGAAGGAGGCTTGGGGATTGTGGAAGATCATTCCCGAGACCCCACCCACTTACTGAGCAAGAAGTGTCACCAGTGTCCGTGTGGCACTGTGGAAGAGTCTGTCCATCCATTCTGGGACAGAGAGAAGTCCCAAGATGCCCAAGAAGGAGAAAGGGAGACGGGAGTGGGCACACATTCCCCGCTCTCCGGCCTTCCTGTTATCACATGCACCTTAGCTGTGCGGCCTCGGGCAGTTCATTGACCTCTCAGAGTCTCATGATGAGTCCACAAGACGAGACATGTCAGCCCTGCCCCCCAGCAGGGCTAGATGGCCTTCAGCAGAGCAGAGCTTCCTCCCCGTGCAGACACAGACTATAGCATGATAGGTAATGTGGGCCTTCACACTTTTCTCTCCTCTCCTCCTGAGTGACAGCGGTGACATCCACTCTGCTCCGTGTTGCTCCAGGAAGGGGCTGAACATTCTTTCACTATCCGTCATGGTCATTCATAAACATTGCAGACACACGCACAGTGAGCCAAGCTCCAAAGATCAGTGTTCAAAGCCACCCTCCCCGAGCTGCACACACAGCACAAGCCGGGTCATTTCACCCCCGGCCGGATTAATATGGCAAAAGAGGAGAAGGGCTTAGGGAAGAGGGAATATGGCCGCTAGACAACTTGAATCAAGAAGACATGCTTGATGGTGGGTCTTAAAAGACAAGTAAGAGTGTTCTCTGTGAGTTCGAGGCCAGCCTGGTATACATGGTGAGTTTCAAGCCAGCCTGGGCTGTATAGTGAGACCCTGTCTCAAAAAAGAAAAGGGGAGAAAAGAAAGAAAGAAAAAATCAGGCTGGCCATAAGCATAGCCCTGGGGTCCATCTGTGCCACAGGAAAGAAGTTTGGGGGCAGGGGACAGATGACACTGACAAAGTGCTTGGTGGTGTGAACGTGAAGACTGGATTGTGACCCTCAACACTCAGTTTTTTTTTAAAGCCATGCATTGGGCCAGCCGGCTGGCTCTGAGGGCACCAATGCCTCCTGCCAAGTTTGACAACCTGAACTCAATCCCCAGGACCCTTGAGGCTACAGGAAAGCATCAAGTCTCCCTGGCTGTATTGTGACTTCACACACACACACACACACACACACACACAGAGGAACACAATGGTGTATGTACACGCACGGAATACGTAAGTGTAATTTAAATTCTTAAAAAGAAAAGACACATGTACCTGTGATCCCAAAGCTGAGGAGGAAGAGGTGGGAAGCTTCTGGGGCTCACTGGCCAGTCTATCCAGCCATTGGGTGAGCACCAGGGTCTCTCACAGAGAGACTGACTGTCTCAAAAGCTGAGGTAAAGAGCTATTGAGAAAGATGCCAGACATCTTTCTCTGACCTCACGCTCCACCCCCAACCCAGTTAAGAGGAAATAAGGTATGTGGTTGTTGATGAAGGCTCCGGCCTACTCTTACTTTCCTTTTGCCATGATAAAACACTGAGCAGTAATGGCTTGGGGAGGAAAGGGTTAACTTACCCATCAGGTCAAGGGAGGTCATGGGAATGGAAGCCACACCCATGGAAGAAGCTTATTGGCCCACTCACTTGGCTCCTCCCCAGTTTAGGCTTCTCTAGTTCATTTCATACAGTCCCTTGCCTATGTGGGCTGGACCCTACTGTATCCATTAACAGTCAAGGCAGACTCCCTCATACAGGACCATGGGGCAGTCTGACAGAGGCAGTTCTTCAGTTGAAGCTCCCTCTACCCATTCCAGGTTCTGTCAATTTGACAATTAAAACCGTATATCACCCACCCAATGTTGACTTCTGGCTTCCACACACATACACACAGAGCTCTCAGTTATAGCGGAAGAAGGAAAGTACCTAATGTTAAGTCTGTACTGTTTGCACAACACCTACTCTGCCCCAGGCACTCGAGGGAGGCAGACAGTGCCCTGAGCACCTCCTGATCAGTTGCTGAGGCCACACAGTGTGACAGTCTGCACTGAGCTCTGGGAAGGAGGAGCAATAGGCAGTGTTAAAGAACATGACTATAGACATGAGTGTTACTTGGGATGGGGGTTTACAACCACGGTTCCTGTGGGCTAAGTGTGGGGTCAACAACCTCAGTCAAGCCCCAGACTCTCACCCTCGTCTCTGCCACAGGTCCAGAATGCGCCGTGAGATGCTGGTGGAGGGAACACAGGATGACCCAGACTTTGACCCAAGTGGGGGCCCCAGTGTCTCACAGCCAGGCCACACCCACATATACCACACCCCGCAGAGCCCTGACTCAGAGACTGAGGACCAAAAGCCCCCCATGAAGAGCCTGGAGCTGCAGGAACCTGAGAGTCCTATACACGGAGCTGCCCCAGACAGGGCTCTGGTGAAGATTAAGCAAGAAGAGGGTTTAGAGGTGGACAGGGACAGCCAGCCCCAGGACATAGGGGATCCAGACAGAGGGCAAGTTGGCCCCAAAGAAGAGCATACCCACCCTCTGGGGAACAATAAACTCTCAGAGCTGGCCCCCGGGCCCTTCCTTCCAGGCACACCCAATCCAGACTGCCCTTCATTGCACACTCCCCAAGAAAAGGAGACTGGGGAACAGGTTCGCTCAGAGCTTCTAAGTTTCAAGTCCACCTCCGAATCCTCATGCTGCAGCCTGGAGGGGCCACCGAACTCTCCTTCCGCCATCTCCTCGCCAGACCTCACGACATGTGTGTCACCCACCCCCTCCTCCTCAGCCCCCATCTCCCCATCCCTACCTGGTGCCCCACCTGCCAAAGTGCCGAGTACCAGCCCCACTGCTGATGCAGCCTTGCACCCCAGCCCTAAAGTGAACCCCAACTTGCAGCGGCGGCATGAGAAAATGGCCAACTTGAACAGTATAATCTACCGACTGGAGAGGGCTGCCAACAAGGAAGAGGCTCTGGAGTGGGAATTCTGACGCTGGGGTGAGGGACATACCCCAGAGGTCACCTTTTCTCCCTCCCTCCCTCCTTCCCTCTCCCAGATGTTGTGGAGCCAGAGAGGCAAGAACTCAGCCATGCAGATGTGGACGACAATGTTAAGCCGTTTACGTTTATTGTTGTATCACTAGTTACCTGAAGTTGTGTGTGAGCAGATGCCACCGCCTCTTCTTTGTGACAGCCCTGCTTGTACAAGGCACTGGAATCCTGCCCTCATCCTCTCCTCTGTGGGAAGGCAGGGCCAAAAAGGTACCACATTCTCACTCAAAAACTCCAAACTCTTTTAGAAAAAAATAAAGAAATATTTATAGACCTCTTTCAGCTATTTTAATAAAGGATCCTTTGGAATTTATCCCCAGCCAATGCTGTTTTGATATTAAAGAGAGTTATAAAATCAGATGTTGTCACTGCTGTTGTGGATCAGACACAGAAACTGTGTCATTTTTTGCCATGAGATGAGATTAAAAGAAGACAATTGTTCAAAGCCATCACAAAACACTAAGACGGACCAAATTCAGAGAACCCTTGGACTGCGGGGTTTGGTTGGGTTTTTTTGCCCCCACGCCTGCCTGTGAGACAGGGCACGATGCTAATGCTCTTCCAGAACCTGTGTTGCAAAAAGAAAGTCCAAAAGACTCTAAATGAAAACCTGGATGCCGCTGAGGATGAGACGGTGCTGGAGGGCTGTCTGCAGCCTCCGCGTCACAGGAGGCCCTGTTGCTGGTGGAAATGTTGCACTTCGTGAATGTGGTACGTGGTGCAAAGGCCTCCAGTCCCCTGAGTTAGAAGCCTTCTGTTCCAAATGAGTACAGGCAATGTGTTTCCAGAGCCTTCAGAAAGCTGCATGTGGGAGAGGTGCTCAAAGGGAAACGCTAAAGTCAGAGTGACCCTGGCTCCCATCCTGAATCGTGGCTGTGCTTAGAAGGCTTCTCCTGAGATCTGAGACAGGTACTTCATTCCAGAGAACACAGTGGCTTCCATCTTCCTTCCTTGCTTCCAGAAAGGGCAAGTGTTAGTCCACCATCGCCCCAAAAGCTTAGCATCTAGCTCCAAAAACCTAGATGCATTTGGTCAGAAACCTCAACGCCATTTCTCGCCATCATCTTTCTCATCTGTGCCATCCTGGAAGGTGTCCACGGGTGTGTGGAGCTCGGTACGGCCAACATTACCACAGCATGGCCACCACATTCCCATCTCTTGGTCTGTTCTTTTTCTACACAAGATCTGCTTGGGATTAAAGATGGGAGCTCCCCTAACTCAGAAGCAATCTTCTTCCAACATCATGATTGTGATCTCTAGGGACAAAGGTCCCGTTGGATGAGACGGTCCTAATACCGACCTTGAGCTTTTCTCTTTTTCCTTTATTTTATTTTATTTTATTTCCTGAACTGTAGAAGCTGAACCTGGTGACTGATAATGTATTACGTGGTCATCTTTGTTGCCAACCCAGCGCTTGAGGGGAAAAATAGCCGCTCCATGCAGTGACTATCATGTGAGCCAAAATGTTTCCAGAAAGGAAAGAAAATAAGGAATGTTCCGGAACTCCTAACTCTCATGCACCCAGCTCAGGCTGCAGACAGTCAACATCAGACAGGCCCCGGAAAACCTCCTTTCCATACACAACCCTGGCTATGCATCGAGAAGTTTTCCACTATATACATTTTTATCCAGAGGAGGGTATTTTTGTATTTTGACACTAGAAAATGATGACAAGTTTTCTGAGGAATCCATTTGGGGACAAACGAAGCCTGCCTCAGCCTCTGCCCACCCCAGTTGCTACACACCCACCAGGAGACCACATCTCTTTTCACCTTGAAATTCCACGTTGGGTCCACGAATGGCACACACAGATGCGGCTCAGCCGAATCCACTGTGGCTTTGGCTTTAGTGTGACAGGATTTGGTGTGACCTTTGAACACAGAAATCTGGTTGTGCAGAAGCCCATGGATCTGCAAACAGATCCATCCAGTCCACATCCTACAACGGTTTAAAAAGAGAACACACACACACACACACACACACACACATACACACACAAACTGTTTCTATGAGAGATTGATGAACTTTGTCTAAAATTTTAAAAAAGGGACGCATTCTGTAAACACATCTCTAAATATACAATTGTATAATAATCTCAGGTGTCCCCATTTGTTCTGGAGCTTGGGTGCAAGATGGGGTCAGAGTTGGTGGTCCTCGGAAATTTTACACAAAATAAGGGGAGTTTATTTCTGTTGTGGGGGGTTTGGGTAGTAGACTTTTTCTTTTTTTTTTTTTTTAAGGCAGTCTCACTTTGTAGCCCTGGCTGGCCTGGAACTCATAGAGATGTCTGCCTCTGCCTTCTGAGTGTAAGGATCGATTTCTTTATTATTTGGGTGCGTGGTGTTTGAGCATGGACACGTGTGGAGATTAGAGGACAGCTTGCCATGGTTGATTCTCTTCCAGGGAATCGAACTAGGGCCGTGAGGCTTGCATGACCAGTGTCATAACCTCCCGAGCTACCTCAGCAGCTCAGAGCCATGTATTTAAAAACCAAGCTTTTTGGATTGCTTGCTTGTTTATATATTTAAGGAAGCAGGGTTTTTCTGTGTTGCCCTGGCTGGCCTGGAACTTGCAGAGATCCACCTGCCTCTGCCTTCTGAGTCATGGGCTTAAAAGCACTACACCTTATCTGGTTTCACTACATGGCTCAGCCTGGCCTCCAACTTACAATTCGCTCACCTCACCTACTGAATTCTGGGGTTCCTGGTGTCCAGCAGAAACCTGGTTATTTGTGGTTTGTTTGTTTGTGGGGCAGGATCTCATTGGCCCTGTCTGTCCTGGAACTCACTGAGGTCTACCCACCTCAGCCTCTCAGAGCGCTGGGATTAACTGGGTTCGCCAGCACAGTTGGCTACGTGATTTGTGCTTGAGAGTCTCATGTGATCCACGGTGCCCTCAGATTCACTTTATAGTGAAGGGTGACTCTGAACAACTGATCTTCTCTCCTGAGTGCAAAGAGTGTAGGCATGTACCACCACACCCAGAAAATACTGGCTTTTTAATTGGGTGCCAGCAAGCAAATGTGAGTGTGTGTCCCTTGAGCATTTGCAAATGTCACCTTCTGAAATCTAAACTCTGGCCTGATGGGGCCATGATCTGTTGCAACAACAGACAGCTGAAGAGTGGACTCCTCTGCCCACAGTCATCTGTAGGGGTCCCAGCTGCTCTGGAGGCAGCAGGGGACTTGAAACCCTGTCCTCCATAGCGTGGTCTGACAGCCGGGCGGTTAAGACTGAGCCTCGCTTGTACCTGTGGCCACGACCCATAGCCAACCTCTCAATGGAATGGGCAGCAGGTCTCTGCTAAAAGCCTTTCACAGATAGCCCCGCCCACTCCCAGCTGTATAATGCAAGCCTCGGTTTCCACATCTGTAATGTGGGGTGTTGCAGTAGTGATTCAAGGTACATTCTGGCGGAGCATCTTGGAATTGTGTGGGGGATGGGTACACCTGCCCAGTGCCTGAACCAGGAGCTTGCCAACCATGTGACCATCATGTGAAGCAGAACTACTTGCCTCGTGCCTCAGTCATCACTCAGCCCATGAGCCAGAGCCACATGTGGCTCAGACCATTCACTGGTCCGGAAACCTATCAACAAGCTCTGGTTTCCACATGCCCTCTTGGGGGAGGACTCGTTGATTCATTATCCCCACCATGACTAAGAGAACTTGCCTGAATCCCAGGCAGCACACAGTGGGGGTGGGAAATCAATGAGAGTTGTCCCGGGAAGGGCAACCTTGTAGGTGGGCCTAGGTAGGTGTCTCTGAGTCACACAGCCAGACTTGGCTTCCATGCCAGCCCCAGTTCTGAGAGCTGTATGTCATTAAGGGAGTGCCTAAACCTCTCTCTGCCTCTGTTTCCCCAGCTGTCAAGTATGGATGGCTATATGTTTCCTTACCTAATAGCTATAAACTTCAGATTACTGGGTGCTGGCCATTCTGGTCCCAGGTCAACACTCCTAAGAAGGGTAAGAATCAGAGTCATGGGACAAGGTGATAAAAGAGATGTATTCCTGTTAGTTCCTCAAAAAGCTGAGGCAGGGGGGTTACTTGAGTCTGGTCATTTGAGAACAGCCTGGATAACACAGCTGAAGCCACCCTAAGACCCAGGAGCAGTAGGGCTGGGCAGAATGGATCTTGTCCAAGATGACCCACTAGGAAGCTAGCCTGTGACCCTACCCTGGGGCAACCACATGTCAGCCTTAAAGCCAGGTCCCACATTGGGTCACCTAGGACTCTGTTTCCTCTGTAAAATGGCTGTGACCAGACAGCAGTGTTTGTAGCCTGTGGCTATGGCTACTGTGTGAAGCTGCCCACTTTGGTGGCTCCCTGTCCTGAATGCTTGAGGAATGAGTCTGAGGTTGGCCACCTAAGTTCCCTCCCAACAGAAAAAAAAGAGACAAAACACATGAGCCCAGAAACTGACTTTAAGGGTTCCAGAAATACTTCCCTCTCTGCCTGTATGATCCCTGGGCCTGGATAACAGCGATGTTATCACGCAAGACTCTGAAGTACTTGCTCAGCCAGCAGCCCAGTGTGGCTGCCTTCTCTTCACCATCCCAAGTCTGGTTGGCCTTCTCTTGGATATCACAGCCATCCTCGTCCCCTGGGACCCCAGGACCCACAGGTATTCGTGCCCAGCATCCCCTGGTGGACAGGAGGTTCACCTGCACGTAGCTGTGGTAGTGTTACTGCAAACACCCATGGGCACACTAAGACCCTCTCAGGTCCCTGTGTGTGTTGTCTGTGGTTCCATCTTTAACTGAGAACTGTCTAGCTGTTCCACCTCAGCGACCTTGTGCTGGGGTCTGTCCCTCTACATCGCCACCAACCTTGTCACTTTTTTCCTAGTAGCTATCTGATGGACCCTGGGTGACCCCACTCATGTCTCACTGGCCAGCCTGGGCCACAGGGTCATTCTTTGGCAGTCAAATGGCAAGATCCTGGCTGATCCAAGTTGATTGGTAACTTGGGAGGGTGGATGCTGTGTACCTATGACCTCTCACCCAAGTGTTCCTCCATCCATCCCTAGCTGCCTCTTAGAATATTCCTGACCACAGTGCCTCATGATATTTTGTACCTTGCACACATAACCATAGCAGAAGGGCAGAGGGATGTCAACATTGACTAACTCTGTCACTGAGTCCACCAGTCACTACAAGGAGTATTTTGATAAGAATACACATGTGAGCCTGCCTCTTGGAGCAGCCTCTGCCACCCCCCCCATCCCCCTAGTCCATCCATGTGCCTAGCTGACTCAGTCAGCTGTGGCCCCAGGGGTTTGGGAGGACTCAGTGTGTGCTAGAGACTCAGGGGCACATGGTCCCCTGACCACAGTGCTCTTTGTGAACTTGAACATGAGTTATGCAGCTTGCCTGGTTCACTCTAGATCCAGATGTCCCCGAAGACACGTAATTTTTCCAGGCTGCCAAGGGAGCTGCGGCACATCCTGAGTCTACATTTGGAAGACCCTGGGCCTCAACCACCATGTTGGGCCTCTCTGGGCCTGCTACTTCCTTTCCCTTTCCATGAGCCCAGTGAAGAAGAGAGGACGCAGCACTCATAGGGACATTACTAATCACTGCTTCTTTCCCCCAGTTTTCATAGTTCCAGGATTCTCTGCACTTTAACCACGGAGCTACCAGGAACAGGCCATAAGAAGGGTCATGGCTTTGTTGTTGAGACGGGGGTCTTACTGTGTGGCCTAGACTGGCTCCCTGCTACAGCGCCAATCCTACTTCAGCCCTGATCACTGGGATGACAAAGGCAGACAATCATCAGGTCTGGCCAAGAGCCCAGCTTGGACCCCTTCCCATTTATGTGCCTCCGAACCCTCAGGCAATTGGGCACAGCTCACCTGTCAATCATCTCCTTTTTCTTTAGGCCCTGTAGTCCTCCATTCACCTCCTGAGGGCATCCCAGCTGACTCTCCAGCTGTGTGGCCTTGGCAACCTCTAAGTTCCCCCCAACCCAAGACCGCCCTCCCCCCCAGCACAGGATGAGGCCAGAGGCTTCCCTAAGAAGTGACAGGACTGCCTGGCTAAAGGACAGCAGTTGCTTCCTTTATGTCAACTGTGGGTTCTGCAGGGAGGAAAATAATACAAGCAGCCATTTCTCAACCAGCTTTTATTGTGGCCCCGTACCCTGTCCACGACTGATCTCTCTCCTACGCCAGGATCAGCTGGACTTTATCTTGTGCTTTGGGGAAAGGGGACATCTCTACCCTTGCCCCCACACCTCCTGCTTCCGTACCTTTAGAGTTTGTAAACCCATCCCGGATCCCGGACTAGAGTCTACACCTCAGCCCTCCAGCTGGGCAACTCCAGAAAGTTTTGAGGCCACAGTGGGAGAGTTGAGGAGACAGACGGAGACCAAGTCCCCAGAGGCACTACCTGTGCAGAGAGCTGAGCTTAGGAGACAGAGGATGAGGTAAGGGCCAAGTCAGTAGGCGCCTGTGTGTCTCCTGCTAGGGCCTGGCTCCCTAGGGACAATGCCACCCCGTGCAGCCAGCCAACAGTAACAAAAGTGGTGGTGGTGGGGGGGGGAGATGGAATACTTAACTTCACTGAGGAAAGAAAGTATTCTCTGTACTTCAAAACCCCACAGCCAAGCCCTGGCCCCTGAGCCAGCAGGGAGCCAAGGGGCCCTGGCGACAGACGTAAGCACCCATGGAACCTCAGCTCAGGGCCTCCCGGGTCAGAGGAGAGGGAGGGACCAGGGTGAAATGTGTCCATAGAATGCAGTGATTGGAGTTGAGTGTCCTCCAGTCCCGGGGCGGGTCACCGAGGAGGACTGTAAACAAGACCCAGGTGGGGCTGCAGGTCCTGCCCAACACTCTGGAAGACGGCCAGCACTGTGGTGAGTGGGAGGTAGACCCAGCACGGAGGCCCACTGGTCACCTGCAGTGGCCAGGGACAGTGCCTGGACTCTCCCCCTGTAGGCATGGAGTCAGGCTCTGTCTCCTCCAGGTGAACCTCTGAGGAAGATGGACCACAGCCCAGGATTGAAGCCAGGTGAGGCCCTGCTTCTGCCCAAGCAGAGTTGTGAGGCCTGCCTGCAAAGCTGGACAAAGTCCTGCCTTAGCTGGTTCCAGGCCAGAAGCCTTGGGGACCTATCCAGTTCAAGCTCCACCTTCTACCTGCCGCTTCAGGCCCACAGCAGCAGCTCGGAAAGCAGCTACCAGGTTCAAGCCTTAGATCCTTGTGAGGCCCGGCACCTGGTGGACCCTGGGCCCCACGGGCCTGTGGCCAGCTTCAGGGCTGTGAAGGTCACACAGGCTACCCTGGGGCAGAGTTCTCTAGAAACTAGCTCCTTGGGATCTAGAAGCACCTTCAGGTTCAGCTCCCAGGTTCTTCTCAGAAGTAAGCGCCTCTGATCCGAGGGACCCAGATCTCCTGAGTCATATGTTCAATGTCCCCTGGGAGCCTGGCTTGAAACCATTTTAGGGCCTTCTGTATTCAGGCTTTGCTCACAGCCAAGTAGGTCCCTTAGGGCTGGTCCTGGGTTTGAATCTCACTCGAACCAGGATGCCAGGGGGCCTCCAGGCTAGCTAAGCCAGCCAAGCCTACCTGGCCTCCACGCCACTGATTCCTGAGGGCCCGCACCTCTAGTCCGTATCGCTCGTGCAACTGGGCAAAGGATGCCAAGGGCCCGTTGGCCGCAGATGCCCTGCGGCGGGGTGGCAGTGGCGGGCGCTGGGGGGCTCCAGCGGGTTGCTCAGGTAGAGCGCTCCACACTGCCCGACCATTCTCCTTGGGTCTCGGGTTCAAAACCTGGCTTGGGCTGGAGGGTAAGGCGTTGGCCGGGCTTCCCTCGCGCATGGCCGCCAGCTGCTGCTCCAGCTCGCGCACCACCAAGCGCAGATAGTGGAAGCTGGCCCGGGACAGAGCCTTCACCCAGCCCTCCAGGGCCGCCTGGCTGTCAGCTGCCAGCACATAAGGCCGGGAACGGCCACCCGAAAAGCGCACGGCGAAGGCGAACTCCTCCCGGGCATCCACCAGCTCCACCGTGCAGCCCTCCAGCAGGATGACGCCCAGCGGCTCTCGGCTACCTTCTGTCTCGAAGTAGAAAAGCATGTTGCCACGGAGCACAAACCAGCGCCGGTGTGAGCCCGCCCCACGCCCACCACGCTTGTGCAGGAAGCCCGCATTGTCCACCGGAGCATCACAGGTCGCGTAGAAGGCCAGGCTGCGCTCGTTGAGCTTCATGGCCACTAGGCCTGCACCTGTCCCCTGCACGGGACCAGATGTTACTCCTATGATCACAGACTCCCAGGCCGCTAAGCAGCCTTCTTCTAACACCCCCACCCCTGACCCCCCAGTGAGCATGGTGAGACGGGACTCGAACCAGAGTCTCACACAGCTACCTGGAAGGTGCCTGCTGCCCTTGACCAGAGAAGGTACATTAAGCATTCAGCTCGCCAGACACTAACACAGGTTAGCTCCATCTAGCAGTGACCTTGGGTGGTGGGGGCTGGTTTTATGGTTACATTCAAGTGTCAGATAGGGAAACAAAGGCACAAGGAGGTCAGCCGCAAAAGCAAAGTTCACAAAACAAGCTGACTAGAGCCTTTGCTAGTGCCTGGAGGTCCCAGGTCTGTGACTCAGCCTTGGTTTGTAATCAGGTTGGTGAGAGAGGGAGCCATGACCGGGGTAAATCCTTCTGCTGTGAGGACAATGACCAGAGGAGGGCAAGAGTGGAGGAAAACACACTTAACTGGAGTGGCGACTGGAAAATAACCTAGACAAAATGCAGGCTTGGCCCAGACAGGGAGGAAGGGACAAGGCGAGCTAACATATGCCTCCCAGAAAGCACACACTGGGGGCAGGCAGTAGGGCTTATTGGGGAGTGGCACATGGGTTACCAGTGTGGCCACTTAGAGGAGGCAGGCCCTGCACCCACGGGTCCCCTGTCACAACCTCACTTCGTGTAGATGGCTGTCATACTTTCAAAAGGCCTGGAATGCACTTAACAAATGACCGTGTGGCGCCTTCCCCCAAGGTCTGGAGGGCTGAGGTCTGGGTGGTGGCTCTGCAGGGCCAGGCTGTGCTACTGGGTGGAGGGAGAAGCTGCTGCCAAACAAATATGCCACCCACGTTGTAGTCGGGGACAGCTTCCCGCTGAATAAGAGGCTAAGACCTGCTTGGCCCAGAGCTGATGGAGCCTCGGCCCCTGAAGGCTCAGGTGAGTTTAATCCCTAGTCTGCCTCGTGCTGCTGTGTGACTTCTTATGCCAGCTGTCCCTCTCTGTGCCTCTGCTTCTCTCTGCACAAGTGACTCATAACACTCCTGACAAATCAACCTCACGTGACTGACAGGCCCCACTGCTCACAGAACGTACCACAGGCTGCCCACCCAGTTCTGTTCACTCCTGTCCGTCACAGGTCAGCTCAGTCTCCAGGCTGGGTCACCTCAGGGGCACACAGTCAGCCTCTCTGGACTTCTAGTTCTTCATCTAGAATATGAGAGCAAAATTACTGAAGTCAAGGTTATGGCAATGAGACAGGACACAGGGAAACAGGCCCTCTGGCCGCAGCAGCCATTGGTAGAGCCGTTGGCGGCTCTCTACCTTTGCCCCTTCCTATCTGGCCGCCTCAAGGTAAGATCACCTCTCTAGGGCCCTCCCCTGGGACCACAGAGGGACTCTTACCTCCTGTGACTTCTATCAGCTTCTTAGTCCAGCCCAACCCTCCCCACCCCCCTGCCCTGATCTCAGCTCCTTTCCCAACCCCTGCCTGCCTGTGTCAGCCAGCCTCAGCCACCTTGCTCAAATGCACCAGACACTTCCTCCCTGGGGTGCCCTTCCCTACCACACATCGCCTAGAAGGAAGCATCCTCTAACCAAATCAGACCACCAGATGCTGCCCTGCACCCCAGCTGGGAATTACCTGGGTCGTTCATGCCTGCTCCGGAAGGGGAGGGTTTTTCTGCCAGGATTTGAGTGTCCAACTGTGTGGCATGTGCTCAGGAGCCTACATGACAAAACCTTTGTCATCATGACGACTCTGTGACAAGGGGTGGTCCCTACCCCACATTCATGATGTGCCCAAAGAACAGGGCTTGGAGCCAACAGCCCAATGGGGCTGAAACCTTGGCGTCCTTTTTCCCCACCAGGATTCACAGTATCTTGCCTGGTACCCATCAGCCATCCTCCCACAACTGCCCAGCTGGAGGCACCCTGGCCCAAGGTCACCAGCAGACAGAAGGCCCATCCAGGTGTCTAGCCCTTGCCTGCTCTGGCTGAGCAAACACACAGGCTCCAGCTTCCCCTTGGAAGGAGTAAGTGCTCACCACTTTCTAACCGTCCTGCTGAATTCTGGTTCAAAGTCTGCTGAGGGCCCCAAGCTACAAGCAACAGGGCCTAGGCACCATTGCTGTAGGGACCAAATTCCTGTCCGGGCTGATCTAGGTTGGAAGACCACACTTCCCAGACCTCCGATGTCTCAATGGGCTTCAAGGAGGCTCAGATGAGCTAAAATAAGGACAGCCTGTGACAAACTACAAGGAAAGTATCTAAAGTAGGCGACGCGCCCAATGTGGCGCTCACACCTGCCACCCCAGCACTTGGAAGGCAACGGCCGGCCTGATTCCGACACAGCAAGACCCTGTGTTTTTTTTAAAAAACAAAATCGACACATGCAGGGTATAGTGTGCACACCTCTGATCCCAGCTCTCGCAGGGCAAAGACAGGAGGAGCTCTGTGAGGCTAGCCTGTTCTACATATCGAGTTCCAAGCTGGCCAAAGCTACACCGTTAAGACTGTCTCAGAAACACCACCACCCACAAAAAAGGCAGGACTGGCAAAACAGATAAGGGTGCTTGCAGCCAGGCTTTCTGACCTGAGTTCGATTCCCAGGAACCAAGTGGCAGAAGGAAAGAACCGACTCGGGCAAGCTGTCTTCTGACCTCCACACGTAAACAAAAAACCAAAACAAAAAGAAAAGAAAATATATAAATTTTAAGGCAAGTGATGACTCCACCATACGTAGGGTTACAGATGGTTCCAAGGCTAGGATCTGAGGGAAACTGAGGCAGGTCACTACCGCAGAACCTCAAGTTCTGGCAGCACTCGGCCGGGCCGTGATGGAGGCCGCGGGCGGGTCCCAGACGACAGCCGCGCGGATGCTGTCCCCGTCGCGGTCCCCTCCCGCCCGGCCTTACCTAGCAGTGGGACAGACGCGACATTCAGTCCTGCCCATGGCCCGGATCAGCTCTGGGGCGGCGAGGAGAAAGCGCTTTGTCTCCCGGAGGCCGAGCGGCGGCGACCCGCGGGCGCCCCTTTAACCCTGAGCGGCCCGCCCAGGAGGACCCGCCCCTGAGCCACAGAAGCCTGCCTATTGGTCAGCTCCGCCAGACCCCGCCTCCGGGTTTACCCCGCCCCTCCGCGCGTGCCTGAAAATCACTCTTAAAGGGACCGTGCCGGGGTCAGGAGTTCCCCAGAGTTCTGTCCCAGAAAAACCTGAGGATTTGAGCGAGGAAAAATTGGCGCAGCTAAGACACAAAGCTCGGGAGACGGCTCAGTGGGTAAAGGCGCTTGCTGCCAAGCCTGGGGACCTGTAATGTAGAAGGTTCCAGAGAATTGACTCCCACAAGTTGCTAACCACGGTGTGCTCACAGTATACGCATCTCTGCGAGTTCGAGGCCAGCCTGTTCTACAAAGCGAGTCCAGAACAGCCAGGGCTACAAAGAGAAACCCTGTCTCGAAAATAATTTTAAAAAGAAGAAAAGAAAAGAGAACAAAGAAAATGTTTAACCCATGGTGCTTCCAGACAAAATCAACACAAGTCTGTTGTAAACGCAGAGGATGCTGAGCCATTCAAACACATGCCCTGGCGAAGAAAGCTCTAGAAGTGAGCAGAGCTGGAGGTCCACCAACCCACTGCACCCCCGCGTGACCTCCCAGCAGTTCCTCAATTTCTCTGGGATTCTATGTAAAATAAAAAGGACAAACATAATATTTACAGGGTGTGACTCAACTGCAGGCGCTCCCAGTAAGTAGGAATTGCTGGGGTTTTCCCTCTTCCCAAAATCACTCGGACCCACCTCCCAGAATCCTTCACTTCCTGTTCTCTCTGCCTCCTCCTCACTTCCTTCTACCTTCCAATCCAAGGTCCTACCAGGAGGACTAGAGCAAAAACAGAACAGACCGGGATCCCGGCTCCACAGTGTCTCACTAGCGTCTGCTGTGGTGCAGACTGATCCAGAGAGAAATAGCCAGGAGTCAATCAACAAACAGTTCTAGCAGTGCTCGGTGGGAGGCAGAGAATAGGCAACACTGGGGAGTGCGGGCGGGGCTAAGGAATGACCACTGAGCCCACGGGAGACCTGCAGGAGGGGTGACCTGCAGGAGGGGTGTCCCGGATGGAAGAAACCGCAAGTCCAAGGGCTCAGAGAAAGGCAGCAAGCAAGTGGAGGACGAAGTTATGTGGTGGAGGGCGTTTAGGAACTTTGAACCTGTGAACTTTGGGAAAATTTTGCTTTCAGGCATGCCTGATAACACATGTTAATTTCAGGCCTTGGGAGAGAAAGCTAAGAGGACAGCTGCAAAGTTATATATATATACACACATACATACATATACATGTATAGCTATATAGCAATAATGTGTCTCAAGATAGTAAAATTATTGTTTACTAATAAATAAATCGACAGCTTATTAGATAAATTAATTATTTACTAAATAAATTAATTAGTAGGCTAGGTCTTAAACTCACAGAGAACCTCTTGTTCGCCTCCCAATTTGGGGGATTTACTTCCCGCAGCATGATGCCTGGCCCCTGGAGGAGTTTGAGCCAAAATGCAGTCTTTAGGACAGAATGCTGTAGGACAGAGGGAAGGCTAGGAGGTCAAGCATGAGCCTACTGCAGTGGTCTGAGCAAGTTGTGATGGCAACCTGGAGGAGAGAGTGGGAGAGAAGCCTGGAGCGGGCAAGCTTTGTGTATGGTTTTTAAGGTATATGCAAGATTTGCTGATGGTTCTCTACAGAGATAAGAGACTCCGGAAAGGAGTTAAAAATGGATCCACATCTTTGGGCCTAAGTGACAGACATAACCAGAGCGTCAGGAAGGGGAAAAGCCTAGGGTATATTTTATCAAACTGGAGCCAGTGGGACTCCATCTACCAAGACAAAGTCTGCTCAGTACCTCACACAGGCTAAGGCCGATGCCAAACAGAGTACAGACCTCAACATGAGAGGTCTTATGCTGACCTAGGAAACTTCTCAGGGCCTCAAGGGGAGTGCATTGGCATGTGCCAGGCCCTGATGGGATCCCCAAGCCAGAGGGACAAACCCACCCTTCCTGCGGGAGGAAGGGAAGAAGGGAGGTCCTTAGTTGATCAGTCAGTGGTCAGTTGTTAGTCAGTCATCAACCAGTTATCAGTGGTTGGTAGGTCTCGGTCAGTCCTGCCAGTCACCAGTCTGTCATCCACAGTCCTCGGCCATCATCATTCAGACTTCCTTCACACAAACCAGTCAGTCAGTTCTCGGCTGGTCTTGAGGCATTGGTCAGTCAGCCAGTTGTCAGTCAGTCAGTCAGTTGTCAATCAGTTGTCAGTCAGTTGTCAATCAATTGTCAGTCAGTTGTTGTCAGTCGTCAGTCAGTTGTCAGTCAGTTGTCAATTGTCAGTCAGTTGTCAGTCAGTTGTCAGTCATCAGTTGTCAATCAGTTGTCAGTTGTCATTTGTCAGTTGTCAATTAGTTGTCAGTTATCAATCAGTTGTCAGTTGTCAATTAGTTGTCAGTCAGTTGTCATCTGTTAGTGTTTGGTGGTTGTCAGTCAGTCCTCAGTAGCTGAGAGTCTCCTCAGAGGTCAGTCAGAGGTCAACCATCTGTCTGATCAGTTAGTCAGTCAGTGAGTGGCCTGTCCTAAGTGTCATTAACTGCTATCCAGTGGTCAGCTTGCCAGTCCTTGCCTAACTGGTTTCAACATGGTGGCCACTGGCTGGAGGACACAAGCGACCGAGAGAAATGCAAGACTCAGCCATGTCACCAGCTCTGTCTCCCCTGTGCTAAAAGGAGCTGGGTTTTGTTGGCTGTGACCCTGGAAGGCATTCCTCTCATGGTGTCTTGGCCGTAGCAGTTGCTTCAGTGATCGGCTTGGGGACAGGACAGGACATGAGGACGAAGCAGGTTGACTGTTGAGCTTCCTCCTGGTCATGGAGGGGGGTCCGTTGCCATCTCAGCTCCCCTCTCCTGCATCTCCCAATGGTATGTGGTTCTGCCCCAGCTGCAGGGGGCCTCGTGCTTCCTGGACCCTGAAGGTGCAAGTAAGTAAACTATGCAGGGTCACCTGAGGCAGGGAGGGGGCCTCCATCTATCAGCAATAGGAAAATAGGAATGTCATCACCTATGCTGGGGGGGCTTTTGGTGGTGCCGCTGCTCTGGGGTCACTCACCCTCCTGTAGTGACCCACGCCTGTGCTCTCTGTAAGGAAATAAATCACCACATTGGACTTTGAGGGAACCTTTACTTTGATCTCCTGAAGTGTCACAGACCCTATCTGGGGGAAGGACCCAACTGTTTTGTCTCCCCAGGGAAAGTCACATGAAAATTGAAGGGACAACTATCAGAAGCAAACATGGGGGTGTTTTGTTCTTCATTATTTGTAGTTTTTGTTTTGTTGTTGTTCTCTTGGTGTGTGCAGTGGCTGTTCCTGGTTGTCAGCTTGACTGTATCCGGAATGAACCACAATCCAGAACTGGAAGGCTCACCTGTGATCCTGATCGTGAGGCTGGGAGATACAAGTTTCAGTCCTGGATCTTGGCATGGAGATCTTGAGGCATAGTGGCTATGAATCCAGGACACTAAGGCAAGGAGAGCTCTGAGTTCGAGGTCATCTGGGACAAAGCAAGTCCCAGATCCAGCTGTGGGGTACACACCTTTAGTCTGGGACACACTACCGTCTGCTGGAGACCTACATAAGGACATTGGAAGAAGGAAGACTCTCTCTTCGCCTGCTTGCCTTGTGGGACTGAGCAACTGCTAGATCCTTGGACTTCATCCACAGCTGCTGCTGACCATTGTTGGGGAGTTGGAAAACAGACGGTAAGTCACCAACAAATACCTTACTATACAGAGACTAACATAAGTTCTGTGACTCTGGAGAACCCTGACTAATATAGTTTGGTTTTTGGGTTGTTCAAGACAAGGTTTCTCTGTGTAGCCCTGAGACTCACTTTGTGGACCAGGCTGGCCTCGAACTCACAGAGATCTGCCTGCCTCTGCCTCCAGAGTGCTGGGATTAAAGGTGTGTGCCACTACTCGGCTATTTTTTTTTTTAATCGAAGTTAAATTCACTTGAAAAATTAATTCCAAATCAACCAACTTGACTGTGTTTGATGCATTCGTCTGGTTGTAGGCAGGTTTGACCTCAGTATATCACTCAGACTGGACTTGGGTTCTCTCCGCTCCTGCTTCCACATCCCAAGTGCTAGAACTCCAGGCAAGCATGATCATGCCCAGGTAGAAGACATTCTTATTACCCCAAGGGAAGATCCCAGAGCTGGGGATGTAGCTCAGGGGCACAGTGCCTGTGTAGCATGTGTGAGGCTCCAGGTTTGATTCTGGGCATCATTAAAAAAGGAAGACTCGAGCTGGAGAGATGGCTCAGCGGTTAAGAGCACTGGCTGCTCTTCCAGAGGTCCTGAGTTCAAATCCCAGCAACCACATGGTGGCTCTCAACCATCTGTAATGGATCTGATGCCCTCTTCTGGTGTGTCTGAAGACAGCTACAGTGTACATATATAATAAATAAATAAATCGTATAAAAAGAAAAAAAAAGGGAGACCTAGTCCCCATGCCCCAGCCCTAGATAACCTCAGACAACCGCATCTCTGTCACTCCACAGTCAGACTCCATGCCACTCATTCCTGGTGGACGTCCCTCTCCAGGGCTCAAGGCCAGGTCTTGCTGCGGTTGGCATTCTGTCCTTTCCCTGTGACGCAGAATGCAGTTTGCTTCTCTGCCCCTCCACCTTCCAGCTGCTTCTGCAACCGGCGGGTAGGGGGAAGAGGGGGGACTGAAGATGGGTGGAAGGGACCGTGACTTAGAAAGGCCAGAAAATGGAATTAGGGAACCAGCAATGGGCTGTGGCCAAGGATATGGTTTTTGCCTCCAAACCTCTTCTCTAATCCAGCACTTCCCCATCCACTCTCCATCAGGGTCCTTTGGCTCTCCCTCTCCTCCTCCCCCTCTCCTCCTGGGACACCCTGGGCCCTGGGCTCCTGTCTCCAGCCTCGGGGCTCCTTTTGAAGCATGCCTCAGAGTTCTCTTGATTAAAGGCATTGTGGTGGCTCCTCACCACCTCAGGACCAGATGGCTCCCTGCCAGCCACAAAGCCTTCCCTGTTCTAGCTCTGGCCACCCCTCCAGCCTCCTCACAAACAGCTTCCTCTGTCTTCTCCTATCCTCTGCCACCTGCCCTCCCTTTGTTCCAGAATGCTCTGTGCCCCAGACCTCTTCCTGTATGATGTTCCAAAAGACTCACCACATCCTCCCATTCTGATCCCTTCACTGGGCCACTTCCTCTTCAAGGAGGCAGATGACCCCCCCCAACCCTAATTCTTCTTCTTTTTTAAGATTTATTTATTTTAGGTATATGAATACATTGTAACTGTCTTCAACCCTTCTTACTGAGTTCGGTACCTTCCTTCCTGTCAGTCACTTAGCTGGTAGTATTCAGAGAGCATCCTACTGTCCCAAGTACTCAGAAAATAAGTTTAAAAAAAAAAAAAAAAAAAAAAAAAAAAGACCTTGCTGATGGACCAGCTCCATCCTGGAACTCAGGCAAGTGAATGGGCTCTGCATATGAGTCACGACAACCCTCTGTCACAGAAAGCCACCCCCCCCCCCAAAACTAGGGGTGTTTTTAGGTGGAGGTCATTTTCAGGTGGTTTTGGAGGGTGTATAGGAGTTGACCACATAGGAGAAAGGGAGAAGAAACAGGAAGCGTAGCAGAGTCTGGGGGAACAAGACAAAAGAGTCCCTTAGCCAGGGCACGGGTGTTTGGCAAGTGTTAATGAGTCTGAGGTAGTAGGGGAGCTGTGGAGGGTTTTAGAGTGTGCATGGGCAGGACATCCCCAGATTGATGCCCTGCAAATATTTGATAACAACATGACGGCACTTATTGAGCACCTATTATGTAACAGATTTCCACGTGAAACCTTTGACCCCATTTTCCACTACAATCCAACCCAGTAGAGTTATTTAGTTATTTGTGGTTTCCTTCTGCTTTGGCAGGGTCTCTCACTGTAGCTCTGGTTGGCACAGATAGCCACCTGCCTCTGCCTTCTGAGTGAGGGGATCAATGTTGTGTGTCCCCATGCCGAGCTCGGAGTTCTTTCTTATCCTTGCTTTATGGACGAGAAAATGAAGACTAGAGCATACTAAGTCACTGGGGGTGTGACTCAGAAGCAGACTGGGTGGCCCAGCCTTAGTCCTCATTATCCTCCCCTCTTCTCAATCTTCCTTCGAAAAAAAAGGGGATGAATGGAGAACCCGATAAATGATTATTTATTTATTCATTATCTATCTATTCATCTATCTATCTAAACTATCTATACTCCCTTTTTTTTTTCATGGTGGTATATCATTTTAATCCCAATACTTAGGAACAGGCAGAAGGATCTCTAAATTCAAAGTCAGCCTGGTCTATATAAGGGGTTCTAGGATAGCCAAAGCTACGTAGTGAGACTCTGACTCAAAAACAAAATGTCATTAATCAAGCACTAACCCATTTAGGATAGTAATCTTCAGAGTACAATTCTAAAGTATCTTCATGTTCCAATAGAATAATTGTTTAAGCTTACCTTCATAATGACTAAGAATTATGTAGAGAGAAATTCGAAAATCAGAGCTAGGGGTGGTATCTAAAACCTATAATTCCAACAATCAGGAGGCTGAAAACAGAGATGTCGAGTCCAGACTGGCCTACATAGCAAGATTCCATCTCAAAAAGAAAAATTTAACTAGCTGGAAATCAGTCTTAAGTAAGCACCAGCATCCAAGGATGGTAACAGAGTCTGAATTTTCAGGACAGAGCTGAGATCCAAAGAGGAACTGGGAATTGCTAAGAGAACAGTCAGTCTGATTACTATTCCAGTTAGATAGTCTGGAGATCCCAGAGCCTGAGGGAATGCTGAGCATCTCTTTGACATTCCAGACATTAAAATTCATTTTTTATGCTTCTCCACACGTACCACACAGGGTACCACAAGCACACCTTCCAGCGACTTCCTGGGCGCCTGTGGAAAGCCTATCTATGCTCCTTCTAAGGGTGAGAACCCTCTTAAAACCCAGGCCTTCCACCTTTGGTGGCGCTGCAGCTCGACCGGACCGGGTCTCAGGGCGGCAGGTGGCAGCTGCGCAGCCACCCATGACCAGCAGAGGGCGCGCGAGCATCGTGCCCGCTGCAGTCGTCAGGCTCCAGCCCAGGAAGCGTGCGCTGGTCTGGGAGAGGACTCGAGTCTGAGCTGCAGAGCAATTAGGGCCTTTAATTACCGGGATTGGAAGTGGACGGGCCTCGAGGGGCCTCAGGGCACTGAGTCACTTCCCCAGAAACCAGATTCCCAGGGCTGGCGGAAGAGGGGGCGGCTGCACTTCCCTGCGGCCAGGTGCTGGCCCGGACTGGGCTGAAGCCAAGATCAAGACCCACGGGGGTGGGGCGAGGGTAGCTGGGTGGGGTGCAAGTTCCGGTTGGCTTGCGGGTCTTGGCCAGGGCCTCTGTGTCTCTGCCTCAGTTTCCTCCTACATCAAGTGCTGTAGAGCAGCCCCCTTACCCTGCATAAGGTGGTTGGTCAAGCAAGTTATGAGCCTGTGGAAAACCCTCCAAGTCATTTCCACAGGACCCAAGCGAGATGGCCCACACCTGTAAACCCAGCACTCAGGTAGAGGGCTGCAAGTCCAGAGCCAGTCTGAGCTACTTAGGGAGTTCTAGGATAGCCTAGGCTACAGTCTCAGAGCTAACATAAACAGATCATTAATATTCTATAGCTGAATTTATTTCCAGGGTCTGGTACCATAGAGAGCCCTGGGCAAAGTGACCGCTTTAGTCCCTCAGCATCTGTGTGGTCTTGACTCTAGGCCTCATGGCAGACATGGCCTTGGCTGGGCACACAGTCGGAGTGTAATACCTGACTATACTCGTATTGAGCAAGGACTTGTGGCAGATTTTACTTGGAAGGGACAGAAGCACAGAAAAGGGAACCCTAGCCCCAAAGAGGAAGCAGAGGGAATAGATGGAGCCCCCTTAGCTCAGCAGATCGGACGCACAGGAACTCTGCTTAGAAGTCCCTAGTGCCTGGTACTGAGGCTTCAGCAGACATATGGAAGCTATTCCAACGCTGAATGCAATATCCAGAGCAGGTTAGAGGAACACCATAGGACATTTTAAAAAAAAGATTTATTTATTATATATAAGCACACTGTAGCTGTCTTCAGACACACCACAAGAGGGCATCAGATCCCATTACAGATGGTTGTGAGCCACCATGTGGTTGTTGGGATTTGAACTCAGCACCTCTGGAAAAGCAGTTAGTGCTCTTAACTGCTGAGTCATCTCTTCAGCCCCATTATAGAACATTCTTAAGCTCTGTATTAGTTAGCAATTGCTGTGTAACACACTGCCCCCTTCCCCAGTCGTTCCCTAGGTAACACTCAGATACAACAGAAGAGGGCATTGGATCCCATTACAGATGATTATGAGCCACCATGTGGTTGCTGGGATTTGAACTCAGGACCTCTGGGAGAGCAGTCAGCGCTCTTAACTACTGAGCTCTGTCCCCATAAAGATTTTCATAACATTTTACATTTTTTTTGAAAATTTCATAATATGTAATTTTTAATTTCTTCTCTATAAATACCTTTGTTGTTGTTGCTTGAGACAGGTTTTCTCTATGTAGCCCAGCTGTTCTGGAACTCACTTTGTGGACCAGGCTGGCCTTGAACTCAGAGATCTGTCAGTCTCTGCCTCCTGCGATTAAATGCACCACCATTTCCGGGCTATAAATATTAATTTTTAAAAAAGATTTATTTCATGTATGTGGGTACACAGTCACTGTCTTCAGACACACCAGAAGAGAGCCTCGGATACCATTAAAGATGGTTGTGAGCCACCATGTGGTTGCTGGGATTTGAACTCAGGACCTCTGAAAGAGCAGTCAGTGCTCCTGAGCACTGAGCCACCTCTCCAGCTGGAAATCCGGCATGATGGCACATACATATAATCCCAACATTTGGGGTGCCGCTGAGGCAAGACAGCCATGGGTTTGAGGACATAAAACTCAAAAGTGGGGGACATTGGGGCTGTCTTTGGTGGGTACTCTTAACAAGACCCAGCTACCCCCCCCAAGATGGCTTCCTCCCATGTTTGCTCAGGGCTGGTGGGAACATCCACACTGAAGAGGTCCTCCTGTTCCTGCCTCCCCACTGCTGGGATTTTAAGTACAGAGTCTCACTATGTACTTCTGGCTTGCCTAGAACTCAGGGTGATCCCCCTGCCTCTTCCTCCAGAGTACTGTCATCACACAGGTCATTGAACCGCCGTGCCAGCTTGAGCTGCACATTTTAATTAACATTAAAATTTTCCATACAGGGTGGGTTTGGAGGTTCACACCTGTGTACACTTAGCACCAGTGAGGCGGAGGCTGGGGGATCACCAGTCTGAGGCCACCCAGGCCACAGAGCAAAACTCTTGTCTCAAAAACCCAGAAACAAAGTCAACTCTGGCAGCACAGGCTGTTCCCTCAGCTACTCAGGACTAGGAGTTGAAGGCCTCCCTTGGCTAAGTTTAAGGCTAGCCTGGGTAAACCAATGAGACCTTGCCTCAAAATAATAAGTAAAAGGAGGGTTTTTCTGTTTTGCTTTTCTTTTGTTGTTAGAAGCTCTTGGTTTGTGACCTATGGTGTACTTCAAGCAGTAGTTTCTTAAATCTTTTCTTTTTTCTTGAGGCAGGTTTTCACTCTGTTGCCCTGGCTAGCCTGGAACTCTATATAGACCAGGGTGGCCTCAAATTCACCGAGATCTACCTGCCTCTACCTGAATGCTGTGAGTAAAGACACTGGGCGCGCGCGCACACGCACACACACACAGAGGATTTTGTTTTTGTTTGCTTTCCCTTTTTATTTTTTTATATTTTTGAGACAGACTCTCTCACTGAAGTAACCAGTAGGATGGGGCCACAAAAACTGGCTGACCTTCAAGCCCCAGTGGTCTTGCCTGGGTCCTCAGGCTTGCACACCAAGCACTTTACCTCTCCCGCCGTGGCTAATCTAGTCATATCTGGCTAATGTTTGTTGCTATTCATATTGACCACATGCATGGCTTGGATCATTGACTTATTAGCAATAGTCTCGGCTCTGGTTAACTGTTAGTAGTATTGTCCAGTTGGTGTGATTTGAGACAGCGTCTCGTGTAGCCCAGGCAGGTTTCCAACTCATCAGGTGGCCTTGAACTGATCCTCCTGTTCTCAGCCACTAAGTGTCTCAGCCCGGTCATTCAGTGCACCCGGCTGATATTTTGACACCGATCTTGTTGATTTATAGAACCTGCTAGATTAGGTTTGGTTGTCCTTCTGACCTGGGCACCTGGGTTCCTGCAGGTGGACCCTGTGCCGCTGCCCTCTGCAGGAAGGAAGGGCGGGTGACCCGGCCCCTGGGAGTGGACAGACTGCTTCCGGCAGTCCCCGCCAGCCGTGGGAACTGGCGTCCTCCCCCACCCCCCATCCCTGCTGGGTGGAGGAGCCAGATCCCCAGGGGAGCAGAACCCTGGGGTCTCCGCTGTCACCGCAGGGTCCCGCCTTGGAGTCCTTTGCCCTCGGAGTGAAAAACACAAATAGAGGACTCTGACGTTGCAGGGTTCTCAGGGAACCCGGACTGGGGCGGGCCCCCGCCGGGCGAGAAGAAACTGAGCGAGGAAGGAAACGGGTTTGGGCCTCGGAGAAATCTGGCAGGCAGGGCTGGCCTGTGATTAAAAAGAGGAAGAACCACAAGTCTCCATTTAACTCAGCAGAGCTGCAGTCGGCTACGAGAGGGAAAGTGCTTGCGGCTGGCAGATTACAGCCACCATTTGGCAAAGGCTGCCAATACCTGACGCTCCGCGCGCGCCTCCTGGCCACAGCGGGGCTGCAGGTACCCGGCAGTCGCCCCAGGCGCTGTAAGGAGCGTGTTATGGGCCAACCAGGCTAGACTTCACCGAAGTCCTCCTTAGATGCTGCGTCCCGGAATGGGAGCACCTACCCCAGGCTCTGTAGCAGAGCTCCTCTGGGCCTTCTATTTCTCGCGATTCTTCAAGGCTCCCCAGTGCCCTCAGATAGGACCCTACCCCCCTAAACAAACAAACAACGGACCAATCCGGACTCTGACTAAGACCAAGCACGTGTTAGGCCATCATGTTCCTTCTTTGTAGGTTGGGCCATTTCCACTTTCTAACAAGGCACCTTAGGGTCTTTGCATTTGCTGCTCCTTTGGCTGGGAATGCCTTTCCTTCTCATCATGTGGGAGGTCTCAGCTTAATTATTACCCAAGTATTTCTCTGTGTGTCCCAAAAACAGTCCCCAAAGACAACTCCACAACGGAGTTGTGTCACCGATGCTGTCTCCTAGCCAGAGTGCCGCCCCCACGAGGGAATCACTAACTTGTGTCTTTTACAGTGCCCATCACGTCGTAGACATCCCCTTCGCGCGTTTTAAAGGAGGTGGGGACGCTTCTTCCAAGCCATTTTGCTACCAGGCCCCTGCTCGCTGCCGTCCGATTGTAGTGGAAATCCCCACCTACGGGGGAGTCCCTTCCTAGGTATCCAACGGCAGGCCTGGGGGACTGAAGCCCGGTTGGTTAACTGCTCTAATGTTAGCGACTCACTTCTTCCAGTCCCTGAGTGGGCTGGGGACACGTGTTATTTCCATTTCATAGATGAAAAAACTGAGTTGGAGGAGGTCAAGTATTTGGTCCCACGCAGCAAGGGGAAGAAGGCAGTGGCTCCAGGGAGCCCAGAGGCTCGTGGGAGCCTGTCGTCTGGGAAGGCTTGCAGTGGCCCCTCCAAGCTGGGGGCGTGGGCGGCCTGCTTCCTGTTGGGGGAGGGGGAGGGGACAGGCATTCCTCTTTCCCCTCCCTCCGTAGAGCGGCGGGGAAGACTGGCTTGCAGTGACTCCACTTCAGAACAGGGGCACCCCACTGTTAGCCTATGTGGCGATAAAGAACAGGTAAACGGCTAAAGGGACGGGCAGACGTGGAAGCTCAAAGGGATCGGTTGCCTGGGATGCGGAGGAGCTCTTGGAGAGTTTCATCAAGCTAGAGAGCAGCCGGGCGGCCAGGTAGAGAACAGCCTACTGGGCCCGGTCCCGGACGACGAGGACCTTAGGAGGGGAGCGAGCAGAACACGAATGGATGGCGCCGCCGAGGCAGGACGGCTCGGTGGAGCCACGGATAGGGGGGCCAGGGCGGGGCTGGCCCCTTCCCTGGGAGGTGATGAAAGCCGCTGTCGCAGTTGCTAGACCCGGCAGGGAGAGCTCAGATAAGGCCCGGCTGGAGGGAGTCCGCAGGGGCGCGCCCCCACGAGGTCCCGAAGGTCCGGGAGGCCACGCCCATCGCGCTCCTAGCTCCGCCCCACCTCTTCTAGGGACCCCGCCCCACTGAGGCATGCGGTGATTGGTCAGTGCGAGAGGGGCGGGACCGAGTACACTCCGCCTCTTCGAGATTCTTTTTCCCCTTCTTTAGGGGGCGCGACGCTTCTCGGGGGTAGAGCGCGCCTTTTGGGGGCGGAGCTTGTCAATATTTTACCTCCCAGCGTGCAGCAGGCGGAGGCACGAGGGGAGTGCGGGGCCTGGCTAGGCTCCGCCCCTGGCATCCGCAGGCGGAATACGGGGTGTGGCTCGTTATGGCCACGCCCCCAGGCCACCCTCCTCTGCTGCGCGCGGCTCGCGGCCGGTTCCTCTTTACATAACGGCGTGGGGCGGCATGGGCTCGGGCCGTCGCCTCCGCCTGGCCGCTCTCCCGTCCAGACTGTCGCGGGCCACGGGGTCCACAACAGCGGCGGCAGCAGCAGCGTCCCGGGGGCGGCCCGGGGCCGCGTCCCCCGGCTGCTGTCAGGAGCTGGCGGCGGAAATGAGGCGCTGGCCGTTTTCCGAGCTGGGGTTTCCTGCCTGAGCGCCGAGAGGCCGTGCGACGCCATGGGCCGGCCGGGCCCCGACCCGCAGCTTGCGCGGTAAGCGCGACCCGACGAGCGTGTTGGAGGAACTGGGCCGGGCGGCCGCCTGCGTCCCGCTTCTGTTTTCTGGCGTTTCCTCATTCTGTTTCTCTTCCCCAATCCCAGACCGCAGTGATGTGGGCGCGGAGGTCAGTGCTTGCACCTGGGGCCTCCGGAGAGGAGCCTGGCGGGGTGCCGCGGGAGGAACTGAGAGCGGTCCCGGCACACAGCGTGCTTGGCCCCTCCCTGCCGGGGGCTGGGGGGTGCACACGTGTGTCATCAGGGTCCTGGTGATCCGCAGGGATGGAATGCCGAGCCCTAAAGGTGAAAGCAGGCAGAGATGGGGGGTGGGGGTGTTAAGAGGGGGACAGGCCATGACAGGCCAGGGCCCTCTGGGGAAGTTAAGGTTGTAAGAGTTTTTTGCTCTTAGAACACTTTCTGAACCTTGGTCCCCTCTGGGAGAAAACTCCCTGAGCCAAGGGGTGAATACATTCTGGAACTTGTGCGGCCCCTAATGGGCGGTCAACTGGGAAGCAGCAGCAGCTGTGGTTTGGGGATCTCAAGGACTGGGCAGTGGCAAAAGAGGAAACAGAGGGTCCTAGAGGCAGAACTTGTATTCTTCCTCCTCTGCTTCGAAGATGAGGGCCACGACCTCAGTTTCCTCTCTGTTAAAGTGAGTAAGAAGAGATTTGCGGTGTAGTTTTAATGAACCCTGTGTGGAAGACACCTGTGCCTGGCTTCGAGGGCTCAATTACAGGCTGTTGGTTTTCGAGCTCTCCTGTTTTATTAGCTGTGGGACCTTCCTCAGCTCTCCTGAGCACAGCTGCTCTGGGGTTTCCCAAGTCTGTGGGCAGGGAACTCTGAAGGACCCTGGGCAGGGTCAGATGACAACTCCTTCCTGATCTCGGTTTCCTCAGTTGACACCTACTTGTGAGGGCCACCAGAGCACAGGATGGCTTGATCAGGAGGGCAGGCAGTCATGACAAGGGTCTTATCTGTTTTGTTGAGGTCATTTCTGCTCCTCTTCCTTCCTGACTCTCTGGCACCAAATGGCACTCAGTGCTTGGTCCTCCCGAACGTTGTTAGACAAATGACATCCTTTCCTTTGAGTAGCTAGGCTGTGTAGTCAGCTTGTGTGTCTCAGGCTAGCTAGTTGGGCCACTCTCCAGTCTTTCTCTTCTGGGAGAGAGCTGGAGGTACTTGGGAGTCCCTTCTGGCTGCCAGGCCCAGGGTGCCCTCTCTAACCTCAGCTACAGAAGGTGGCTTTTGGTGACCTCTCAGGGAATCTAACTGTCTGGGCCTATAGTATAGCCTTTGCAGAGCAGGTCTTTGGGAGTCCAGCCCACTTTTTGAGGTTAGTCAGCTTCTGAATGTCCCATTGCTGTGACTCTTTGGGTGGGCACTTCTCCGAGGTGATGAAGTCATCAAGAGTGGGAAGGGTTTTAACCGCTGGCACACAGAGATGGAACAGAGCGTATTGCAATGAGAAGTCTTTTCTACCAAGTCCCCAATCTCCCTGGAGCTGCACTCAATCCAGACTATGCTAGCTTCCAGGGTGAGGCCCTGGACAAGTTACCGGACATCTTGGGACCTGCCCAGTGTCAGCCAAGTCTTGTGCCCCTCTAGGGGGGTTGTGTGTCATGTAGGAGCCCAGCAAGGAGTAGGCATTTGAAGTAGGTTTACTATAACTGGCCTGACTCTGTGGTCTTGACTTGGGTTTTACTATCTGTGAGCTACAAGTGTTCTTAGAAATCTGAAGTGGTGCTGAAGGGCAGTTGTTCTGAGAGAGGCATGCAGTGTTGGCATGTTTGTGCTCAATAAAGTCAAGCTATTGCTTTGCTATTAATCCATGAGCTTTAATTACCAGGTTTCCTGGGAAAACGGTCCCCAGCCTCCCTGGGTGTTGAGCATCTCTGGTTGGGCAAGGGAGGGCAAGGCAGGAAGCAGCTTCCATCTGGAGTGTCTGGAGGGGCTGCTCGATCCTGCCAGGCCATTCTGGGCTGGCCACCCACCCTCACCAAGGAAACTGAGGCTGGCGGGCTGCTTAGGGGAAATGACTCAGTGGGGGTCACTGGCTGAGTCATGCCTACTTGGACCCAGGAGCCCTGCACCCCAGCTTCCGGGGGCTTGAGGTCCCACAGGGACTGGGTATATCTCAGGCCTGGCTGCATGTCCTTGGGCACTGTTAGACATCACCTGTTTGGGCACCATGATTTGGACAACCAGTGTCTCTTGATCAGTGATCTGGGGATCTCATTGACAACCCCCCCCCCACTGAGTTCTTCAGCCCTGTACCCTTCGGGACAAGAGACAAGTCCCTAAGGGACCCTATGGCCTGCCCCGCCCTGGCCAGCCGGAAACCCAGCGGCTGAGCAGATGGCTGAAAGATTTTTCCTCCCACACAACCCTGTCAAGGGTCGGCAGGGGGGCCAGCCCCCTGGCTTCCTTGTGAGCCAGTCCTGGAGCCCCTTGGGGCCTGTCCGGATGTGCCCCCCCCAGCTGCTGGGGGGGTGCAGCTTGGTCTCCAGGGAGGCCTGGAGGAGGAAGTCTGTGCCCTGCTTGTGGGGCTGACTCACAGCAGCTGACTTGGGGGTGGGGCCAGAGGAGAGTAGGGGCTCAATGTAGCCTCTTGATGCAGGAGGTAGACTTGTCTTTCAGACCCACACTGGTGGCATCTCCGGAGAGTCCCAAGGACTCATCTAGCAGGGAGGGGCACATAGGGCCAGTGTTCCTTCCCAGGCCCCAGGCAGTTCAGGAGTTTGTGAGGCTTTCCCTGGCAGTGAGGTCCATCTGCCATCACTTCTGTCACTGCCAACCCTGAGGCTGGTAAAGGAATCTCTACCTGGTATTAGTAGGATTCTCCAATTTTGGGGTCAGTGCTCACCCCACCTCCTGGAGCCTACTTGGAATGATGGCTTGTCTGGAATGTCAAGTTGTGTGGGGGAGTTGGGTGGGGGGATGTGCACCTGGAAGGTAGGGCAGAGGAAGCCCACCCATACTGCCTATTCTGTCAGACTGGGCCAGCCTGGTGATCCCGGGATGAGCCTTATTGGCTGCCAGGTGGTCTAGCCTTAGTTTTCTAGAGCCAAGCTGATTCCCTTGCACCGGCTCCCTGTGGGCTAGAATGTGAGGGATGTGCACTGGGTCTTTTCAGTTCTGCAGTATAGAGTCAATTTGAAGGTCTCCTTGGAGGAGACAACCTTTAGAGGGTGGTATGGGTTTTCTTGTCCCAGAATAATGGGTGGGGCAGGCACAACTCCTGGGTACACACACACACACACACACACACACACACACACACACTGAATAGCCCTCCCAGGCCTGCAGGTAGATCTGTCTGTCTTTCTGTCTGTTTCTGTCTGTGTCTCTCCAACTCGCATTCTCACAGTCCTCCCTGGCCTGACTTCCTCTGTACCTATGTGATGGGAGTGGCAGCCCAGCTGAGAGGGTGCTGAGCTATCTCTGCTGTTGTGGACTGGGGTGATCACAGATCCCCCAGTCCCCTGGCACCCTCCCATTCTTGACTACTGGATAGGCCCTCTATGTTTTTGGGATGGTTGGGCTTGGGCAGGAACACCAGCCAGGCTGTGGCTCCCAGGGACCAACACTGCCCGTCTAGGTTGCCTGTGGCAGGCTGAATGGGGCAATGTTGGGGATGCTTGCCACCTTACTGACTACAGGGAGCTAGCTGCTCTGCATGCTTGCCATGTATACTTGGGGTGGGGGGGGACAAGCTACTCAGAGTCCAGCTCTTTTTTGTCACTCTGTGTCCTTGGGGGGGGGGTGGATCAGGAAAAGCCCCTGAGACTAAATCCAGGTGGGCAGATGAGACTATATCCTCTGTGGGTGAGGAGAGCTGTGTTTGTGGTCACGCTGACACAGCACATCACAAGCTGAATGTGAAGCTCCTGGGGCTGAACTTTGCTCCTTCCTTTTCACAGCTTCTCTGCTCTGTCTCAGGGTTATCACAAGCTCGGCAGCCGGGCTTCATCCCCTAGCACATGGAAAGTGTCAGTCACTGGAGGGGGACCATCCTTATGTTGCCAACCTCCCAGTCCATCCAGTCAGGAGCCACCTCACTCTGGGATGCCCTGTGTTCCACAGCCATGCCTCCCATGCTGCCTGACCCAGAATTGGGTCCTTCCTGAGGCTTGGGCCTTGCGGTGGACAGCCTGTGGCAGGAGAGCTGGTATGCTAACAAATCCCCACTGCTCAGGACAGTTGTGACACATGTGCTGAGGACAGATTCTGGATCTGTGCTTCTCTTGTGGGGTGATGAAAGCAGAAAGGACTAGGGAGTATGATGTAGGAACACAGCCCAGTGGCCCTTGCAGTCTGCAGATGGAGCTAGAGCTATGTGTGCACTTAGCTTGTGGGTCATCCAGGCTATAAAGGCTGCGTCTGACTCTCCAGTGTCAAGGCCTGGTGTATAGGGATATGGCACTGACCAAGGCTGGGACTCTCCCAGGGAGTAGGAGCTCCCCGTGGGGAGGCGGGCAGAATGAGGTGGGCTTGGTTAGATTTAGCCCATTTCTTTCTGACTCCTGGCTTTTGCTGCTATGTGCAAAGGACCTACTATGTGCTAAGGACTTTATGGTTTTGTGGCGTGGTATGCAAGGTACTGACAGAGTGCAGAGTGCCTCCCAGTGAGCTGACAGGCCATTGCATTGGAGTTGAGGTGTCCTGTCAGGTGCTGGCCACCTGTGTCTGTTTGGGTCTTGCAGAGCACAGGCCACAGAGGGAAGTGACTTGTCAGGTAGGGGCAGGAGAAAGAGTCCCAGCTCTGGACCCAGATGTCCCCTTCCAGCCTCTTGCAAGGACTCCTGATAAATATTTAATGGGTGGGAAATTGAGGTGGCTACAGGTGAGCTCAGGGTTGGGGGGCAAGACTTGTTTGTTTCTGTTTTGACAGGTCTCACAAAGCCCAGGGTGGCCTTGAATTCTCTGTAGCCAAGTATGTTCTTGAACTCTTGATCTTTCCAGTACTGAGATTACAGGCACAGCCACCACACAGCTAAGATCTGAAGTGTCTTACTTGTTCACTCTTGTATACCCTGGGCCCACTTCAGTGCCTGAGGGAGTAGGTAGAGGTGGGTCTTGTACACAGCTTGCTCAGTGCTGATCTTGGCCAGACAGCACAGACAGTGCAGAGTCAATCTACCAACATCTTGGCTGTTTTAAACCAGTGTCTGCGAGTTCTCCATCAAGTTTAGAGATGCCTACATCCCTGAGTCTCCTCATCACAGGCTGATTTTCATTTTAGTGGGCTGTCCCCACACTTGTAACAACATTTACTAAATGAGGACAGCAGCCAGTCACAGCAAACTTTCCCAGATTTTAAGCCATTGGTAATTGAGTCTTTGTAGCACTCTGACATAGAAACTGAGGTGGAGAACCATATGAGGTCACTCAAGATCACTTAACTAGTGAGAGAGAGCCTGGAACTTGGACCTGGCTTCAAAGTCCATGTTTCTGAGCATACTATCTAGAGATGAGTAATACACATGTGTCTCAGTTACTCCCCAGCACCCCAAATCTGCCCTCAGTCTTCCATTTCAGGATGGGTCTGCCCTCCAGACCTTTCTTGTTCATCATTACATGTTCCAGTAACAAATGTGTTCTCCATATCTGTAGAAACTAGCTGGAAAAAGATGTGAGCCTTGGTTTGTGTGCTGAGTAAGTAGGTCCTACAGGGTGGACAGTGGGTTTGAGCTTGGAGCTTCCAAGATTACCCCTTGACTCCTGCTACAGGACAGACCAGGGTCCTGGCCTCCCCAGCTCTACCTGCTGATCCAGCTGTCACCAACAGTGGGAGCAGTGGCCAGCTCTCTGGGCCTATGAGCAATTGTGGAAAGTGAGTCTAAAATTCCTCTTAGTCAGACTGTCCCCCACAGAAGAAGCTGTACTTTAGAGCACCAAGCATGGGCAGTGGAGAGCCTGTGTTTTAGTCTTTACAAAGCAGCCCTGGCTATCCCGTCAGTTTTTACTTGGGTGTGCTGTGAGTAGCCTGTTTCCTACTAGGAAGTTCCCTTCATCTGAAATTTCACTTCATGTGGTCAACTGAGGCCTGAAAATACTAGATGGAAAATCCTGGAAAACCCCAAGCATGACTCTGAGTGGTGCTGAGTTCTCTGAACCCCACTGGAGGAGGCAGCACCTCCCTGGTAGATCTTGCCTACCCACTGTATCCACCGCGTGGGAGCTGCAGGCCCGCTGGCTTCCACGTGCGGGGTGTTCCCGGGGTGGTCGCGGGGGCGGGAACGTTCCCTGGGCTCATTGCCTTCTGACTTGTCTTACAGCCCGGCCGCCCCGCCTCGCTCTCCACCATGAACGAGCCCACCGTGCAGCCGTCCCGCACGTCCTCGGCACCCGCCTCGCCAGCATCCCCGCGCGGCTGGAGCGACTTCTGCGAGCGGCACGCAGCAGCGGCGGCGCGGGAGCTGGCCCGCCAGTACTGGCTGTTTGCGCGTGCGCACCCACAGCCGCCGCGCGCGGACCTGGTGTCGCTGCAGTTCGCCGAGCTCTTCCAGCGCCACTTCTGCCGGGAGGTACGCGAGGGCCTCGCAGGGCCGCCGGGTCACGACTACCGTGCTACTCCACCCCGCCCCGCACTGCCAAAGGCACGTAGCTCTGAGGACCTGGGCCCTCGTCCCGCCTGCGCCCTGCAGCATCTGCGCCGCGGCCTGCGCCAGCTCTTCCGCCGCCGCTCGGCTGGGGAGCTGCCGGGGACTACCAACGACACCAGTGACACTGACACCGCTGCCCCCCCCAAGCCGGGCCCGGCCCGTAAGTTGCTACCTTGGAGCCTGCGAGAGCCGCCCGCCGAGGTGCTTAAGGAGGTGGTTTTGCGCTACAGCCTGGCGGACGAGGCGGCAATGGACAGCGGCGTGCACTGGCAGCGGGGTCGCCTGGTGCTTCGGTCTCCAGGTGCAGGCCATGGCCACCTTCTGCAACTCTTCGATCCACCCAAGGTGAGCACACGGAAGAGAGTGCTACAGCGTGTCCACAGCTTGATAGGTACCCTGCGATCCCGGAGAGTTCCCTTTGTTCATGCTGTTGATGGGCTGGAACTTGTTGGTTCAGAGTCTTTGAAAGTCCAGATATACCTAACGCTGACATCAGAGCTTTCAGGAAGTCCCCAAGGGCTGAGCGGCACCCCTGGTGTGCCCGCTCTGCTTTTATTTCTTTCTGGCAGGTTGCCCTGGCTTCAGTTACTCTGCTGGCAGGTGAGCCTTAGGTCTCAGTGCTTCAGCCTGCAGCAGGCATCCATCCCTCTGTTTGTGAAGCCTGGGTGCCTGCCTTTGCTCCCTGAGGTCCCATTCTGTGTAACAGCCTGGCTGTAGGGGAAACAATGATGTGAGCCCAGCCACTGCTGATAATGTTCATGCATATGCTGAGCAATGATCACGGGACAGATAATTACCTACTGTGTGCTAAGCACATTAGGGGGTTGGGAGCTGTGGAAGGAGCAAGCCACCAGAGCATGCAGTTGGCACTATTGCAGCAGAAAGGTGCAAAGGGTCTTGTAAGATGTCTTCCCTGCTAACGACTGCTAAATAAATGGTGGTACTCTTGAGTTTCAGTGTGAACCTCCAAATGACCCAGAAGTATACACATTTCCCCACTCTTTGCCTTCTCGCTCCAGTTTGGATTTATGGTTTTGTTTTTGAGATAGCGTCTTGCCTAGCCTGCTCTTGAACTAGCTATGTAGAGAATGACCTTAAGGTTTGAACATGTCTCTACCTTCTGGTTACTGGAATTATAAGCATGTCCCACCAGGCCAACTTTTGTGGTGTTAGGTATTGGACCTGAAGCGTTCTGCATGGTCAGCAGGACTATATTTACTAATTTACATCCTCAGTCCCTGTTCATTTATTTTCGTGTTTGTTATGTATGCACATATGTGAGCATATGAGTGCAGCTCAGAGGTCAAAGGTTCAATATCCTGGAGTTGGAGTTACAGGTGGCTCACAACCACCTGGTGTGGGTGATGGGAATCAAACTCAGGTTCTCTGCAAGGGCAGCAGATGCTCTTAATGACCTAGAGCTCTCTCCAGTGTTTTAAGTTAATTTTGTTTTGTGTGCTTTTCAGTGCCAGCACTAGCCCACTCTGTTTTACTGATACCCGTTGCTGAGTGGTTTGGTGGTTTCCACTTCAGTGTGCTTCTCCCCCATGGGTAGGGTTTTGCTTAGGTCCTCTTGCATCAGCCTCTCAAGTGCTGGCACCATAATCATATACTCCTGTACTTGGCTTTTTGGGGGCTTTTCTGAGTAATGTCACAGTGACATTCACACATAGGTTTGCAGCGCTCATGCTTTCGTTCCTCTTGGGTATATTCCTGGAAGTGACTTTCCTGGTGACACTATGACTTTTCCCAAGTGGCTGTGCCAGCTGGTGTCTTTAGTGGTGGTGCTAGAGAGATCCCTGCTTCCACAGCCTTACCCGCTCTTGCCCCTGGCTAGTTTCAGTGGGCATTGCTTGTGTCTCAGGAGCTTAGTGCCTCCTGTTTTCTTGCCACCTCTGATTTATTCGTTCGTGAAGAGCCTGTTGTATTTCTACCCTACCCGGCCCTGTCCTTCCCTTGGTGTTTCTATGTTTGGGGTTGCATGTATGAGTGTATGTATGTATGTGATATGTGTGGAGGCCAGGAGATAACCTCTTGGGGATGGGGTTCCTCTTTTGTTCTATACCTTATTTCTTAAGACAAGATCTCTGAACCTGGAGTGCATCAATTCAACTAGCCCACCTGTCTAAGTACACTCCAGAGGGTCTGTGTCTCTTTGCAATGCTGGGCTGTGTCCAGCTGCTATCTTGAATTCTTTGGGGTCCTCATGTTTTAGGTCATGCTTTACCAGCTGGGCCATCTCTTTAGTCCCTCTGCTGCCTTTTCTAAGGACTTGCCATAGCTTGTGTGTGGTGGGCATTCCTGTATTGCAGATGTTACAACACACAATGTGGACTGCTTTCTTAGCAACTCAGGTTCCTACCTTTTATGGTGATTCACTTGCTGTAATTTTAGCAGGGGTGAGAGATGTGCCAAGCTCAGAGGGAAACTTGTAGAAGTCAGTTCTCTTCTTCTACCACCTGGATCTTAAGGAATGCAACTCCGATACCTGCCATGCCATCTGAACAGCCCTTATTAATTTTGTTGAGAAAGCATCTCCCTATGTAGCAGAGGTTGGCCTTCAATTCTTGAATCTCTTGCCTCAGCATCCTGAGTGCTGGGTGTGTAGATGGGTATCACCATACTGTACAAGCTCCCCATCTCAATGCTTTCTGTATCCTAAGAAATACTGTCCCACCCAAGGCTCTGTGGGCACTGTGTCTTTTCTTCTGGATCTTTCTTGTACCTGCCATGCTATGGGCGAGTTGATCTGTGGGAATGAGGCAAGGCCACTGTACTTGGCTGCTTGCTGGAGAGACTGTCTGTCCCTTTAGGCAGGGAGTGTGTGTCTGCTTCTGGACACCACCTGTCTTGTTGGCCAGTGCTACAGACTGTGGCAACAGCAACCGTCTAAACCACCACCGTTTCATTGTCTGTCTTTTCTGCCTGCTCCCCTATACAGGGTCTTACTCAGTAGCCTTGGTGGATCTGGAGATCACTATGTAGCTCAGGTTGGCCTTCAACTGAAGGTGATCTTCCTGCTCTAGCCCCTGAGTGCTGGGGTTATAGGCATGTGCCACCACACTTGATCACTTGTGGGACTGAAGGGGGAACTCATTGACTGACAGCAGGGGACAGCAGGCCAAAGGCCCCAAGGTAGGAGTTGTGGCACATATTTGAAGGGAGAGCCATGGAAGCTGCCTGGGTTGGGTGAAGGCTACCCTGAGGACTTAACACCGTGTTCCAAACGTGCACACAGGGACAAGTGGACACCTTTATTCTTATTCAGACTCAGGAGAGAAAAAAATCCTGAGGTCTAAACTGTATGGTGGCCCAGCCTGTAATCCCCACAGCTGGGCAATGACAACATCAGTTCAAGGTTAGTCTTAGTTATATATCAAAATTGGGACCAGCCTGGGCTACATGAGTTGCTACCTCAAAAGCAAAAACATGTAAGGCTAGGTATGATGGATCTCCCCCGTCCCCAATTATCCCAGCACCCTGTAAGCTGAGGCAGGAGGAGTGTATGTCTAAGTTTAGCCTAGGATACAAAATAAGTCCATCTCAAAAAAAAAAAAAAAAAAAAGATAATAATAAAATGCCTTGAGACTGGCACACAGGAGGATACCAGCACCTAGTCTTACCTGTGTGGTCAAGTAGAGACTAGCGGACATCACTAGTGAGGAGAGGCTTCTGGCAGTTCTCTCCCAGGGCAATGACCACAGGGATGTTGTAGATGATGGGGCTGAAGACAGCCTTGCTTCAATGTATGCTCCAGCTGAAGACCACTGAGGTGCTATGTGGAAGCCTTAGCCTCTGCACCTCCCAGGGGACTAGAGGCTTTGGGTTGCTGGTTCCTACTGGTTTGCCCAGTTGGCAGGAGTGTTTTTCAGGCCTGGTGCCTCTCCTAGCCCCTTGGAGCAGCAGGTCAGGCCAGCTTAATCTCCCTTTGGTGATCCTGAAAGCCTAGTGCCACCACTCTTTGTGGCTTTCTGTGGTGTCAGGAACAGGAGTGACTCTGGAGTATGCCTGAACCAGACCTTGTAGTAGCTGCTGCTTAGGGAGAAAGGTCTCGGAGCTGGTGGTTGGGGTATAGAGTGCAGTAGGAAGGGAACCAGGAGCAGGCCATCCTAGTGTGGCTCTGTGACCTGAGAGGTGTTGCAGAAGCAGCTGTGTGGTGATGGACAGGGCACAAGGACAGGGAGGCTAGGAGTCTAAGGAGCCTGGGGAATGCAGGGACCTGGCTTTCTACTGCAATGTGTGGGAAAGAGGAAGCAGAAAGAAAGGGCTGGCCACTGCCCGCCTGCTGGTTTCCTCTGAGCCAGGGAGGAGGTGGCGGGGAGGCAGGAAGCCTGCTTCCAGGCTCTGTGGTCCCATAGCCCCACTCAGCCATGACCCTCAAGCAGGCTTTGGGCCTTTCGACTTTCAGTCGGTGGTGTAGTGTCTATCCTTTTACTGCATCGATTTCCCTGTGACTGTAGTTGATTCAGCCATGGAGTCTTCCCACAATACTTCTGAGGAGCCTATCATTAAGTCAACTCTCAGATGAGAAGATTGGTCCAAGGAGGCAGAAATGGGGTCTTATATGAGCACAAGGGCAGGGGACATGAGGGTTGGTTTGTTTGAATCCCCAGTTTGCAAAGCAAGCCTTGCCTGCCGAAGCCACTCTCAGATTATCACAGTTCTTGATAGGCCCATCCACCTTGGGCAGATGCCTTATGCCTTTCTGAACTGTGAACAATTTGCTCTGTGCTTATGAGACTGGAAGGGGAAGAGAGAAAACAAAGTGTCAGGGTTCTCAATGGGCTTGTTACATACACAGCCATTCCTGCTCCCTAATGTGTTCTGCTGAAAACTGGTGGTCACAGCTCAAGCTGTGTGGACATTGCAGGCAGCTGGTGACTCATTCTGTAATTGCAGAACATGCCTGGATTTAGGGAGGTCAGTTAATCCCCACTCTGCCCACAGCCTCCAGCCTCTGCCCTGGATACTGCTCCTTCATTGCTGCCACCATCATGGAGTCAAGGCTGTAGGTTCAATGTTGGGATCATGGCTAAGGGCAGTGTGGTAGGCATGTCTGAACTTACATTTTGGTTTGTGTTCAGTTTCTCATTATGGTAGAAAGTTTGCCCGTCTTGAGGAGCAAAAATGAGCCTGCATGGAAGGCTCCAGCCCCCAGGACTGTGTCTCCCAGGTGCCTTCTCGTTAGTAGCTCCATGGCCACACTGGGGAAATCCCCTGCCCTCTGCTTTGTGAGTAGAAAAGAAAACTAAGAGCTTGGAAGGGTCTAACATAGTCCTGTGGGCTTCTAGTCCTCCCTCCCATCTCTCCTTTGGTCCCTCCTGGGGGAGACTAGCCACCTGACTGGCCCCAACACAGGTAGAGGAAAATTCTTGTTCCTAGGCAGCTTTTTGAAAGGGGCCAAATGGCCTCAGAATGCTGCCACCACCTAGGAAACTGATAACAATTATCTAAAGTGACCAAAACCAGATGGACTCTCCAACACTTACCTGTCCCTGGCTGCAGAGAACAATGTGTCACAAAGTGTCAATGTAGTGGACAGGTGTGTTCTGACCCTGCATCACCTGTACCCAGTTCAGATACTTGGGCTGTCTCCCTAGTGTAGTTAATTAGCACTGAGCATTCATTCCATCAGTCTCCTCCCATCAGCATTGGGCTGGGCTCCTCTCCCCAATCCCTGGGTCTAAGGTCCACTGGAAGATGATTTCACTACCATAGTTCACTAGTCCAGAGCTGCGGAGCCATCACAACCCTCTCCTAGGACATTAGCTGGTTTCAAAAGGACTCAGGCTGGACATGGCCTTTGTATTATATCACGTTCATTATCTTGTTTATTTTAATGGCCAGATAATGATCCCTTTTATGGACTCATGATTATTTTCTCTCCTAATTTATGACTAAGTGGAAATCAGGTTGTTTCCACTTGGGATTATAGTGAATAATGCTTTTAACATCTGTACAATGTATCTAATAGGTTGTTCAATCTAAACATTTACAACACAGTGATATTCCCACAAAAGTACACACAGATGTCCATGTGACTTGTCACTTTCTATCTTCATATTGCTTGAGCTTTTGGGGCCTGAGCTTGGTTTTGTGGCTGGCTAAGGGTGTCTCTTTGCTCAGCGGATAATGCTGGTGCAGGATGTCACTATCTTGTAACACTGTTTCACAGTATGTATTCTCCAGACCAATTCTTTTTGGATAGGAGTATGAGTGGCATTTTAATTTTTTTTAAGCAAGGTTTTTCTGTGTAGGCCTGATTGTCCTAGAACTCAACTTTGTAAACCAGGCTGGCCTCAAACACAGATCCACTTGCCTTTGCCTCCTGGGCGCTAGGATTAAAAGGTACATGCCACATACTCAGCTGCTGTTCCTCCTACACCATAACATTTGCTTTAGCAATAACTGGCCTAGCATATTTGCACCATCGCATAGCTAACTTTAGATCGCACTCCAGAGCCCACCTCTCAACAGTCGTTCCATGTGGGCGGTTGGTTTCTGTTCCCATTGTTTCTAGGTCATTTCAATGGCCTTATGATGCATGCTGGGCAAGGAAAGGAGTCTGTCACTGAGCCACACCTCCAGCTACTTCTGTACATGGTCTCAGAAGGCAATGACTTGTTTCTCTGTACCTTGAGTTTATGATGTAGTAAAGATGACCTGAACTGATCCTACTGGAATCTTGTGCCATTATCTGTTTTTTGTAGTGCTGGGGTGTAGTGCTGATGCTTGTGAGGCAGTGTGTTCTACCAAACCAAGCTCCATCTGTTGTCCGTCTTGCTGATTTGCCTCATGCCATGCATGGGTCCTGGTCCTGTCCTGAGGCAAGCAGCTTTTCTCTCTAATCTGAGCCTCCTGACATGAGGCTTTTTAAATCTCTGCGACAGCTGATGGAACGTCATCAGTGCTGCCTCCAGGGCTCAACCGTGTCACTTCTGCTCCAGCCTCGATTCTCACCCCATAAAGGTTTCCTCTGAGGACCCCAACATGTATCTTGCCCTGACAGGCAGTGTTCTAGGGCTCCCTTATGCATGTGAAGGATGCCTATTGATTTCCTATACTGGTAACAGTTTGCCCAAGGGATACTTGGGGCTCTTTTTACCTCCCCACCCCCAACCACAATGAGCCTTAAATGATGTCAAGGTTTGCTCTAGAACTGGAACTTTTCTGCTCCTTGGTCCTACTTGCTCTGTCAATTATGCAATATCTCAGTTATGCAATATCTTTCCTGTAACTTCTTAACAACTTTGATTAGCCTACAAACCCCATCAAGTCTTAGAAGCATTCTTTGGGGCAGCCTGTGCTCCAGTGCTGAGGCTGTCCTTCTAGCTATAGCTCCTGACTGCTGTGTAGACCACTGCCTCTGTGGCTGCTCTGGAGCATGCAGTTACGGCTCATGCTGTATCCCAGCAGAAGTTTCCCAAGGGGGCCTTTGACCTGGCAGGCAGGCACCTAAGTCTGGAATTTGTAGACTTCCTTACTTGACTCTAATAGCCCAAGATGGGGATAAAGTCCATGGTGGGAAAGAACAGTCAGGAAGAAGCACGGCCTCAGCAGTCTGCTGCCAGACTTATCTTCAGATTGACTTCTGGTCTGCTTAGTTCTCAAATGTTTGTGTAACCCCATAATCTGACTGAAATCTATTTAGGAACAAAGCAGGGTATCTGTGTTTTTGTTCTAGAAAAGGCTTCATATTATCCATTCACACATGCCAGGACTTAGTTACCCTAAGACCTCCAATCACTCTTCCTAGATCCGTAGGCCCTATTTCTTGTCCTCGGGTCACAGGGTGATGACAGTAGAGGCACTGGGCTCCAGAATGGAAGCTGCTTCAGCCTAGGTGAGATTCACTAGGCATAGTCCTGGCCCCTCAGGCTTCCACACAGTGTGTAGTTCAGTGGAAGCTTGTGGCCTGCTGGGCCATGGCTATCTGCTGAGGATTTCAAGGCAGCCACAGGTTCTGTCTTTGGTGAGTGTGGCTTCCCTGGGCCAGGTGCCTTCAGAACCCATAAAGATGAAGGTACCCTGATGAAATATCTTCAGCAGGCTGTTAAAGATACTTCTGGGTGCCAAGGCAGGTCTTTTCTTTCCCTTGACACATGAAACCATGTAACTTTTAAGAATGACTAGAAATCAGCACAAGGACCCAAGAAGCAGCATGGTTCTAGTGTCACCCCCATTTTCCAGCAGACTGGAGGTGCAGTGGCTGATGGCAGGACTCCTGATCTCTGGCTTCTTCCTATGTATCACTGTGCTGGGGCTATAGGTGAAGGCAACCACAGTGTCAGAGCTCACACAGGACTGACCACCACCCTACCCCAGAAACATCTCAGGCCTCTAATTTCACATCATCTGTCCAAGTCTAGAGAAGGGGCTGTAAAAGAAGGGCAGAACTGTACCCAACACACCAGAGATGGCGGGGCAAAGCCAAGATATTCTGACTTGGTCTGAAGTGGAGGATATAGACGTGGTAGTTGGTGCCCCTCTGCTTACACCGAGGAACCACAAATGGCCTGGACACTGCAGTCCCCAGCCACCCCAAGCCGGATCTGGGGAAGCTACTTAGTGGTAGGCTCGACCCGGGAAGCTTGTTGATAAGAATCTGAGGCCTCCAAGTGTACTTAGGTTCTGGATATACTATAACCTACAACCTTCATTCCCTTACAAGTCCAACCAGATGGATCACAGGCCAGTGCTTAGGCACCCAGCCTACTGAAGGGTCAGGCACCTCAGGACACTCTGATCCTTTTAAGGCTTGCACAGGGAGTTGGGAAGATTCTGGACTCTGGCCAGCACACAGCAGTTGTGGACAAGAGTAGGAGTCATGTCTTACCCACTTGGCCAATCTCCAGCAGGTCCCCTTTCACTCCTATTAACAGGCAGTTGGCCAAAGCTGATGGTGTGGGAGTGGACTCTGCGAAAAGCAGACAGTTAAAAGCTGGGCTCTGATACACTTGGCTGGAACACCTGGTAGTAGTCACCTAACCTGGGACAAAAGCCATGGAGGGAGGAGGGAAAAGCCTGTCAAGCCCTTTATCTTTCCTATTTTTCTGGCTCTTCCTTCTTCTTCAGCCTCTGCTGAAGCTGGTCCTCAGCCCTCTCAGCCAGCAAAAAAATCTTATCACAAGAGGAAATAAAGGACCAGAGGGCAGGGAAAGGGTAGCTTCCCTCCTAGAACTCTGACCCGGAGAACTGGCATTTGTGGGCCTCGCCAAACCCAAAAAGGGGGTATCTCCAAGTCGTGGTATCTTGCAGCTTGCTGAGAACTGTTCCAATGTGCTTCTCAAACAACCTGAAAGGCTGGGTGTGTGTGTGTGTGTGTGTGTGTGTGTGTGCCTTGAATGACCCTCTTGCTCTCCTAGAGCTCAAAGCCCAAGCTCCAAGAGGCCTGTTCCAGCATTCGGGAGGTCCGACCATGTACACGCCTGGAGATGCCTGACAACCTCTACACCTTTGTGTTGAAGGTGAGTGCCAGGGCTGTGGCTCCTTGGGAGACAGATTTCTCCTCAGTCGCAGAGCTGCATGCCTCCTTTCTGCAGGTGCAGGACCAGACAGACATCATCTTTGAGGTGGGAGATGAACAGCAGCTAAACTCATGGCTGGCAGAGCTCAGAGCAAGCACAGGCCTAGGGTGAGGATTGCCTTTACCCATCCTTGGTTCTAGTTGATAATCCCTGCTGGCCCCCTTCTCACCCAGCCTCTTCCCCTACAGGTTGGAGCACCTGGACACAGCGTTACCTCTTTCCTTAGTGGCAGAGCCTGGCCCAGCTAGATCCCCAAGGGGAAGCACTGACTCCCTGGACCAAGGTATGTGCCAGATCCTTGGTCTCTGGGTGTCCTTGGATGTGTGGCCCCCTCTGCGGGTCACCACCACCATCGATTTCCGCCAGGTGCTTCACCTGGGGTGATGCTGGACCCAGCCTGCCAGAAAACAGATCACTTCCTGTCCTGCTACCCTTGGTTCCATGGCCCTATCTCCAGGGTGAGGGCTGCACAGCTGGTTCAGTTGCAGGGCCCTGATGCCCACGGTGTGTTCCTGGTTCGGCAGAGTGAGTCCCGGAGAGGGGAATACGTACTCACATTCAACTTACAGGGCAGAGCCAAGGTAGGGGAAGAAACTGGTGGACCAGGGTGGGGCAAATGCAGCCTGGGCAGCAGGCTGATCTCTACCCCTCTCTATAGCACCTCCGCCTGGTGCTCACAGAGCGCGGACAGTGCCGGGTACAACACCTGCACTTCCCCTCGGTGGTAGACATGCTCCGCCACTTCCAGCGCTCCCCCATCCCACTTGAATGTGGAGCAGCCTGTGACGTTCGACTCTCTGGCTATGTGGTAGTCGTCTCTCAGGCACCAGGTAGGAACCCCAAAGTTGTTGTCAAGGGGTGGTGTCACAGCACAAAGCTGGTGCACCTTCAGTTTTAAGACTCATCCATGTCCTCTTTCCAGGTTCCTCCAACACTGTCCTCTTCCCTTTTTCCCTTCCTCACTGGGACTCGGAACTGGGTCATCCCCACCTCAGCTCTGCTGGCTGTCCCCCCAGCCATGGTGCAGAGGCTCTCCCTGGCCAAGTGACACCCCCTGAGCAGATCTTCCACCTGGTGCCTTCTCCTGAGGAACTGGCCAACAGTCTGCGGCAGCTGGAGCTGGAGTCTGTGAGCAGTTCCCGGGACTCGGACTATGAAATGGACTCCTCGTCACGGAGCCACCTTCGGGCCATTGACAACCAGTACACCCCTCTCTCACAGCTGTGCCGAGATGCAAACTTGTGAATGTAACCATTTTCCACCCCATCAGAGAACTGCAGCTCAGATGTGCCCTGCTTCCAACACACACAAGGCTGTCACAGGCGCCCTGTCAGCCACAACTAGCCCCTGGCCTTTTCCCACTGTTTACAGATAAAGTTCTTGTGCACAGGTGCCACTAGCTGGTACCCTAGGCCTAGTCCTCGACCCAGAGGAGGTGGGGCTGCAGGCCCAGAGCTGGCGGTGGAAACTGACAGAGCTGATGACAGACTTCTTACCAGGTAGGGTCATCGGGAAGCACAAAACACTAACAGTCCCTGGATTCTCACGTGATGTCCTTCCTGTAGCAAGTCCACGTTCCATGCCACAGGCGATGGATGCTTCATAGTCCTGCTTCTACTCTTAGTTTTAGGACCGAAGCTCTGCCAGAGGGACAAGCTTAAGATCAAAAATGATTTAAACAGTTTTTACCTCAGAGTAATTTTTTAAAGGATTCACTGCACTGCCCTGCTAGGACCCCTGCCACTCTAAAGTTGGGGGCAGCTAAGTACCCCTGCTTCACTTACCCTGAGCTAAGCTAGCATAGTGTCCTTGTCTGCTCACCCTCAGGACAGTTGCCTGCTATAGGGTAGCCACTGTCCTCCCTCATATAGAAAATGAAGCATGTCACCCTTTCAGGGAAATCCAGGAAGCTTGCAGAGAAAGGAGGGTGGCAAGGGACATTCCAATGTCCACCCCAGTGCCTTATGCATTAGAAACAAAGACAGATAGGGTAAGACAACATAAATGGAAGGGCTCTTAGGCTTGTTCAGTGAACCCAAATTTATGCACCCCCCCAAGCATCTAAGAAACTCCTCTCAGAGGGCAGCAGGGTCACTGGTGGGAGAATATGTTCCTATCCATACAATCTTTCCATCTAGACACAGGGCTGTTCATGGGCACACAGTGCTTACAGCAGTGCCTTTAGGAAATCACAATTCCTAGACATTTAGAGGCATACATGCTGCCGTCCCGAAGCCAACAGTACTGACCTCCTCATCTGGTAACTGTTAAGCGTGTGGGCTTTGGTGAGGGAAGAGCTGCACCTCACCCTCAACACCCACCATTGTGCATAGACCAAGGCAGGTCCAGCATAGGTGCAAACTGTGTTCCATCTTTAAGAGAACTAGCTTCCTTCATTGTACAGAAGGGATGAACCAAAGATAGAAGCAATATTCAACCAGGGATTCGTCTCTAATCTACATAGGATGGTTGGACAGCTGTGCCCCAGCACCTGGCCAGAAGCTAAACCAACTAAACACTTGGGGCACTCATTTCTCCTGGGCCTCCAGAGGAGAGACTTGTGAGATGCTGTAAGCCAACATCTCGGCCCCATAGTGCTGGGATTCACCCACTGGACAGCTGCCTTTCAGAAAATGTCCAAGATATCAGAAAAACTCTGGGACAGTGACAACACTAAGCCAGCACCTTTTCTTTCTGCTACAGTAGGTCCAGTTGGCTGAAGGGGACAGGACATGTGGGTGTAAGAGGCCCCCAGACCAGATGCCCTCACCAGTGTGTCAACACCAGGACCATTCCCACCCCCAGCAGTCTTTTTACTGTCTGCCACACTAGGCAGGAAGTAGCCATCGGCCCTCCAGAGACCAAGTGTAGCCCAACAGTACCTGCACCCTTGATTGCTTCTCCTGAGAACTAACAGTCACCAGCACCAAAGAGTTAGGTTAACTAACCTGCCTTACTTTACCAGCAATCCATATGGCTTTCTGTATAATCTTCTGCCTTTGATCATTTCTGGATGGTGTAGGAAAAAGGAATAGTGATCATTACAATCTTGGGCTAGACAACACTATTTTTACCTAAATTTCTTAACCTAAATTAAGAAGGCTTCACCTCTTCCCTTGTTTAAATGTTATCTTGGTGCAAACACAAGTTATAAACTGTCACCCACTGACTCCTAATGACATCTAATAGCCAGCATGTGGCTGGGATAAACAGCATTGTGTCCACAGAATCAGGGGACTTATCTTCTATCATTATAGCAGAAAGTATTTGGCAAATCTTTGTTTTATGTACTGTATGAGTAACTTATTCTTGAATAATGCAAATTTTCCTACAATGTAAAAATTGCTGTATGTGAATTAAAAAGGTTTTCAGAACTACAGCCATGATCTCTGCATTCACACACACACACCACTCCCACTTGTCTGGCAGCCCCACCTCATTCTTCGATCTCCCACCTGGCAGCACTAGCAGTCTGTACTTAGCCACTACGGACACACCCTGGGCCTGGTCAGATTTCTTTTGTTTCCTTTTGAAAGAAGTATCTTCTGCCCCCTGCTGGTAACTCTGGCCCAATCTGGGATAACTCAGATCAACCATGTTTGGTTCTGTAGAAAAGGAAAAGCAAGCTTACAGAGTCTGCACCTGCTTGCAGATGTGGACTTTTGAACGCTGCCCACCTCTGGCCAGCCAGCCTTCTGCTGAAGCCAACTGTTAATCCACAGAGGGAGAGGGAGTCTCAATCTTGACTTTCTAGATACCTTGAGCCAAGAAGAAAAGTCATTGGGTCAGCACCTTCTTGGAGACTGGAGCAGCACACCCAGCCTGCCTCTCACAGCAGCAGGAGTCAACACAAACACACACTGACTGGGTATCAGTTTTTAAAACTTTTTTTATTTTTTAATTTTTTTTTAGTTTTTATTTTATATTATCTACAAAGTAAAAGTTTTCCCTTAACTTAAAAGTTGAACCACTGTAGACAGTGATTACCTCATCAAACTTGATTTATAAATAATGATCCGTCAGTTTGGCGGTAAGAATTTACTGAACTTCTGTCAAGTTTAGTAAAAGGGCGTTCCAAGTCTTGATTTTTTTTTAAAGCGGTAATAGCAGCAAGAATCACTCTTGTTACTTCTGTTGCTAGCTGATGTGTTCATGACTCTCAAGGGCCATTACAAAATAAATAACTTCCAGTTTCAGCAAGCAGAGCTGGGTACTTGCAGGACCCTGCAACAGCACATGGAATTATGGAACAGCCACAAGTCCCTACATGCCTCTACTCGGTCCAAAACATCCTCCACTGCAAGTGAACTGTTAGCATTCCTATCAGATGTTAAATCAGTGTATCTTTTTTAAAAAACAAAATAAATGAAGTTCTAGTTTTCTGTGCTTCCAGTTGGCAGAAGCAGTAGAAGGGAGGAGGGGATTTGGCCTTTCGGTTCCTCCAGGGCAGCCTTACAACTGCTGTTGGTGGTGGGCTTGTACTGTAAAAAAGAAAAGCGGCTATTTAAACAACACAGGCACCACTGCCCACCAGCCTAGTGTCCGCAGCACATGACTGTCAACTACTCTTGTGCTAGCCGAGCAAGACTGGAAGTTCAATGCTGCTTTCTCTCCCCCAGATGCAGCCAAGGTGGGGTTGGGGAGGGAAGAGGGGTGAGGAAAAACAAACCAGTCAGACGTAAAACCACTTCAGATACAAGTCCTGGACTTGCTGCTTGTGGAGCACAGGCCTTCACACCCCCTCCCACTAATGCTAGCCAAGCACCATTGCTTTCCAAGTCACAGGGGAGACAGGTGTCGTCACAGCAGCCATCCAGTACGAGAGACATCATGGGCACCCTGTGTCAGGGCACAGGCTGGGGCTAAAACTACACTCAAACCAGTCCGCAATCAGCACGTGCTCATCTGTGTTCTTCTCCAAGCTACAATCAAACTTGGCCATGGGCATAAACCCCCCACATCAGCCTATAAAGGACTCAGGAAGGAACACGCTTGCCCTGTCCAGCCTATCATACATAACCAGGAAGGCCAACTGAGTCCTCGGCATGCATCAGCTACCCAAACTGAGGCTGCTGCTTCTCAAGCCAACCCTGATACCAGCAGAACACACACAGATTCTGATGCTCCCTGACCGTCACGATCCCTCCTGTGCACACTTGAACGGGCCTTGCTAGTCAGGTTTGCAGCCTGAAGCACTGGTCCTGCCTGCCATTCTACCTCTGTGAGCAGAATGCTCGGGGTGCCCCGGCGGCCCCTGCACACACACGCCTCACCTGAAGGGTGCGTCATATAGGGGAAATGCGCTGTTGTCGAGACTGGAATGGGCTGTAGTGCACTTTGAGCGAGGGCGGCCTGGGGACCGCCGGGTGGCTGTGTCGTCATTAGCATCATTGGCGCATGGGCAGTTGGATGAGAAGGAACCATTCCTGACTGTACATGAGCCTGAAACAGAGAGCTCTTTTACGCATACAGGCAACATCTCCTTCTTAAACAACACGTCAACTATCCCTTTCATTGGACCAGGGCTCAAGAAGGGACAAGATGGACTTCTTGGGTCAACTTGAGGTAGATCCTGTGGGGCTAAGATGGGGAAGTTGGCGTCAGCCTCCTAGTCCCCAACATGTCTGCTCAGATTCCCACACAAGGCAAGGTCTTCTACTGGGGTGGGAAAGGCACTCTCTTAGCTTGCTATGGCGAATGGCCAAAGATATCAATGCCCCTTCCAAGTCAGAAAGTAACTGACAAGGGCCTGTAAGGGGACTGCCTCCCCAGCACCCTCAGCAGTTTCCTGAGTCTCTCCTCTTCCGCCCTTCCCCAGTCGTGATGGGTTCCCCAAAAGTAGGGTGAAGTGGCACTTAGGCCCCTCACTTTAAAAGCTTAGCTGATGGAGCAAAGGCTGCAGTTATAGCTCCACTGAGATGACAGAGTGATCTGATGTTGGATCAACCCAGTGCTCCGTACCAAGTGGCAGCAAATTTAGGTTAGAAAGGTGATGTTAACTAACCAGTTGGTAAGCTCAACCTCGGCTCTGCAGGGAGTGGGCCAAGCAGGAAGAGGCTGCTTCCTGCCTCCCATCCTGTGCATTGCTCTAGACCGTCACACCAGCGAAGCACTGGTTCACACCTTCAAAAAGACCCATGGCTCTCTGCTGTCCCTATGTTCACCTCTTACTCTCTTACGCAAACACATGAGTGAAGTTTGGGGTGAGCCCATCTTACACAGTAAATTCACAACCTCTGCTAGGCACTTACAGGACCCTGATTTTCTTAAGTCTCACTCCACCAAAGCACACTGAACAAACTGGCTACCCTCCCCACTGTTGCCAGCCAATCTACAGATCCTTAGCTCTGGGGGAAGGACAGTAACAAGCTAGCCCTTCTGCAAGAGACCCAACTACACGGCATCTTAGCTCACACCTTGCCAGAGCCTCACTGGCACACTGAGAGAGGAAATAGAATCATTCAGTAACTCTTCTAAGTGAGACCCACCTCAGGGAACCATGATCAAAGCTAGCAGAGACATCTGATGCAGCCACTTTACGCTGATAGCTACAGAGAGGGCCTCCTCATGGCCCTGGGCTGCCCTGGCTCCATCAGCAACCACACCTTCCAAGCTCAGACTTTACACTGGGGAAAGAAAGCTCCAGATGATCTTGAGGCTACTCTGGAGCTTCAATTACACTGCACCACAGTCCAAGGCCCAAGCTCAGGAAGCACAACATCAGATAGAGGTAACCAGGCAAAACAACTGGGACACTTCTCGGAATTCGTGTGACTAACGCTCAAGCTAACAGGCCCACTGCACAGTCCCCTCAGAGAACTGAGAGCCACTGCAGGCCTGCCTGCCATCCTGTTTTCAGGCTCCCCTGTGCGTGTGTAGAGGTGTCTGTATGTGTACACACATGCACATAGTGGTGAAGCTAGAGACATAGCGAAGCAGACACAGAAAGGAAAGGACTGGGGTGCATTCCAGACTCAGAGTTTTAAGGTCTCAGCTGGGAAATGCTAAATCACAATTTCACTGACCCATCACAAAATCATAGCAACATTCACTGAGGGCCAGAAGATCACATACTAAGCAGAAAAGGGGCAGACAGGCAAGATGGCACCACACACAGGGTTTCCTGGCTTGGGGAGCAACTGGCTCCTTGCTGCTTATCTGACCACCACCACTCCCTATGTAGCCTTCACAAAAACTTGGCTAGTGCTGGTTTACCTGAGGTACGTGGGCCATGTGGGGTGGTGTGGTGTATGCTGGCTGAACATGAGAAGGATGGATGGTGAAGACTGTCTGTTGTGCTGCTGGGAAACTGCTCTGTGGAGACTGTGTATTAGAGGCAGGTGTCATGGAAGGTGGTGTTGGTGCCAGCCCCGCATGATAAATGGCCGACTGCTGCTGTGGACTGGCCAGATGAAGAGCCTGGGCAGCTTGGTGCTGATGATGCTGTAAAACAACAGGAACTTCTTTACTGAGAAACCACGAGGATCTGACAAGATGCTCTTTTCTGGGTACTCAAGCCTATGTCTCAGCTGGGCAGTTACAAGTCTACACAAGGCCTTAACTGCCCCATTAGCACACGTGACTAAGGAAGCCAACAGCATTATGGCCAGATTGCTTTACACTTAACTCAGAACTCAAGTCCAAGCAGCTTTTTAACCCTTACATTTCTGGCATTCACCCTTAGGGAATGTCCTACCCAACATGACAGTTTCTTTTTTAGTTTATTTCATGTACGAGTACATTGCAGCTCTCTTTAGACACACCAGAAGAGGGCATAGAATCCCATTATAGATGGTTGTGAGCCACCATGTGCTTATTGGGATTTGAACTCAGGATTTCTAGAAGAACAGCCAGTGCTCTTAACCACTGAGCCATCCATCTTTCCAGGCTCTGACATGACATTTTCAAACCCTCCCCTGTACCCACAATTGCTCCCAGCTACTTAAGGATGGCAGCCCTGCTCACACAGAATCTTGTAAGTAGAGGGACAAGGGAGCAACTGTGCGCACATAGGCCATGCCTCTCCTTACCTGAACAGGACTGGGTGCAGGGTGACTTCCACCATGCTGGCTTTGCTGCTGTCCGGTGGGAGTGGCCGAAGGCTGCGGATGGGGAGTATGTGGATGCAGGGTGGCATTGGGATGTGCATACTGCTGAGCGAGGGAGCCGGTGGAAACTGGGGCGAGAGGAAAAGTAATGTATACAAGTGCTGCACAGAGAACCACTGTCATGCCTAACTCACAGTGCTTTCCCAACCACAATAACCCACGACACTGCCATTCTCTGAAGCCATGGACAGCAGGCAGTCTGGAAAATGGATGGAAGGGCTCTGTTTAACAAGGCCAGCATGTGGCCCATATGCTATGGTCTATACACTATATTCACACTGGGTCAGTTTGAATTTACTCCAACAGTTACACTGGCCCACATGAAGATAGGTGCAGCCCCTCCCCCCAGGGCCAACATTTGATTACCTCACCATGCTACTGCCCTGGAATGGCCCCTGTACACACACCAGGACAAAAGTCACTGCCATCTCAGTCGGTCACAGTACCCACTCCACTATTCTGTTCCCTACTGAGGACCTCCTAGTAAAAAGCCTGGCAATGAAACCACCTCCCAGTCCTGTTAGCCAGAAAACTACCAAAGAACAGTCTTTTAACTCTCTTAAAATGTGATTATAAAGACAAAGACCCAGCGGTTGCTCTTTATCCATCTAGGAGATCTATCCACTTTGGTCCCAAACAAGGAGATCAAATATTAAATGAGTCTGTGCCTTTACAGAGCAGCAGCCTGAGAACGAAAAGCCCAGGAAGGTCTCCCTGCTCCTGTGGCTCTGGATAGCTCATGGGCACAAACTAAACACAGCACTGAACCCTTAGCTCTCTGCAGCCATGCCCACACACAGATGTTGTCACAGTTTCATGCACTTTAGGTAATATGTCAGCAAGAACAGATATGGTATGGCAACGAAGTAAAACCACCATGGTCAGCACCAAAGCTCCCAAGAATAGCCAGCATGGAGGACTCTGGCTGTGCACCAGCATGTGAAGTAGAGGGTTAGGGACAGGAAACATTCCTGAGATGTCACAGTGCAGGGCAGGGAATTCTATTTCCAATTCATGGTCTTGAATGGCGAATGCATTTGAAAGTGCAAAGCAGAACGCCAGAGCTGGCACAGCCTGCATCAACCGCCAAGGCCACAGCGCTCACCAGTATCCAGCTGAGACTGAAGGCAACTGTGTTTTAGAACCTGTTAACCCTGCTTCCCTGACCAGATCAGTCAATATAGGCAAGAAAACCACAGCAGCAGCCTGAAGTCACAATGTTTCAGTCTGACTTCTAACTCACTGATTGCTAAAAGCCACCCACAACCATCTAGCTTTTAAAAACTACTTTTGTTTTTAGAGACAGGGTCTACTAATGTAGCCTGGGCTGCTGGACTGTAACAACTGGTCCATAAACTTAAAACCCTACCCAGTGTTTATTAAGTGTTTCCTTTATAACAATGTTAAGTGGAACTGAGGTAAAGCAATCCTTAAAGTCTATTTATGGGGTTTCATAAAGATAGTGGATACAGAAGCTCAAGAGCTCTAAAATTTCCTTAGTAATTAATTCCTAAGTATTCAGAATAAAAAATGTTTAAAAAAAAATAAATCAGAGCTTTGCGCAGAAGGCCCTGAATTCCAGTCGCAGAACAGGTGGGAAAACAGCAAACAACTCTAAAGGGAGCTCTACCTTCATCTGGGATACAGCCACTGCAGTAATAGTAGTTATGGCCATCGGGTCTCAGAATTACATTTCTCAACAGGGAAAATGGGAAAGTTTTGATACTGTCACTAGGAAAGAGAAATAAAAAGATTTCCCCGCTTTCTTTGTTCTTCTATTATAGCTTAAGTTGCCCTGGAATCCACCATTCAGACTCCATCTTCCCACTGGATTTGCACCAGGATACCATACCTGGCCATCAGGACCAGGACCAGCTTTATTACTCACTTACACATGGTTTATGCTGAGGACTTAAGCCAGGGTCTCCTGCATACTAAGTACACAGTCTATCACTGAGCTACTCTCTTAGTTAGCCATATTCTTCAGACTTAATTAGAGGCAAGGTTTGGTGGAGCCCAAGCTACCCTCAAGTTTGATGGGCAGCTGAAAATGACTTTGGACTTCTAAAGGCCCACCCACCTTAGCTCCTCATGTGCTGGGGTCATAATTTCATTACCACGTTCAATTTTGAATTTTATTTATATATATAAAAACATTTAAAGGCACTTTAAAACCTTAAAATTAAAATTATTATTATTGGTGTGTGTGTGTGTGTGTGTGTGTATGTGCATGTGTGTACGCACCAGGGATGGAGTGGAGGAAGGTGACATAGCTCTCATGTGCAAATGAGCAGAGGAGATTGTCTCTTTCTATCTTTATGTGGATTCTAGAGATGAAACTCCAGCAGCCAGGCTCTCGTGGGAAGCGTGCTTTTATCACTGAGCCATCTTGCCGGCCCTATCATACATCTTTTAAAGATTTATTTTTATTGTATGAACACAAGTGTTTTGCCTGTGTCACACTCATGTACAGTGCTCACAGAGACCGGAAGAGAGTACCGAATTCCATGGAACTGGAATCATAGATGGCTGTGAATAGCCATGTGGGTGCTGGAAACCAAACCTGAGACCTCTGCAAGAGTAACCAGTGCTCTGAACTGCTGAGCTGTCTCTCTAGGCCCATTTGTGTGCATTTCAATAAAGCACTTTCAGGAGCATCCATAGAAATGTTTTCATCTGCTCACTTTCTGGCTCAAAGGGTCTAAAAACAAGCACCTTGCACAACCCTTTCCCCTGGAATGTAATGTGAAGAACTGGGGAAATGGGAATCTACACTGTAATTCCACCAACAGCAAAGGTTAAGTGTGATAAAATGCGGAGAAGGAAATTATAAAAACAGCAACATAAAAAGCAGAGAAGGGGGAAGGCAAACAAGAACAGAGTTCTGGGAGAATGGCAAGGCTTTCATCTAAGGGCAGGATTTAATGGTTTCTCCTCTCCTGGTTAATTTACGTACCTGGGAACCCTCTCAGAAGCCCTGAAACCGCTATTCACCAGCTAAACTACTTACAGCGCCCTGAGGGCTGGGTGAGGTGAGGACAAAGTGCTTCTTAATTTGAGTGTTTAAAATTCTAAATATGTCAAATCTTTTTAACATTAACTATATTCCAGAAGCAGTCCTAAGTCAAGATGTAAAGAGAAGCAAATTCAGTCCACAGGGCCAGATGTTTATCTGTAAATAGGTCTATCAGTTTGACCTTGGATGTACACACCATTGGTGATCACCAGCACTTGGAAACACTCAAAATGAGCAGAAGCAGATCCTCCAACATCAACAGTAGTTCCAGAAGGGGTACAACTCAAGGAGCAAATTTTAGGGAGCAGAGGGGATAAAAGACACCATGCTAAGCCAAGGCAAAATGGCAGTGGATTAGGGGCAGAACACTGCCATGACTAAAGTCCCCAAGAGCTGTCACTGGCTTTGGTGCTGACCCCTCTCCATAGGTAGCTATGCTCAGGCTGTAAGTGCTTAGGGACGATGATTCAAGACCTGTTAGTTATTTGCCAGGAAAATCACTATGACTGTAACAGAGCCAGCACTGGAGACCTTACACTGTGTCCTTAAAGTCCTCATGTACATTCTCAAAAAGACTACTTTTCCAAGAGCATCTCAATGGACACCATTTGTTAACCCATGCACCAAAAAGTAGCAACTTAGTTTGGCTTATCACAATAAATGAAAATTAAGGTAAAAATGTTTCCAAAACCTATATCTGATGATGAGTAGTCATTCCTAAATACCCCAAAATTTAGCCCCTAATTTAAGAACATTAAATCTTAATGTTTACTAGAACTAGAACTGTGTTTCATACATCAGCAACACACATTTCTAAAAGGCCCCTTAGTAATTAGCCTACCAAAGCCCATGCTCTGCTTCATTTCATTTCACTGCCCTGAAAGTAGGAAAAGTCCATCTATCAAGTTCCCTTGGGGAAGAAGGCAGCCCAGACAGCATACTATTACAGGCTTCAAGGCCTGTGCTTCCAGAGACCTTCTCATGCTGAAGCAAGCTCTGGACACCACCACTGTATCTGCTCCCAGAACTTAAGCCTCTAATCAGAACTGTCTCTCTAACTGCTTCTTCTTCCCTGTGCTACAGGAATCTCAGTAGGACTCTTCTAACACTACAAACCAGTGCTTCAAGCTTTACACTATCAATTGTTCAGAAAAGGTTTTCCTGAATGAGGAAAACATAAGGTATTTCCCATACAGCTACACTCTTGTGTTTTATTCAAAACTGATTCCTGAAAGAACTCAGACATTGACTCCAATTTTCTTAAGCTAAGACATAGTCCTTCTGTTAAAACTCTGAATTATACAGAGCCACAGTTCTTTCCTTTTCCTTTTTTACACTAGGGAATGAAATCAGGGCCTGGTGAATGCTAGAGCAAGTACTCCACCACTGAGCCACGCCCCAGCCCAGACATGCATACTTTGAATGATTATGTCGGGGAGAAAGAAAAATATTCTCTAATTAAAGTTAGCTACTTTAACATGTATCCCTTAAATAGTGTTTACTGTGTAATTAAAATTAGTATAAAAAACCCAACTCACTGGCAAAGTAGAAAGAAGGGCTTGTCTCCTTGTTGTATGGTAATTTGGGACATGCTGAATGTGGGAAATAGAAAGGTAAATTAGCCTCTTGAGGAGTGCATTCCTGGTGTTCTGGAAAGGCCGACACATTCAGTGATCTTTTGCATTCGTGCACGACTCGTTTTGACAGGGGTGACCAGCACTGTAAATAAGCATTGCTGCAGAGATTTACAAGCGAACAGGACTGAACCGGAAGGCTTTCCTTCTGTACTGAGGTAGCAAGTCCACACGCTGACTTGCTTAAATAAAAAGAATAAGATTATTATCTGATAGAGAACTGTTAACTGATAAAAGACCAACATGGCATCCATCAAATAGCCTTGATATAAGCGAGGTACCCAAATAAAACAGTATTTAAGCAAATTCACGATACATAATTTTTCACAGCAACACAACTGTCACCACAGGCCCTTGGGGTAGTAAATCCCAAGGTTCGCAATATAAAAATATAATCGTAAGTATTACACTATTTATACTAAGATGTGTCTGTCTAGAAGGGCATAACTAAAGCGTCTGGGAGAATATAGTATGTAAAATATTTAGCTGGTGTGGCTGTTCACACCTCTAATCCCAGTACTTGGGAGGCAAAAGCAGGTGATAACTGAATTCAAGGCCAGCCTGGCCTATATAGCAAGTTCAAGGACAGTTAGGGCTACATAGAGACCTGCCTGTTTTTGGAGGAGTGGGAGTGGGGATAGTAAAACACTTTCAATTCTTCTGGCTGGCCTGTCAGACAGCTCTATCATTGTTTCTGAAAGTGAAACTATCACAGTAATGCCAACTCAGATAAGCAGGAGAGTGGATATGAGAAAAACACAAGTTACAGTGACCACCTCAGAGGGCAGAGGCAACAAAGTGAGTCCTTCCTCAAAGACTCAGAGTGACACCAAGTAGTCTTCCTTAACACAAGGAGGGCCTTTGCCTTGACCAAACCAGTAACAATCAACAAAAAAAGCCAAATCATCAGAACTGAGGACAAAGCATCATACATTGTAAATCAACATCTTCAAAACTCCGATTTCTTGGTTTATAGAAAATACATATTTTTCAAAGGAAATGAACACAAAATCAGCATTTCCATACAACAGTTTTCAAACAATATGTATGTTTGGCATTAACTGATCTATGGAGCAGCCAAAGTAAATGAAGGGACTGACAAGATACCAACAAACTTGTGTCAACATATTAAAAAATGATTTTTGACTGTGGGAAACCCCCAAACAATTCATTTCTTAGTGTGCTTTCTATATAGGACCTGCATGACTAAAGCAAACACAGATCAGCAGGCCATGGAGGCAACTTCTGCAAAGCACTGCACTGGCAGCCACATGGTGGCTGTTCTTAAAAGCACTAGAAACTTCAGCTCCAAAGTTTCCTCTTAATCCAATGGGGGCATGCCAAAAAGAAGAGTAGGAAAGAGCTGTTTTTTCTACTTCTGAATCATGCGGTACACAGCAATGTCCAAACAATTCAAGAACTTCAACCAAGCCTTTTGACAAGCTGGAAAACTGGAAATGCATGCAAGGTGCAGGAAAGCCAGCAAGAGACCACCAGGGCCTTCCTTCCAAACAAGGTCTGTTCTCATCGCAGGGAGTATTAACTGAGCACACGCTGAAGGGCAGACACGTCATCATGAAAATATAACCAAGCCAAGCTGTCACTTTATAAATCAGATTACATGAGCACTTTTATTTGAGACAGGGTCTTGCTTTACCACCCAGACTGGTCTCAATCCCTGACCCTCCTTTTTCATGGTGTCCACAGGGCTGAGACATATAGGCAGTCTCCCACACCAGGGCAATGGACTGACTGCTTGGAAGAAATGTTTTCTAAAGTGCCACACTTGCCCTACTCTTTATTTCAAAAGCCTTGTACACATGGATGATGATGGCAGTGACAGTGATAGAACTCTTCTTACGTGTTAATGCCAAACAAGCAGACCTCAGGATTTTATGAAGGCAAGTGTTTTCCACGGCATGTATCTTAACTACTAATCAATCCTGGTGACAGGTGTGCACCTGTTTGGTATACATGTGATCACAAACACCGGGAGAACGCTCAGGGCCACCAATATCACTCTTAGCCTGCATAATGTTAAAACATTAGGAATGATTAAGGGTTTGCCAGAACACAGAATCTTAACTGTCCTGCATGTGCTCATTTAAGGCACCAAACTACAAAGATCAGACACGGTGTCTGCACAGCTGCTTGCGCTCACTCTCTCAGACCATGTATGCTTCTCAATGGATGAATAACCCAAACTTACCTAACATTCCAAGGAATTCAAATGACACTAGGAAAATGTGTTAAGTTTGGTATAGTGCCATCATTTAAAGTTGGGAGTAATTTAAGGTGACTGTAAAAAGCATACAATACTGTAAGGTGATCAGTCGACTCTACGTGGTAAGATGTGGCAAGTATAGATGGTACACCCTTTCCTGCAAGGCTTAGGCAGGAATAAGCAGAATGGCCTGGGGCAGAAAGGAAAGTACATCTTTCTCCCAAAAATGCTCTCTCATTATATGTTATCAGTTTGTTTTGTTTTTCCTGAAACAGGGTCTTGCTATATAGCCATGACTGCCCTGGACTTGCTTTGAGACCAGGCTGACCTCGAATTTAAGAGATCCGCCTGCCCCCAACCCGGAAGTGCTGGGATTAAAGGTGTGCACCACTACGCCCAGTTCCTCTCATTATTTTTTAAAGGAGAAACTTATCAACAACTGAGGAAGTACAGGGACACAGTAGAAATAAAATACAAGTCAGACATAAATTTGGTTTTATTTTAAGACTCTCAACACTCACTGTCACAGAGTCAGATTATTTTTACTCCTTGTTTTTTGAGGTCTCTATGTTGCCCAGGCTTGTCTCACCCCTTGGCTCAAATGATCCTGTACTTTAGTCTTCCCACTACCACTAGTAACCAGAATACAGTCACACCACTACACCTACCTCAGGCTATTCTTAAACAGAGAAACAGAGTATCTTTACAGCGCTTTAAAGCAACTATAGTCATGCACACAGAAAAGACAATAAAATGTTTCCTACCATACATCGCATGCGTCTGCTCGTGAGCGCCGAATTGAGCAGCTGAAGAAGACACTAAGCCAGGCTGAGCATGTGCTGGTGGTGCCATCATCCTGGCATTACCTTGTATGACAGGACTGTACACGTGGGGATGCTGTATTTACACAAAAGAACATTATGCCAAAATGAATGACGTGAATTCTAGTCAAGATTCTAAAAGATTCACTCTGCATGTGCACGTGTGTGCACGTACACACGCACAATGCTGGAAGGGGTCTGAATAAGGTCTTAGAACCCCCTGGAACTGGAGTTACAGGAAGTTGTGAACAGCTATGTGGGTGCTGGGAACCAAGCCTGGGCCCTATCACTAGTAGGAAATAAGCCTCACGACTGCGCCATGGCCCTGTCCTAGTCACTTCTGACTCCTAACTTGATGGCTCCCAGAAACATTCAGAGTTCTATTTCTCAGATGCTTCCTTTTCAAATTTTTTTTTTTAAGATTAATTTTCTTTATGTATATGTGTCGGGTATTTGTGCTTTGTATGTGTGCAGATGCCCTTGGAGACCAAAGGATCTTCTGAAATAACTCCGGGGTCATCTGCAAGAGCAGCATGTGCTCTCTCCAACTGGCTCCGAGTATACCAGGCATGGCATGTGGTTTAAAACGTGCAAAAATAATCATATATATAAAAAAGAAAAACACTGAAAAGGCCCCAACTTCTTAACTATCTGATCCCATAAAACAAAGCCCAAAGACCCATAAACACATGAACAATGGAAATGAGATGCTTTCTTAGTGACTGGCTTTACCTGAGACTGATAATGTGGCACATGCTGGACCAGAGGCTGATTAGGGAACTGCTGAGGGCTGTAGGCAACGTACTGAGTGGAATAAGCAGGTGGGGTGGCTACGATGGGCGGCCCTGCTGCAGAGGCAGGGTGCATCATGGTGCTTTGATGGTGCTGGTCTTGTCGCTGTTGGGGCATATTTGGTACTGCAGAAAAGAAAAAAAAATCTATTAAAAGGAAATGAAAAACCTCCTGGGTACAATGCATGCATCTATGTGGTCTACAAGGCTCTATGTGACTAGACTCTGAGCCTGCCTCTCAAAAGCTGTCTTACCCAGCTCCCACCCCTCTCCAGCTACTCTGAGCTATTCCACTCAGCTTCAGGGTTTAGGTGTGGAGTGACTTTCCCTTATGTAACAGTTTTCATAACATAAGATATGGTGCTAAGATAGGAGAAAAAGGAGATCATAGGAACTGTCCAGTCTCCAAATCATAACATATTTAAGAAGCTCATGAAAGGTTCCTTTCTGAAGAAAAACAAAACACAAAAAAAGTCAACACCAATGCAGCACCCACCACTCCCCTCCTGCTTTACTCCCACCCAGTCTGTACTTCCTCAGAGCCAGTAAGCTTAGGACTTCTGGGACGCTGAACAGGGAGGGCCCCATCACTGAGCTACACCCCAGCCCAGATTTCCTTCCTTTCAGCCAGTGTCACATAGTACCAAGTACACCAAATAGCAGATTTCTAATTAACACCACCAACCCCACACTGCACAAAAAAAGAAGGAAAACTGCTGTGTGTCTTCCATATTCCTATAAAGGTTCTTTTCCTGATGTCAGCTAAGCACACCCTTAATTTCAACACGCAGGAAACAGGCATGAAGATCTGTGTAATGATCACAAAAACGCCTCTGTATCACCTGTGCATTTCCGCCCATGACTGCACATCAGTTGTAGCTGTCATGTCTGTTTCTAATGTCATAATAACTACAGGAGGAACAGCATGCCTCATGAGGGGTACAGCACAGAGAACATGTAACGTGGCTTGTTTACTCAGTCAACAGAGTAAAAGCAACTACTATTGTGTTTATTATTTTAAATATTTTAAAAGGTTGGCTGAACATTTAATGAAACAGTTATTTTATCTATTTAGAAAGTAAACTTAAAAACAGAAGAAAGCAATATTATGAAATTTTTCCCAAAATAATACTGACAGTCCTGACGTTAGAAAAAGGAAAATTGATTAGGTGGGGAAAAAAAAAACCATAAGCCTAAGTATTACTTATATCAAATAAAAAACTGCCTAGTTAATCTCAGTAAAATCTCTTCACTACTTTTGGTATATCCTTATGTGGTGGTAACCTAAGTGCATGGACCACAGACTCAGTGCACACCTATACTAAGTCCATCTCCAGCAGTGCATGGACCACAGACTCAGTGCACACCTATACTTGGGGAACAACAGATGTTCGAAGTCCTCAGCTTTTGAGGCTAGTTTGGGACCCATAACCTGTGCAAAATAAATACACTAGAACAAAACAAAACGAGAAACAAACTAGTAATCGATACTTGCCCTCCATAAAAAGCATTATATTTACAGATATTCATCTTAGATTATACTTTATATGAACCATATTTTAGCCATTTCACAGGTCATTGGCTTTCTATTACAAACAACTTTGCCTAACAGAGTCCATGTGGCAGTATCTGGAGACCTTTTTTGTCATCCTAATCAACTAAAGGGAAGTGCTACTACTAGGTGTAGTGATTGCTGATGCACATCCCCCAGTTAACAAGAGACATCTCCCCACTGCAGAAAAGAATACCAGTTATAGATGGCAACGGTGCCAAGCATAAGAAATTTTACTTCAGCTTTGCAATGTGGTGTACGCATGAAGCTCAGAAGCTGACTACAGGAGGCAAGATCAGGAATTCAAATCCACACAGCTACAGAGAGAACTGGAGGCCAGAGTATAGGCTCAACGACTGTGTATGTGTCTGTGTGTGATATCGTTTGTTAGCTCCCCGACAGGCATGTTCTCACAGATCACAGAATCCATGAAAGGCAGGTGTGATTTATGGCAAGGGGAACCTGGCGTGGTTTCTTAGTAGAGAGTCCCTGCCATGCAAGAAAAGGTGCCTTTTATGTGGTTTATACAATTTCAGGAGCCAGCAACTGACTTTGTATATTTGAAAAACACTAGAAGCATCCCTGTCCAGCATCATCTTTGTCCATCTGTTCACAGCAGCACAGCAGTGCGGGGATCACACAGGTAGGGAGGGCCACTTCCCAGGACTTTCTAGGTTTCTCCTTAAAAGATATAAACTGCTGATAATCTTGTAACAGCAGTTTAAGACGCAGAACCTGTGGAAATGCATAAGGTCCTCCATTTGTGCACTAAACGAGTTTATTCTTATTTTCACCTCTGCCAAGGGAGAGTATCTCCTCTAGGTTAATTTCTAACTTTATGGTGTGTAAAGTTACCACTGTAAAATACCAGCTGGAGAAACGATGAAGTCCCTTAAGTTGATAATGCCCAAGTATACAACAAACTATTTTTATCTTTGGAGACAGCCTTAAAAAGGCATCGATAAGCATGACTGGACTGTCTTTGTAGCTCATGCAAACTCTGCATCAGGATAACCCACAGTTCTGACAAAGTTAAGCTTTGCAGCACACACAGTTCCATCCGGAAAGGAAAGATGGGTGGAAGCAATGTCACTGCATCACAGGGCATGGTGCACTGTTGAATTTGGGACAACATGGTCATCTAAGGCAGCAGCACAGGCGGGAGATAGCTACAGAAGCATGTGGTGAGCAAAGACAGGAAGGTAGAAAAGGGTGTCATGTAGGTCAAGATGACCTAGTGCTCCTGACCTGAACTCCTGATCCTTCTGCCTCAGTTTCCCAAGTGTTGGAATTATAGATGTGTGCAACAGTTACTGCTTATCATAATGAGAGATGGTTACAAAGTGAGACTATGTCTGAAAACAATACCAAATAAACCACAACCAAAAAACTTTCTGTTAAAAATTTCAATTTAGACTTCAGGTTGAAGTTTCTAAGATGTTTGTCTTGGCAGAAAAAATACCAAAAAGGGGCTTATGAGTTGAGACACTCGATGTTCTTACAGAGAATCAGATGTCAGGTTCCCAGAAGCGCACAACAGTCTGTGATACTGTTCTACTGATACTGTTCCAGGGTTCTACTGCCCTTCCCTGGCTTCCATGTGTCCACACAGTACAAGTACAAACATGCTGGCAAAACGTTCATATATTAAAAACAAAAATAAAAGTAGAAATATTTGTATGTGTATGAGTGTTTTACCTGCATGTATGTCAACACACTATGTGTACACCTGGTGCATGGAGGCCAGAAGAGGGCACTAGATTCCTTGGGACTGCGGTTAATTATAGCTAAGTTGTGAGGCAGCATGTGAGTGATGGGTATCAAGCCTGGGTCCTCTGCAAGAGCAACCAACACCCTCAACCAATGATCCAATGCCTCAAAAGACATCTTTAAGAAGACCAGATTTAATCCTAGCACCAGATTTATATGAATTCCACGAAAGCCTGGTCTATATAGTAAGTTCCTGGCTAGCCAAGGCTACAAACAAAGTAAAAGGGAGAGCCTCTGTGTGTGTGTGTGTGTGTGTGTGTGTGTGTGTGTGTGTGTGTATTGGTGGTGGTGGTGGTAATTGTTTGGGATGAGGATGGGTTGGGACATTTTTCGGGTTGGTATGATGGCTCAGCAGTAAAGGTTCTTGTGCTCAAATCTGATGACCTGAGTTTGATTCTCAGAACCCACAAGGTGAAACTCCTACAGTGTTCTTTTAACCTCCATGCACACTGAGTGCGTGCGCGCGCGCACACACACACACACACACACACACACACACTTTTATCCTCAAATGATTACTCTATGTGGTATCTACTCATCAAGAGTCACCTGAATTTATGTTGGCCATCAGAAGTGAGTACATACCCTGTGAATTCAAGCTGAAGCCAACTACTCATTGAACACCGTGCCTAATTCATGCAGCATGCAGACACAAGCAAACACAGGCAGGGTTATTCTCACCTTTACCTGCTCTATATGTCTTGGCTTGGTTCACTGGCATAGGCGTCATAGGTATTGGGTATAAAGGCTTGAGGGAATTAAAAACACATCATTAGATTCATATGGTAACAATATATTCTATTATTGTCTTTTAATGTGATCTGGCCTGTGTTTTCCTGACTCCCTATGAGCTATTCAAATTAAAATAATACCCACAACTAAATGGAACAACTCTGGCCTATAGTATATGTAAGACATTTTCCTGAAAAATTAATCCTAAAACTCAGATCCACATGCTAATGATATAATATACCAAGTTCTACCCACCGCCCACTCTTAACCATACGTGCCACTGGTTGTCCACTCATGCCAAATGAAAGCCATGGTGGCCCAGCAAATTCTAACCCATGGGACTTACTTGCACACCCGGGCTCACTGGGACGGGATACATCATATTGGGTGCAAAACACACAGGCTGAGTGTACACTGGAGCTGGCTGCTGATGACCCACCATGGACGGGCTGGGTTGTGCTTGGGGCCGAGGCGACGTTGGGGTTGTAGAAGGCTTTGGCTATAAAACCAAAATTCAACTATGTCAAGATGAGAAGCAACAATGAACACAGTCTTCATAGTGGCTTCCCTAATTGTTCTGCCGATGTTTCTAACTAGCATTTTTTATTCAAAACATTAAACAAAACAAAACAGCCAGAGTCTAGCATGTAAGTAGCTAGTTTAAACCCAGTTTCCATGAGTTAAAAAAAGGGAAAACAGGCTGCAGACATTTCTCAGTGTTAGAGGGCTCACATTAGCAGATATGGAATCAGAACTGAAATCAAGCTAAAATATTTTATCAATGAAAAAATATAAAATTTGAAATAATTCTACAAGGAACCAGAAAAGATCTATCTTTTTTTTTTTTCTTCATTTTGTGGTCGGTGGGCCCCAGCCTCCTGTTTATGTCTTGGTGATCTCCTAAGGTTACAGGCACGCCCTATTGCTCCTCCCGCTGAAATGTCTCCAACGGGTAGGAAATGGACCCGGCCTTTGGGCTGGCAGCCTCACCAATCATCAAGCTTACATTCTTAGGGAAAACATGTCAGCTCAGGGAAGACAGGCTGTCTCAGTGTCCTACTGCTGGGCTCAGGCACATGGCAGCACAGGAGAAAAGCCATAAAAACCACCATGAATCTCTTCAGAAACTAGCTATAAAGGGCTATCACCTACCTGAGAGAAAGAGCGAGGGTTGAACTCCTTTGCATTGGGATTCAATGTTGACTTCCTAACTTGTCTAAATGAGAAAGAGAACAACAGGCAGGCCAGTGAAACATCATGGAACCCATAACTTTCTCTCAACTCTCAAAGGATTGCTGACATATATCAGACTTGAATAATTCTCCATGTTTCAGTCTCCTTCACTGAAACACACAACTCTGCTGCTCCATCTGATGAAGAAACTAATCCTACAAGAACAAATTAAAACCAAAGAAACCACATCCCTCAAAAGCAATCAAGGAATATTTCAACTGAAAACACAATAGCCCTGTAGAAAACACCCTCAAAATGGGGTTAAGCAACAAGTAAGCAGCTGCCCCTCCAAAGGACTGGAGTTTATAATCCCTCTGCCTATAACTAGTTTCAGGTATCTGACACCCTCTTCTGGCCTCTGAAGATACAGCAAATATGTGGTGTACAGATAGACATGCAGCCAAAATACATAAAATAAATCCATTATTTTAAAACCACAAACTTAATTTAAGTTCACAGTATTTTTAATTAAAAAAAAAGAAGAAGAAAAAAAAAAAGGACTGAGCTTTGCAGTGGATCCAGGCTGACCTCAAACCTAAGATCAACAGCCTTAGCTGTTCAAGTACTGTGTTAACAAAACCCTTCCACATGTAGCAATTTTAAATGTGTTAAGATTTTTTTAATCACACGCCTTGGGAAAGACCATTGCTCTAGTAAAATTATTTTTCTGCAAATCAAGAATAAAGTTACTCAACAACCTGCCATTCTAAAAGTTTAAGTAGAATTGTTTGTTATCCAGAAAGGAGTGGTGATCAAGTCTGAGGCTACCCCACTAGTCTATTTAAGTGCTTTTAATATGCCAGACACACAAAAATAAGGTTTATAAGGATGTGTTTATCAACTAAACATTTCCTCAACTGGGGCAGCCAACAGTCCTTGCAGACTGCAGGTTAGGCAGACCAAGAGTCCTAAGACAGGGCATTAGCTTTTCTTACCCCCACAGCTGCACATAAAGCAGAATGGGCAATGCTAAGAATTCAATGACTAGATTCAGCTGGGATTTCTTAAACAAGCTCTGTGTGACAGTTACTTTGTGAAAGAAAAAAAATCCCTTAAAGCACATTACTTGTAGAGAGGATGTGCAAAGACCCAGGTTACTCACTCAGTTGTGTCTTTCTTCTCTTCTCTGTCATCCTTTTCTTGTTTGCAGGCTGGACTGGAAGTCTGAACCCCTTGGGACGTGACCTCAGGCCCCCTCTTGTGCTCTGCATTACTAAGCACGGAAGGGGAGACGCTGGGGCTGTTGGTCTTGCTACTGCCACTGGTGCAGTTGCTGCTGCTGCTGCTGCTGTCAATAAAACCATCCTTAGCACTTGCTTCCGTTTTATCTTTCATCAAATCTCGTGACTTTTCTCCTTCTCTGTTTTTGCTTAGTAGTTGATCCATAGATTCAGATGTAGAACTTGGCTGTAACTAAATATAAGAAATAGTTTGCCTTAAGTATAAGCAAAGTAGTCTGTGATGGCAATGAAAATGCTTTCTGTTTGTATTTTCAAAATATGGTCTTTTTCACTAATTTGTCTGCTTGTTGAGACAGGGTCTCTGTGGGTAACCCTAGCTGGGACTCTATGTAGACCAGGCTGGCCCTGAACTCACTGTTTGGACTTCCTCTGCCTCTTGAGTACTGGAAGAAACTAAAGGCCACCATGCATGGCTAAGAATAGGTCTTTTTAAAGCACAGATAACAGAATGATATACAACAGAACCTTAGCAACCAGTACCCATGACTCAAGAGCTAGTTATTAGCTAGGCTGAGCATGGTGGCATAAGCCTTTAATATCAGCACTCAGGAAGCAGAGGCAAGTCTGTGAGTTGTAGAGCACTTTGGTTTTTACATACTGAGTTCCACTATGTACAGAGACCCTGTCTCAACCTCCAGCCCTGCCTCCCCCACAGCACAAACAAAAGACTTAATTATTAGACTGATGGTGCCTCATGCCTGCAATTTCAGAACTTGAGAGGCAGAGGAAGGATTGGTCTGAGCTAGTCTGGGGTAATTTCAGAATTTTAAGAGGCAGAAATAGGACTGCTGGGAGTTCCAGGCCATCCTGGGCAATAGATCCTGTTTCAGGAGAAAGAAAAAGAAAAGTTAAATATTTACTAGAGGCCTCCAACACCAGCACTTGTGTGGTTGACGGCGAACAAGATGCAACAGTTCTGATCCTCTGGACTCAGGAAGGTAGAAAGCTACCGTACCAGGTAGAAAGAAAAAGCAGCCTCCATGAAGGGACAACTCCTGAATAGACTAATATCTAAACAAAAACTAATTTTAAGGGCTGGAGAGATGGCTCAGCGGTTAAGAGCACTGACTGCTCTTCCAGAGGTCCTGAGTTCAATTCCCAGCAACTACATGGTGGCTCACAACCATCTGTAACGGGATTTGATGCCCTCTTCTGGTGTGTCTGAGGACAACTACAATGTACTTATATATAATAAATAAATAAATATTTTTTAAAAACCTAATTTTAAAATCCATGACAGCATGAGAAAGGGGAAGGAGGTAGAACAATAGATAGAATATTCTCAGGGTATCTTTTATACATTTATATAAATGTGCCTATAAAACCTAGTAAAATACACAATAACCATATGACAATTAAAAAATTAGGGCTGGAGCAATGGCTCAGTAGATATTTGCACTTTCTGTTCTTGCAGAGGACCCAGGTTCAATTCCCAGCACCTACATGGTCAAAATTTCTAAAATTTTAGTTTCAAGGGATCTGGTGTCCTCTTTGGGCTCTATGGGTACCAGGCACAAATGTAGTACACTTTCATTTAAGTGCACTGGACATATAAAATAAAAATGAATCTTCATTAAAATGGAAAGGAAAAGGGTCTGGAGAGGCTGCTCAAGCCTGAAGATGTAAGCTCAAGGACCAGAAGCCAGGGAAAGGTAAAGGAAAGAACCAATTCAAAGTCCTCTAATGTCTGCATGCGTGTGCGTACGCCCATGCACACACCATACAAAAAAAAAAAAAAAAATGCTAGTAATAAAAATTTAAAAAGCATTTTTATATCCATTCTTATAATGGCAAAATTGATCCAAACTGTTTATTCTATTTGCTTAATCCATACAATGGCCCAAATTTTGATGCAGGTACTTTTATGGACATCTTATAAATGGCAAACCCATGGAGAAAACAAAGTACAATTAAATTTCTGTAGGAGAGGGTTGTGTTTGTTCAGTGGGACTGAACTCAACTAGTCCAAAGTAAATGCACAGAGCTAAACCCCACCCCAAAGCCAAGCCTTTTTGTAACTCAAAAAGAATTGTCAAGACCCACTCACCACCATGTTGGCAATGTGAAGTAACCCCCAGTATCAAGTGTGGAACATGGGGCTGGAGAGATGGCCCAGCGGTTAAGAGCACTGACTGCTCTTCCAGAGGTCCTGAGTTCAATTCCCAGCAACCACACGGTGGCTCACAACCATCTGTAATGAGATCTGATGCCCTCTTCTGGTGTGTCTGAAGATTGCAACAGTGTACTCATATATATAATAAATAAATAAATCTTTAAAAAAAAAAAGTGTGGACCACGAATGCTAGAAAGGGTAGGGCCCACAGTTACATGCTGCCATCTGCAACCAAAGTGGGTCCTACCACTCCCTACTATGCTTGGGACATTAGGCAATATACTGTGCACACAAGCAAAATCTTTATCTACTGAACATTTAACAGATCAGACCTAGAAATCCTCCATATAAAATTTCCAGCACTCAACTCAGCTATAATGCAGAGCAGTGGAAACTGCTCTCAAGAGAAAGAAGGGCAGTTTAAAACCAAACCTCCATGTCACAAAGGTGGCTGACACTTCAGGACCTGAGATAACCTCAGCTTATCATTTCCTAGCCATGTGACCCTTGGCAGCTGACTTCACAACCTCAGTTTCCTGATGCACACTGCAGGCAGTGACAGAAGCAGGGGAAAGAGTTTGAAACACAGGAAGCACTGAATGTAAACTACTGACTTGATTTCACATTTTGAGCAATTAAAATTAAACACTGCACTGGAATCCCTGCTCTGCTTCCTAGCATTTATTTATTGGCCAGGAACTTTAAAAAAAACAAACAAACAAAAAAAAAACACAAAATCTTACTTAAAACATTTTTAAGTAAACAAAATTAAAATAAGTAAATAAATCAAGTTAAATAAAAAGAATGATAAAATCTTAAATAAGTAACAATGATGTACCTGAAGATCTTAGAAAAGGAACAAACAACAAACTAAGTCCAAATCAAGGCTGGAAAAAAACAATAAAAACAGGACAGAAAAGGATTCATCACTAAGGAAGGGTCAAAGGAAGTTGTAAACAAATATGTCAGTGGCTTGAATAATGAATAAAAAATAAATAAAGAGTAGCCGGAGGTTTGGGGGCATTTGGGGTGATTTAAAACAGGGCTTCTCCGAATAGCTCTGGCTGTCCTAAAACTCACTACATAGACCAGGCTGGTTGGAACTCAAGAGATCTGCCAGGCTCTGTCTCTGCCTCCCAAGTGCTAGAATTAAAGGCATGCAATATTAAATCTACAACTAATAGCCTTTCAAAAAGATTACAACACAGGGAGAACACACAAACACAGGAAGAAATGAAGGTGAATCACATAGACAGGAGCTCCCCAGTGAGTCTTTTTTTTTTTTTTTTTAAGATTTACTTATTTATTATATATAAGTACACTGTAGCTGTTTTCAGACACACCAGAAGAGGGCATCAGATCCCATTACAGATGGTTGTGAACCACCATGTGGTTGCTGGGAATTGGATTCAGGACCTCTGGAAGAATAGTCAATGTTCTTAACCACTGGGTCATCTCTCCAGCCCCCAGTAAGTCTTAAGCAAACAGTTAAGTGTTGTGATCTTCAGATTTAAACAGTAATTTGCAAAACCAGAGGCCAAACTCACAAGCTAAGTGGCAACTGATACTGGAAAAAAACTAGATGTCATTAAATAAAGCTGTGTCTCAAGGAACAGAAGTGAAAAGACAACCCACAAAATTAGAGAAAAGAAATTCACAAACCCAGATCTTCTGAGGGATACAGGACCAAGGATAAAGCTCTGTGCCACCCCAGGTTCCAAACCTAACATCTCAGAAGTATCAAACAGCACCAGACTCAGATCTACAGTACATGAGAGTACTAGAGACCTAAGGTCAGTAAGGGCTACGCAGAAAGACACTGTCTGGGGGAAAACAGACAGACCGACAGACAGACAGACACACAGCACAGCCAGGGCTACACAGGAAAACCTTACTCAATCAATCAATCAATAAATAAATAATAAACAAACAAACAAGTAAGTAAGTAAGAAAAAAAAAGATGAATTATATCACGTGGGGGAAGGGAGTTATAGGAAGTCAGAAGGCAACTTCTGCAAGTCAGTTTCTTCACCTGTCACATGAGTCTAGAAACTCAACTCAGGCTGGCAGACTTGGTGGAAAGGGCCATAACCCATGGACTTTTCACCAGTACCCACCCTAAAGTTTTGCAGTTGAGTTAAGGATATAAACAAACAGCAATCTAAACAAACAAAGAATAATAAACACAAAAAATTGTAATCAGCATCACTGCCCATGAGAGCTCTGAATCACAAAACCTCACTGTGGACCACAACCAAGAACAAGAATTCCAGCACCTTCAGGGGGATGGCTGCTCCCATACATGGCCAGGTGGGGCACACCAGAAACACTGGCACTTGGCAAGCAGTAGCAGGATGACTGAGCACAGGAAGCGCGGCTGGAGTTACAAAGCAAGTTTCTATGTCAAAAACAAACCCAAAATGAAAATAAGAACTTGCTGGCTGATGGTGGAGGGCGTGTCCAATGGTAACCATGCAACTACCATGGTAAAATGACAGGTAGTTCCTGCAAAGTTTCAACACTCTACCACATGACTCACAATTTATAATCCTAGAGAAATGACAACACATATTCACAAGAAACCAAGCCTCGATGTTTCTGTTGGCATTATTCATCCTTGTAAGAAAGCAAGAATAACCCAGAGCCACTGACCATTATTTGTAACAAAGCAGAACTGTATGCTCCAACATGTGTGTACACATGTGTGTACTTACTTGTATGTAACACAAATAACAAAATCATTTAAACAGGCTAATGAAACAAACAGACTGTTCTCAAAAGACTTGTATCAATAGTCAATGAATGCATGAAAAATGAGATCACTGCCATGAGAGAAACATGAAGTAAAACTCCATTGAGGAAACTGGAGTTGTAAGGGGTTTTGAGTGTGAAGTCTTCTTAAAGATGACACAAGTTCAGTTTCCAGCACCTACATCAAGCAGCACACAAGCCCTGTGCACACAATTCTCAGGAGACCCAAAGCCTCTGACCTTGCCAGGGATCCTCACTCTTGTGCACTTATCCGTACAAACAAACACACACACACACACACACACACACACACACACACACACACACACACACACACACGTACGTTATTTTAGACAAGATTATATATATGCACACACTCACATACACACTTAACTCAGTCAGAATGGCAGTAATTAGAAACACACAACAAATAGTGGTGACAATGTAGAAAAACGGGAGCCCCTTTTTCTCCCACCAGAGAGCAAAGCTGGTGGAAGTGTAAAGTTATCCAGTCTCTGTGGGCCAGAGAGTTGGCTCAGTGGTTAAGAGTACCGGCTGTTCTTCCAAAAAACCCTGGTTCAATTCCCAGCACCCACATGGACTCAGGCTTACCAACTGTCTGCAACTTCAGCTCCAGAGCATCCACAAGTGTGCAAACATATACATACATATAAATTTTAAAATGTAAAATAAATCTTGAAGAAAAAAAAATCCCAGAACCTAAAATTTTTTAAAAAGACCTACCAATGTGACCCAGCCATTACTCTCCAAGGAATCTAAACCTACGTGTCACTGATAGTCTTCCATATCAACACTTCTTGCAGGGCTAGTCACAATAGCTACTTACAGAACCAACCTAGGTATCTATCCACAGAAGAAAGACTGACAAGAATGTGGCATGTATACTTGGAGCTTTATTCATCCAAAAAAATTGTATTATTTATAGGAAAATAAATATAACAGGAGTATTAGATTAAGCAATTTTAATTCAGAAAAGACAATTATTGCATGTTTTCTCTCATTTCTGAGTTTTAAGATCTAATATAGATTTAATTAATTATTTTAATATTATATTAAATTAAATTATATTAAATTAATATAAATTTCAAGACACCCTCAACTGGTATTTAAATGTAACTTGGTGAGGAGGATGGATGGCTCAGTGGTTAAGAGCATGTACTGTTCTCTCCCAGAGGATTAGAGTATAGCTCCCAGCACCCAGACCAACAGAATCCATTAGCTCTAGAAAAATATCACACTACTGGCCCCTGTGGGTGCCTCCAGTCACGTGCCTATTCTAACACACAGATACATATGCATATAATTAAAAATAATAAAAATAAAAACCAACAGTATAGGAGGCTGGAGAGATGACTCAGGTTAAGAGCACTGGCTGCTCTTCCAGAGGTTCTGAATTCAAATACCAGCAACCACATGGTGGCTCACAACTGTCTGTAACGGGATCTGATGCCCTCTTCTGGTGTGTCTGAGAACAGCTACAGTGTACTCATACACATGAAATAAATAATTCTTTAAAAGGTAGCTCACCATCACCTTAACTCCATCTCCAAGGGATGACAACTTCTGGCCTCAGAGGGCACTTGAACTACTATGTACGTACCTACTCACAGACAGACAGACAGACAAGACCAGATGCACATACACACACTTAAACCCTGTGGGCTGGAGAGAGACTATAATGGCTAAGAGCACTGGCTGCTCTTCCAGAGGACTTGGGTTCAGTTCCCAGAACCTACATGGTGGTTCATAACCATCTACAACTCCAGTTCCAGGAAATCCAGTGCCCTCTTCTGGTTTCAAGGACAGACCCATGGCCTGTATACATAATGCAAACACTCATATGCATGAAAAACAAACAAAAAAAAATTAGCTTGCTGCACAGATGACTGAAAATGAGAGTGTGAATGCATGCATACGTGCATGCGTATTTTATTAGCATGCTTTTGTGAACTGGTCACATAAAAATCACTGTTTGCTATTTCTTTTTTAATTTTACCAGTCAATAGAGAACTTACCCTAAAATCATTCTTAAACTTCTTTAAATCATCGATCTGTTTTCTGTGTTCAGAAACAACTGGTGACATACCTGTAAAACCAAAATCTGTTAGATTCCCATTTACTTCTAACCTTAAACTTAAAATGATAAGTATGGAATGTTAGAAATGAGAACAGAAGCCAAGTGTGTTGGTGCAAGCCTACAGCACCTTTAATCCCAGCACTGGGAGTGAGGAGAGGAGATAAGAACAGATCTACTGCCTAAAGACTAGCAATTTCAAGTATCTATCTAGCTAAACACTTTTCTATTTCTATAATTGTGTCTAAAAACTTTAACAAATTCTAACCTTTGTTTTCAGCTTTTGAAAAGCTAGGTGATGTTTCACGTGCTTTAATATTTTCTTTATTCCCTGCAGGAGAGTTCTGCCTCTGATCTTGAAGCCTGGAATCTTTTGCTAGAAAACAAGTTTTAAAAAAAACCAAAAAACTAGCATTAGACAGAAGTTAGGACAATAGTATGAGTAAACATCAAACACTTCTAACTTCCTGGATTAGGGAAAAAGTGGGCTCATTAAACAGAGTTTATTCTGTTAGTCAACCCATCAAAACTCAGTAAGAATGCTCAAAAAGCAGGCATGTCACACCAGGACATTAGTTAACATACATATAATATTTCTACCACAGACAGAGCCTGTATCGCTGTGTATTTATAACACAACTCTGGACACACACGGGTTACAACAGGAAAGGTGCTGGCTGCATACCCTCAATAGATGGGGTCAGAGCTCTGTTGGATGCAGGGCTGGCAGGAGTAGGAGATGCAGCGGGAACAGGCATGGAAACGGCTTCAGCAGGGATGATGCCAGCTTGGGGAGAAGCAAGCACAGGCCCACTGGGTGAGTTTCCAATGCTGTTCTGCCTGGGAGACCTGGGTCTGTGAGTTTTGGGAGATAACCTTGGAACTAGAAGCAAAAAAATACTCATTAAATTCTCAGAAATATCTTATAGCAGAAATCACCAATATCTAAGTACCACCGTGGTTTCCCTATTAATTGAGTTAACTTTGAAATATTTTGAGGAAAATTTAACACCGGAGTTCAATGGCACTCTAAAAATCAAAACAAAAACAAGAAAAAAACCCCAACTACATCCAAAGCATAACATTTATTTAAGGGGAGAGATCGACCACACCTCTCCCCTCCCCTTCCATCAAGACTCAAAACAAATCAAACGGATGGCACCTTGCTGCCAAGACTATGTGCTTTCCTTGCACATAAAGACTCACTGCCAGTGCTGAAAGAAATCAGGACGCAATTAGCCTCAGGGGTATGGGGCACAGAACCACACCTTCCACATGACTGCTCAAGGCTTCCTAGTCCATTACAGACCTATTTGCAGCTTCAGACTAACGAGAGGTTAACGAGAGTGATTGAATTTGCACCACCATAGTGACTTTTGTTTTTGAAGTCACAAACATTATAAAAGGAAACTGTTCATGGTTCTCACTAAATCCCTGTGCAACTGTCTCTATTCTCATATTTACAATAAAAATTAGGTCAAAGCAGCTCAAGAGTCTTTTCTCACCTATTTTCTTGTTAATCTTTAGTTAAAAAGGTCAAGAAAACTAGCACAAAAGAATTTACAGGGCAATTACTACAATTGCACACCATACAGGAGTAAGCATACTATATGAGAGGGTAGCAAATAAAAACAGACATTTAACAGTACTGGGATTTTTGTCTGTTTTTAAGCTTAAAGCCCTCCTTATGGTAAGGCACAAGCTCTAGCTCTGCATTCCTGGGAAGAAGCACTGCAGACTGGCAAGGCCAACTCAGCAGCCCAAGTAGTCTGGCCTAATTCTAAATCTGCTCCAAGCAGGACCGTGACTACAGCTGCTGGCAGTCAGAACTTCTCAGGCACTCATAGTGAAAGCTGAACTTCTGGTGGAGACTACTCCTTGAGCAGCACCAGGTGAAGATCTGCTTACGCCACACACAGATGCCACAGAAACATACTGCAATAAGAAACCTAAACAGGTTCACAAAATGTACACCAGAACTAGTCTTGGGTGTGTGAGGTAATGGGCAACACCTGCTTGTGCCACCACAGTTAATTTGTATGTCTGTACATCCTCTCAGATCTTCAGCTTGGCCCTACTGTGCGTGTGCAGTCAGCTGTCACAATGTCATACCTACCCCCACTGACCACTGAGGACCATGTTCCCCCTGCAGGACTAGTCCTTGCCACTGGAGGAGCAGCTGCTTCACTTGGGGGATTGTGGGATACAAATTCTAGGCCACTAGACATGGAGCCTCTCCCAGCGGAGACTCTGTGATTCCGAGGGTGCCGTTGTGCCTTTGGAGACATCCTTGGAGGACCTAAGGAAGACACGAAGGATGTCACATCAGTGCCACAGTGTCTACCTTACTGCTCTTTTTGCTAGATATAGACATATGCTCTTACTGCCTTAACAGATTTTCATTGGTTAAAAAATGAACCACACTATTGATTTTTGGCCACACTAAGAATTATTTTGTCGGGTGTCAATTTTGTGTATATGTTTTATTTCTCCCCTTTACGATTTGTTTTTACTTTAATTATACGGTGTCTGTGTGAGAGTATGCGCACATGAGTGTCCTCGGCAAAAACAGAACACTCTCTAACAACTGACCCATCTTTCCAGCCTTATTTCCTTTTATTTTTAAAGCAAGGGAGAAATAAACTTGATGGCGAGAAATCAAACAACATGGCATAACAATGTATTACAACATTTTGCATTAAAAAATAAGTTATAATAAAGTTTTAGTAGGAATTACAGCTAATGGGATATTATCAGTTTACCTTTCTACCAGATTTTATGACTTCCAAAATTAGACAAAAAATGTTTTTTGACAGTAACAGGAACCAAACTCGGGACCCCATACTTGTCAGGCTGAACTATGTCCTTTTGGGCTCCAGGGAAAAGGAACTTCAAGCAGAAACCTCAGTTCTCCTCTCTGTCTTTTGTCACAATCAATTTTACAAATCATGGCTCCCAGTTGTCCTCACATGTAAGATCAGAACAAGGACATTCTGCAGAAAGCTGTGAGCTGAGGACACTAGCCATCACTGACTCTGCCACCCAACAGACACTGCTGTGAATACAGCCTGTAGCACACTAAGCCAGAGTAAAAACACAAGTCCAGAACTACTCCTCTTAGAGGCCATGATGAGGCTCCTAACACATGCTCTCTGCTGTGTCCTCAGTGGGAACATAGTCAGACAGACATATGCTCTGAGAAAATACTAATTCACGTTAGGATTTTACTTTTTTAGTTTTAATTATTAAAATGTATTAACTACTATTCTATGTGTGTGGTACAGGTGAAATTTTTGTGCCATAGCATGTGTGTGCAGGTGGAGTCCGTTCTATTTTTTCATCTTTACATGAGTTCCAGAGATCAGGTTTGCACGGCAAAGACTTTCACCCACAAAGCCACCTCGCCAGCCTACTGTTAGGGCTTTCACCTGGAGGTGCCAGCACCTTCGAACTATAGAGCATGCTTTCTGGGCAGTCCAAAAGCAGCCCTTTCGTCTGACTACAGTGTAATGCTTACAGTTGGCTTGTGCTCAGTGCTATCTGAAACATTCTCGTGCAGTAAGCACCTTTACCCTAACCCTAATAGTCTGTCTGCAACAGAGCTCCATGTCGCTGCTAGGAGCCACACAAGAGGCATGTATTAAAAGTCAGTGAAATTTGCCTTTGCAACACTGCAATCTTCTGCTGTGAAAGTTTCCCTGGGTGAAAATTTAACAGTAGCCAATATAGTTTATTCCCAAACAGCTTCTTTAGAAAACTTGGTCAGTCTTGATCAGCTATATTCACTATAACTTTACTAAGACAAGGTGTTTAGAATATAAACACAAATATTCTCACTGTCATTTAGAACAAAAGCTGTTTTAACTTATAAACTGCATTAAATCAGAATGTTACACTTTTTTGGGCAGGGTGTCGGGTGGCTGGGACAGATCTCAGCATAGAGTCCTGGCCGGCTTAGAACTCATGATATGAGCCAAGCTGATCTCTACTTTTGGCCATCCTCCCACCTGTGTCCAGGGCACTGAGATTACAAACATGTGCCACCAATCAAAGTATATAACATGCAACAATGGTGAATTCATCAAATATAAACAATTCAACAAGAGCCAAAAGACAGAAAAACCTCAAATCTATACCTGTTTTGTATAGAACTTTAAATAAACTTCTCTCAGATTAAAGCACCCTTTCAGTATAGTGATATTGTAAAACTATTTTAAAATAGTTATTCAACTGAATTAGTAATTCCTCAGGCACTCTAAAAACTACTGTTACCTGAGGGTAAATGGACAAGGCCACTACAAGGGATGTTATCACAAAGGACCCCAAAATTGTACTCCTCCTGCCTTTGGCCAACAGGAAGGTTCACTGGCACCATGGCCAGGGAGCTGAATGTGGCCCCCATACCCCCACCCACCTCCAGGAGCAGAAAGTGCCCAGTTCATCCCTGTTACTGTCCTGGGCCGTGACCTTCCTGGGCTGCACAGGAGCACTATCTGCAGACAGGTCAGACCTCATTGTTACCTCAAGGCAGTGCAGAGCTTTACACACAGCACTTCTCCCATTTTACTCTAGTGAGCAAAACGTTAATAGAAATAGTTTTATTAAACTAAAGTTAAAACACAGAAATTATAGGTTATTAAATAATGAAGAGGAAACTATCTTGTAATCATAACCTCACAAAGGAGCTAAACAAAGACAAACAAAAACATGAACAAATCGTGGTATTGTACCTTCTGAAGACATGCGTTTAGGCATAGTAGAGACAGGAGCTGGAGAACCATGAGCAGAGGGGTGAGACGGGGGTCTGGATGGCCTCGAGGGGGGCCTGGAGGGCGGCCGTGTAGGGGTGGCTGCCCGAGGTGGAAGAGAGTTGGGACCTGACTGGTAGCGAGAAGGTGGGCGAGAGGAAGGAGATGGGCAAGGCGATGGCCAGGGAACACCTGACAGAACAAATGATATGAAGGAAAGTATAAAAACTAAAGAAAAAAATGAGGGAAAAAGTAAACAGAAAAAAAGTAAAATGACAAAAATGATTTCTTGTACATTTAACCCTTTGAGGACAGTCATTTGATTTGTGATAAGTTTTAGCACAACTTAACTGACTTAAAATTCACATTTTACTTTAACCTCCTTAAAATTAAGTCTGTTTGAATGAATCCACGTTCCCAAAGGGTTAATTAGGATCTACACACACTACTGAAGAGACAGTTAAGACTCTGCCTAGAATGCCTACTTCTTCAGCTGTTGTCAGCCATCACTTGTGAAGAGGATGTTGCACAGAAAGATAAACCCCTCAACAAACATGGTTACTCCTGCTGGGAAGGCAGCCCCTTCACTGGTCTTAGCTCTGAACAATCCACAGAAACAGCAGCCATTAAAGCCACTGTCAAAGGCTCTTTTCCTATCTCCTGTGAGCTTCCTCAGATCTACATCTGAACCGAAATATCATTAGAAATGAAACCTTACTTCCATTGTTTTCTAGAAGATTCAAAGAACAGCACCCTATGCTTTTGTAAAACAAATCTCATTCCAGCACAATGGGATGGGATCTGCCCATTCTACTGTCTACACACCAACAGGAACCTGTAAGCCACAGGCCACAAACCTGACAGCAGCCCCATTATTGGCCACTTCCCTGGTGCTTAGTCAACAATCCAGGGTTCCTCTCCAATAGTCTAGGGGGCTCTACACACTGGAGTCTCATACATTTCTCAGCCTCCTTCATGTTTTTAACTTGAAAATTCTGTTCATAAACAACTGAAAATCTTCACTCAATGAGCAAAGAAATTTCACCATCATTACTAAGTAGGAAAAAGACTCAAGTGTGTTCCTTGGAGAGGAATTCCAGAGAAAAGACTCGGCAAAAACAAACTACTGAAAACCTAGTGTTCTGCTCTCACATGGCTGACCTTCTTCTCCCCTCTTCCATTTTTTGCATGAGGTCTCACACGACCCAGGCTGGCTCAAAATGCCTATGGAGCCTTTGACTGCTTGTCCTCTGCTCAGGCATGAGGCATCTACCTCATTCATTTTGTGCTGCTCTAACTTTCAACCTCTAATATTGGCTGTCGACTCTCATTCCCTGTGGGTTACCAGATTTCCAAATGACTCACTTCTGCTGTCCCATCTTCCGGATTTCTATACACACTTACATAATCTGTATTGAACTGAATGGGGACACTGCAGAAAGTGCCTTTCTACTTAAAGACCCAAGCTGCTATTCTCTTAACATCTACCCTCAGAAATCAAAGGTGGTCTGTGCTGTATTTGTAAGCACAAATATCTGATGACTTTCGTCACATGACTCTTGCTCGTTTCTGACATTACAAATGACCCCAAGTTCTTCCTTGAAGTAAACAGAATGGAATCCATCACAGTTAATGAAAATGAATCTACACTGAGTGTATTCCAAATGAACTATATGCCCACAGTGTGATTACCCAGTGTTTTAGGAGTTTCCAATCTATCTGTCTGTGGAGTGTCTTAGGCCAAAATCAGTATGAGAGGATGAAACCGCTCAGGACCTGCTTGCTGTCACCCTACATGAGCCAAGGACGGATACAGTGTACTACATACTATCTGCTAGCCACAAAACAAACTACATTATAGGTAACAGAAACTACTCCAAAAATTCAAAACTGGCATGCACATTCCTATCATATATGTAACTGGTCAAAAACAGTAACAAATATAGTCAAAATACTTGCCTCCGTTAACTACTCTTTGGTCTGAGCCAGCGTTCGGGTTGAAATCTGAAGTGTGAGAAGCAGCTCTTGATGGCATGGAGCCTGGTCCAGGCTGGCCCATTCGTGGTGAGCTCTGTCTCCCACTTCCCCAGGATATGACTTCTCTGTTTCTTTGTCCAGGAGGAATATATTTATTTTCCCTGGAAATGAGAGATCATCTAAATAATTTATCCTAAAAAATACTGGCTAACAAAACACACTGAAAGGTACATTAAGTCTTAGAAGACTATTTCTCACATAAGCCCCAGTCTCACCGCACTGCCTCACAGCCCTGCAGGTCTCCAACACTTTAACAAGGTGTGCACACCTTCATCCTAACACTCTGTGATGGTTAGGAAAATCAAAGGACTCAGCTGTGGAGCCTTGAAGGCAGAATCAGCTTTACCCACAAGGCAGCAAGCAGGTTTTCTTTATGTCTTGAATAAATGACAGACCCAGAGCCCTGCAGATACACGAAACTACCGCACCATCGTCTCTCTTTTTAAATTCACTCTACACTGTCTTTAGCGCATGTGTTCTCAAAGCAAGCATCATGAAAAGTTGAATTTCCAAGTAAGGCTTACCTCTCCCTAGTTTTTCCAGCCTTCGAACAGTGAGTCTGTCTGGCAGCTTACCACTTTCTGCCGTAATGCTGTGTCACACTGACAGGCTCTCTGACTCAGCGTCTTTGTTCCTCACTGTTCCCTACAGGCTACCCTTCAAGCAGGGCACACAAGTGCTTCTGACACCTGCCATTATAGCACCAAAAATACTGACCATGGGTTCTCAGCCTTTACCTGAAGAGGCCAGATTCTGCAGAGGTGAAATAATTCCCCATACTCCCAGAGGCGGACATGCTCCATTATCTTATCAAAAATGTCACCTTCTGGTGAGGCTTCCGAACTACACAGTAATTCTGGCTCTTCCCCATTCCTATATTCTGATGCTCTCAACAGACCTTCATTGTGCAAGCCACAGTGCACTGTCACTAGGCCACTGGGTCCCACTCTGACCTTGTTTTAAGGAGCTCCTCAGGGTCTGGGCTGGGTCCTCACAGGAGTCCAACACTTGACTCCAGAGAGCTAATCCCAAAAGATACTATTAAAATGACCATAATCTTTACTCTAACAGAAATTTGGGGGGGGACGACAAGGTTGGCACTGAACTCTGCCTCCCAAGTGCTAAGATTAAAGGCATGCACCACTACTGCCCAGCTCTCCAACAGAATCTTAAGCCAAATCAATCAGCACTTTCTCCTTAGCTTTGAGAAAAGGAAATAGACTACATCTTCTCACACAGACTTTGAATCATGTGTCCAAGACAGTGCATCGTGGCTCAGTTTGAATACCTAGTGTTGGTTCCATGCCCCTCCCGGTCACTGCAGTTTCGCTGGACTGCTGTGTATTTTTCTTCCTCACTCCGGTCATCATTCTCAAGGGCCACACGAGCTTTGTACTGAGCACTGGATTCGATTTCTTCTGCTAACTGATTTGCCCTTGCCTCCCGTTTTAGAAATTCTTCTGAGTTGTCCCTTTCTAAAGGAACCCTAAGCACAAAGAAAAGAAGACGTTAGTGATCATTTCTACCCTCGACTGTTAAGAAACTCTACAGTATGACGTCAAGGACAATGATAAAGTTAAGGGCTTTGCTATCATTAATCAAAATATGTTTTTGTTGTTGTGGCTGTTATATAGAAGAACATTTACTATTTCAAGAACTGATTCACTCTAACCCTTATCCCTGTAAATTTAACATTTTTACAATTTAAAAACAAAGACAAAATGTATTTTGACCAGGAAACAAAGTATAGGTAAGGGAACAACATTTACTCCCTGTTAATGTGAGTCTGTCAGTCTGAATAGTTAATAAAAATATGTAATATTTTTGTTTAATTTAAAATTTAAAAAAAACCACTTAGTTGATGAAAATCAAATACAAATGCACTAAAATAAATAAAAGGCAACTCTGTGAACTTACGTATATGAAGATAAACTGCTATCATATGTGGACACCACACCATAATTTTCTTCATTATATCGAAACATATCGTTGGGATCCCATCCATTAGACTAGAAGGAAAATGAAGGTCAACTTTTGAGTTCAGCTGCAATCAATGTTTACTAGCAAACTGCACTGGTTTGCTCTAACTCTCACCCTTCCCTACAAAAGTGCCAAACTTTACCTTAGAAACTATTAAAGAAAAGCCAGACACAGCTCATGCCTGACAGACCAGCACTCAGGAGATAAGACAAGGGGATGTTTGGGGTTCAAGAGCCAGCCTGGGCTACAGTTGAAAAAAGGAAAAAAAAAAAAAGGCCCATATCAAACGAAACCAAATTGTTTCAGTAAGTTCCCAGCTGGGAGAGAGATAGCTGGGAGAAGGCAGAGGGTGTTTTTCGGACTACATGGTAGAGAAAGAGCCCGGACGCATGGCTCCACTGGAGCAGCTCCAGCAGAGTGAGGTGAGGCCGGAAGCAGCAGATTCACTTTTTATTTTTACTGCAACAACAAGTAACAACTCTTTAGAAAAGCTTTTCTCTCACATGTATCCTCCCTTTAAGCCAGTGGGGGATTACATTAATTGTCAGAGATCCAGGGCCTCTGGGTCAGAGTTCCCACAAGCAGAGTCAAAACTTTTTCTACTAGATTTCCATACCAGGGAAAAAAAAAAAAAAAGCCTTCCTCTTCCCCTCCCCTAGGCAGGTGAGGAAGGGCAACATAAAGCCACGGGAAGGCAAATGGGATGTCACACATGCTAAGTTTTAAAGCTGCTTTGCCATAAAAGGTTGCGAGAGGATCTCAGCAACAGCTATGGGCCCCACTGTCCTAACTTCCAGCCTCAGCACTGTCCCCTCCATTCTGAAGGAGTTACTGCCACTCTCAAAACACAGACGGTACTCATCAGCTGAAGAAAAGAGGAGAATACAGCCAGAATCTTTGGTGCCAATCAATCTTGTTGAAGCCTAGGTAACTGTTACCTTTCTGGTCTGCCATTTTGTGCTGTTACTAATGTCATAAGGAAACTTTCTCATGCTCTAGTTGATTTGCAGATTCCACTGACTTCTGTGCTTTGGTGTTCTTAGACACCAATCACAACAGAAGTCAGTTAGAACTGCTTTCTATAGTTAGCCAAAAAAAGTTTAAAAGCCCTGATCTTGACTCATTGTCACAGCCAGCTCCTGAGTCTGGTCTGCTGCTTTCATTAATCAATCCTGAGGTGAATGCTCAATAAATTATCCCTGACTGACTGAGATCAGTGTTCATATAGTTTGTGAGGCAACTCCTGAACTCCAGAAATCTCACAGCCAACTCTCCTTTTAAAGCCAAACAGGTTGATGGCTCAGTAGTCAAGAAAACATGGCTTTTCCAGAGGACATGGTGAAGGAAAAGCAGCAACTCCCACAAGCTGTCCACATACAAGCCACAACAATACACTTACACTCCACACATTCTTGCTCTCAATAGATAAGATACAAAAATAGATAGGTTTTCAATTGGAAGACTATAACTTCAGTAATTTGACTAATCCATCACACTCGAACAGAAAAATATCCACCACAACTATTGATTTCAAGTTCCAGAGAATATAAATAACTGGAGTTTCGTGGGCTTAAGTCAATAGTTCCAAGGTTAAGACCTGTTACTAGAGAGCTCAGCATGGTGGCACAGGCCTTTATTTAACCCCAGTACTCACGAGGTAGAGGCAGGCAGATCTGAGTTCAAATAGCCAGATCTACAGAGCAAGTTCCAAGACAGCCAGGTCTACAGAGAAAAACCTGTTTCAAAACAAACAGAAAACCAACTACAACAAAACAAAATGTGCTCTTAGAACTTTTGCAAAAGGATTTGCAGCACCTGCAAGGAAGATCTCAACTCTCTGTAACCAATGCCCTCTTCTGGGCTTCATTTCATGATGCATATAAAACTCGTCACACACGCAACCTTCAACTCACCCCCACCCCAAACACACAGCATTTTTAAAATTTAAACATAGTATTGCTATTCTGTAGCTTGCCTTTTCTTTTAATAAATATATGAGGTATCATTCCTATTTGAATGCTAGTTTTTGGTAGGTACATATTTCTATTAAGTATCAGTATTATACTTTTCTGATGGGAACCTACTAATAGAAATAATGTTGCAAAAAATGTCATGATATAATCATTCATATGTATTATAGACATATTAGGACTAGGGTAAATTATTTTCTATTTTTAATTTACATTATTTCTCCTTTGGGAAAAAAAAAAGACAGGGTCTCAAGCCAGGAGGTGGTGATGGACACCTTTAATCCTAGCATTTGGGAGGTAGAGATGGGTGCATCTGAGTTTGAGGCCACTGTGGTTTACAGAGTAAGTTTCAGGACAGCCAAAGCTACAGAGAGAAACCTGTCTCAATTAAAAAAAAAAAAACAAAAACAGGGTGCTGGAGAGATGGGTCAGTAGTTAAGAGCACTGACTGCTCTTCCAGAGGTCCTGAGTTCAAATCTCAGTAACCACATGGTGGCTCACAACCATCTGTAATGGGATCTGATGCCTTCTTCCAGTGTGTCTGAAGACAGCTAGCATACTCATATACATAAAATAAAGAAAAAAACCCTTAAAAACAAAACAAAAGACAGGGTCTCAAAGGGTAGCTCAGTCAGGCCTAGTATTTGCTATGTAGGTCAGGCTGGCTTTGAACTAAGAATCCAACTGCCTAACTAAATTCTTCATAGTAAACTAATAGAACAAACCACACTTACATTTTAAATTTTGGCTATCAGAATTGCCCCCTCAAACCGTTAATGAACTTATCTCCCTAACTAATAAAGTAAAAATTGTATCTGTTTCCCATCTCAATGGTGCAGTGATATACATATGAAAACCACTGTATTAGGTTTCGAAGACTCTTTAAAATTTGAAGACTAATACTAACAACTTCCCAGGGCAGTTTTGTTCTGTTAGGTGCTTAAGCTCTTAGAAAAGATGCTATTTACTACATCACTATGCCTTAAACAGTAAACCTGGTTCTCTGTTCACAACAACCTTATTTATATCACTCCTTAACATTAAATCTCTATGTTCTAGGGCTGGGGAGATGGCTCAATGGCTTTAAGCACAGGCTGCTTTTCCAAAGGGCCCAGGTACAATTTTCAGCACCCAAATGGAAATTCAGTTGTAACTCCAGTTCTAGGGTATCTGACACACTCTTCTGGCCTCTCAAGGCACCAGGTATAGGTACACAGACATACATACAATGTCCATATGCATAAAATAAAATTTTAATTACAGAAAATAAAATAAGCTCTACGCTCTATCAAAGTTTACTAAGATTTGACTTGTAAATGGGATGCCAAGAGAAAATCAAACCAAACCATGATAAATGAGCATTTCAGAAGCAAGATTCTATAGAGAATGATACTAATTTTAAATTTAAGGCAATGCTTTAATTGTAATGTAATGATTGCTATTTTCCATCCACAATCTGACTGTGTGGCTGTAGCTAGCCTCAAACCTGTCTGTCTCTGCTCCTGGTATTAAAGGCAGGTAACACTACACCTAGCTGACTTGGGTTCTTGTTGTTGTTTTGGTGTTTTGCTTTGTTTTGAGTCAGGGTCTTATATAGCTCGGTCTAGCCTCAAACTTTCTCTTTAGTGGAGGATGATCTTGAACTCTTAACTCTTCTTCTACCACTGAGTGCTGACATCACAGTTGCCACTCCCAACCTGACACTATCTTAATGATAACTTTTGCTCAAACAAAAAGGCCAACTTGACCTCATTTAGAAATAAGGAAGCCAATATACAATTAAATACTACCTGCCTTAGGTTGCTTATTTTGCTGGTATTCAAAACAAAACTAGTGCCATCTTGTAACTGTCAATTTCCTGAAATAAACTGATCATCACAAAGAAGTGATTTATAAGTAAGTGTTCAGACCTTGGTCAAGGAGAAATTCTTTCCTTCTCTTACTCTTTAACAACTGCGCAGAGAAAGTGCTGCTCTCAAGGTGTTCCCCATGACAGAGGCACGTTTACATTTAGCTGGGGTGTGCAGAGCACACAAGCATAGAGGGCACTCACCACATCATTCTCCAGAGCCTCCAGCTCCTCGCTGGCTGTGAGCTCCCCTGCATCCCAGGGTTCCAGGTCCTTCTCCTTGTGCTCACCATTCACTTTAGCGCTGAGAGCAGAGTCAGTAAAAGCATCTGTGAAGATGACGACAGGGAACACTAAGTAACTATAGCCAAACACATTAGTTGTCTTGTTTTTGTACTGAGACAGTGTTTTACTATGTAGCCCTAGATAGCCTGAAACCTAACATGTAACCCAGGCTAGCCTTGAACTTGTAGCAGCACTCCTTCCTGCATGTACCACCTTCCCCAGTGTTGAAATAGCAGCAAGTGCCCACCACGTGTGACTAGGCAGAATGGACTTAACTTTCTGAGACAGTGTTTCTCTGTGTAGCCCTGGCTATCCTAGAACCAGGCTGCCTGCCTCTGCCTCCTGAGTGCTGGGACTAAAGGTGTGGGACACTACTGTCACACTTGAGTCTGACCTCATTAAGGTGGTATTGAGGAAATGTTTTGGAAAGGAACAGATTATTTAGCAATGATCTTATTTAATACATGTATTATTTTATCATGAAGTAAGTTTAGGTACTGACTCCTGCACAGAGACCTAAGCTTAGAAACTGTTCAGATTCTGTAGTGCTGCCTGTCTCTGGCAGGTTCGTGGGTACTTCTAGTAGCCTAGGCTTACTGACACACAGCCAATCCCACTCCTTCTAATATCCCTTGAGGAGTCTAGCTTATGAAAATGTGTGTCACCTACCTGTTCAGCTGACCTTACTGCTCTACAGCTAGGAGTTGAAGAGTTAAACAGCAACAGGAATGCTCATGGTCACACATCTAACACTGCAATGTTTCTAACCTCTGCCAGAGACCACAAGCTCCCTGAACCTTACTGCAAGTGTATGCTACAAAGAGTAGGAGAATAGAGTAGCATTAAGATGTAGAATTATTCTACAAAAGTGACTACTCAAAGGGTTTGATCTGACACTACTATGTATTAGTATACCAAGGGTCAAGGCACTGCCAAAATAAGACACAGGTGGAAAATTTTAAGCAGAGCATTTCACCACCTGTCTGTCTTCCCACATGAGGGGCATAGAGACTGGATGTGCACCACGCATGGAGGTGCCTGCCTCTCAAGTAGATGTCTCTTGCTACCATCAATCTAAGGGTAAAGAGCACACACAGGGAGCCCCTCAGACAACAGAAGTAGAATGGAACTGTAATTGGGATAAAGCTTTTTGCAGAGGACAAGATGCTGCTCATTTCCCAACACCCCACCACTTAGAAGCTACAAATAGCCCTAAACAGTTAGCGGTATTATTTCCTGCTAGCTTGACTCAAACCCTACTCTACGTCGTCTAATAGCTCTATCAACTATTGGTAAAAATTAATTTATGAAGTTAGAGAGATAGCTCTGCAGTTGCAGAAGATCCCAATTCAGTTCTCAGCACCTATATTGGGAGACTCACAACCACCTGTAACTCTATTCTAGGAGATCTGACGCCCTCTTCTGGCTTCTGCAGGCAACTGCACTCAGAGGAAGCCACACCCCAGTAAACTTTTTAAAAATTGATTTCCCCATGTATACTTTTAGGAAGAGGAAAGATTCTAACAATAATAGCAAATAAGTATTTATTAGGATCCTGAGGTTCCTTTACCTAAAAGGAACTAAAAACACAAAAGTAGATTACACAGCACTTAGAAGCAGCCAGTAATCTCTATACAAAAGCTTCAACATTTGTTCAAAATCGAAATCCTGCTAACATGCTAACCACTAGTTTTTCAAAAGCATGTATTTAAGTGAATAAAACATCTACTTAAAAACATTCTCATTCAGAAAGTTAAAACTCAAAGCTGGAGGCTGAGCCCTGCAAACTGGGAGTCTTGGGTAGTAGGAGGCTCACTGCTGTGCAATACATACAATAAGACCCTACCTTAAAAGGGGGGGGGGGGGGATGAGAGAAAGAGAGTCAGAAACACTGACAGAAAAAGGAACAAAGAAAAGGAAGAAGACATGATAAAAGCTAAAAGCACAGAAGACTGTCCCACAGCCACACAAATTATATTCCTCTTTTGGAGACAGAACTTTGTCACATAAATAGTCTGGTATAGCAGCTAGAACTCTGAGATTATCCATCTTCAGACTTAGGAAATACAGATGTATACCACAGCTGGCCTAAGTGGACCTTTTCTTGTTATGGGGGAGATGTATGAACATTTCAGCAGGTGAAGGAATGAGCCAAAAGCTCCTCTCTAAAGTATCACTGTGAGGATGGGGGTGGGGTGGGGGACCAAAAACCCCACCAAAACCAACCTACAAACTTTTACCAACTATTCTGTGTTCTGATCCTGAGCAGGATAAGACAGAGGAGATAGCCTGAGAGGAATGAGTAGGCCAGAGAATTCCCAGAATCGGGTGCCCATTGTTGTCTACAATGCAGGCTGCACCAAGAGGGCATTTTTATCCAGCCTGCTTCATTTCCCCTACCTCATGCATAAAGAAAGAGAATTCATGCATTGTAACTGAGTGCTTACACAGAACCAGGAATGTGTTTTGGGGTGTTTTTCCCTCTCTCTAGAGATAGGGCTTCTCTGTGTAGTTTGTGTAAGCCTGTAACTTGATCTGTAGACCAGGCTGGCCTTGAACTCAGAGGTCCAACTGCCTGCCCAAGTGCTAGGACTAATGTCATTTGCTACCACCATCCAGCTGAGTTTGTTCTTGAAATTGGAGCTCATTCTGTAACAGCCTAGAATGACCTGAAACTCAGTATGTGAGCTAGACTAAGCTGTAATACATGGCAATCTCCTGCCTCAGCATGTCAATGCTCAGATTATAAGCATGTGCCACCATGCTGAATTAATGAGAAACAAGCAAAGGGCTGAAGCTAAGGGAGGATCAGCTTGAACAGAATAGAGGAATCGGGGTTGACTGAGGGGCAGAATGCACGGCTGTGATGCACAAAGCCCTATTTTCAAGTCCCTGCATCACAAGTGTACACAGTACAGACAAGTGTAGTGGCATACAAACAACCCCTCTTTTCTGTTCCAAAATACTGAAGAACACTGGGCATAGCCTGCCATCCCCAGTATATAGCCGGCGAAGACAGAAAAAACAGAAGTTAAAAGTCATGCTCAGCTACATAAAAATCTCCAAGCTAGCCTGTGATAAGTAAAATCTTGTCCCCCAAACAAACAAATCTTCAAGGGACTGGAGAGATGCCTCAAGCAGTTTACAGCAGCACATACTACTTACTCTTCCAGATAACCCAAACCCAATTCCCAATACCAGTGTTGGATAGCTTATAACCATCTGTTAATTCCAGCTGTAGGGGATCCCACATGGTCTACATGGGCACTCATGAGCATGCGCACATACCACACACACATCACTTTAAAAAAAGCCTGAGTTGGTAGCACATGATGTTAATCTCAGCACTCAGGAGACAGAGGCAGAGGCCAACCTGGTCTATAGAGCTAACTCCAGAACAGCCAAGGCCACACAAACTATTGTAAAACGTCTCCCTTTGTCCTGAAGCTGGGTGAAGGTAAGGGAGTGCACAGAGCTTGTCAGGTTCTCCCCATTCCCAGGTAAAACATCCCATAACACAGAATCCAAAAATCAGGCAGAAAATTGTCACAGAAAGCCCCCCATGGGACAGAGCCAGAGTGAAAATCCTAGCTCCAGAATTTGGAGTGGAAAGGTCTTTTTAATCTCACTGGGGCCTCCAAATGTTAATCTTGAAATTCAAAAAAGGAAAATCAGTTCCACACTTTGAGCCAAATTTGAAGCAATCTTTATTTAAATACTGACCAGGAACAACTTTGATCAGGACTAAAGATTAATCCCAGTTGAGTGGCCCTAAGACATGTGTGTAGAGACTTTAAAGGACAAACCCATATGTCCACCATATTTTTCCATGTGGCTCTTTACAATCCCCAGAATTCTAGGAAGTTACCTGGTCCTTGGGTGAGTGGGGTTTACAGGTTAACTTTGGGGCTAGAGAGATGGCTCAGTGGTTAAGAGCACTGACTGCTCTTCCAGAGGTCCTGAGTTCAAATCCCAGCAACTGCATGCTTACATCCACCTGTAATGGGATCTGATGCCCTCTTATGGTGTGTGTAAAGACAGCTACCGCGTACTCACATTTAATTAACTAATTGACTGGTTGCATAAAATAAGCAAATACATCTTAAAAAAAAAAACAAAAACAACCAAGAAAAGAATCACAGGAGGGTAGAAGAACAGAGAACAGTGCTATAGAGATTATGGTGGCTGTGGTCAGAGTCTACAGTCCTATATAAGCTGCTACACAAGATGTTAAAGGGGAACGTGCACAGTGGGATACTGTTCTGCTAGGAAACAGGCTATCTGAAAACCCAATCTCTGCCATACATGTCACTGAAAACTTACATCTGATACATCAAGCCCCTCCCCATGACACAGTGCATGCCAGAAATACAGTTCTCTTCTACATGCCAGCACAGTGCAACAGCACCTGTTTTATCTGACTAAGACCACTGAACAAAACACATTTACTATTTACCTGGTTAAATGTCAGGAAATGGTTTGTTTTATATACTCTAGAATCATCAAACACATAACCACAAAATGCAAGGCTCTGAGGAGTCCCATCATAGTCAGTCAACAGTTGTTCCTTCAACTGAAAACTTTGGAGCAGAAAAATAAAAGAACTACGGTATCAAAATAAAACCAAGCTCCAGGCTATCTTTGACTTTCAGTGAGGCAGGGTGGGACAGGAAGCCAGGTCTCTCCGGGAACAAAACTGAGATCCAGCTGGACGATCACTGCATTAATGGAAACTCTTAATGGCCAACTGGACTCACTAGCAGATGAAGACATCACCCTAACACACAATACTGGGGACACCAATGTGTCAAAACTTTCTGGGAAACAGGACAGGCATCACAGCAAAAATCAGAAACAAAGAGTCATCCCAAATACCAAGTTGAAACAGAAATTTAAAGATAAACGTCCTACCATAATATAACAGAACACTACATTTACAGAGAATCACCTCTAACTGCCTCCAGACCACTGACTCTAACCCACCAGTGGCCGGCTGCAAAAGGGTCAGTTCCCGGCATGTGCTAGAAGGGTTTTATAGGGATGATCTGTAGAGGACCTTGTAATCCTAGAACTCCAAACTAAGAAGCAGCTAGGCTAACTTTCATGCATTCCTTCCCAGTGGATACACTGAATACACACTGTAGTTTAGAGGCCACCCACACACACATACACACACATATATACAAAAGGCAAAGTTTAACCCACAAACAGCTATGCGCATACTTTATTTATGCTATGATGCTTCTCAGTAAAGAATTATATCTGCTGGGCTTACTTTTTAAATCTTACTTTTTAAATCTAGGATGTGGATTTGATTCCTAGCACTCAGAAGGCAGCTCACAGTCTTCTGTTAACTTCAGTTCTAAGGGATCTAAATGTCCTCTCTGGCCTCTATGGGTACTAGCCATATACATGCTATATACAGAGGCATATAAGCAAAAACATATATAGATATTAAAAAAACATAGAATAAGTCCCTTTAGAAAGTACATCAAGGTGACTAGAAATGATATGCTACCACAAATTATGCTTAAATATCTCTACCAAAAAAATAACATTTTAAGATTTCTTATGTTTTCCAGAACTGAATGGAAATAAAATGTAATCTTTGTCTGCATCGATATGCCTATAAAAAAATAAATGACTGCTTTTGGTTTGGTTCAGAGGATAAGATATCATCTGGGGGAATGATTATGCAATAAGAACTAAAGAGGGACACATCTTTATTTCTGTAAACAGAAAACTGTCAGGGCCTAGCTATGCCCCCAGCAGACCACTGCTTCTCCAACCAGCTGTTCAGCTGTCTCAGGAGTCAGGAGAAAGAGCTGTTTGGGGCTCCAGGAAATCCCCATTCTCCCCAGACCACAAAAACCATGTCAACTGCATCAAATGCAACCCAACATACTATTGAGGCTAATTTGGTAAACTAATAATAAAATGTCCATCTGAAGAGCTACTAGTGTGAGCGCTAAAATAGCTGAGGGCACGGGAAAGCTCAGGAGTCTGAAGAGGAAAGGACTGACTTGGTTTTGAAAGCATGTCTACCATTCTCTGGAGTGCTGGGCTGGGCTTTTTGTAGAAAGCAAACCCAGGGAAAAATAGGGCAGATGAGATAAGCTCAAGGTGGCCACCAATTCTAGAGGGTAACAGGAAAGAAGTCTGACAGGAAGTCTATCTGTAAATGCCCTAACAGCCTAAGTGAAGTCCTCCACAGGTGTGGGAGCAGCATGCTCTAAGGCATGGCAGTGGTGGGATGTCTGAACTCAAGGCCAGCCAGAGCCGCACAGTGAGACTCTATCTTAGGGGGAAAAAAAAGTTCCACGTATCAATGCTCTCTTCTGACCTCAAGAACACAAGGCATGCACGTGCACACAAACTCATACATGTAAAATAAATCCATAAACTATTTAAACTCAACTTAGTACATACATTGGCACAGTAACAAGACACCACAGCTCTAAATAGATCTAGGCACAGGGCACAACAAAGTATAACTGGAAATTCATGTATCATTTTTAAAAGATGTTTATTTTACATTTGAGTATGGAAGTTGTGGAGAAGGCTAAGTGGTTAGAGCACTTCTTGCAGAAAACCTAGGTGTGTTCCCAGTACTTAAATAGGGCTTCATACCTCTTTAACTCCAGTTCCAGGGAATCGTATGTCCTCTTCAGGACTCTGCAAGCACACGAGGGCAATCTCCTGACACCTTGGTGGAATATGGCCTGCTGCATTGCTTCTGGGCTTATAATAATCTGCACCCTTACCTAGCCCAGCCACCTGTCAGAAGACTGCACCTTCCCAGAGAGGGATTGATCCTCCTTCAATCAGCAATCAAAAAATGCCTCTTAGAGATGTCCAAGGGCTAAACTGATAAGATATTCTTAACTAAGGGTCTCTCTTCCCAATTTGTCAACCTGGCAACCAAACACATGCCAACAAGGCTCTTTTCTCTCAAACTATTCAATGCCAGGTATGCTGTAATATGTGTCTGCACTTCACTGCTGTCTTATACTATACTGTGCTGAAATCATGGGAGACAGAAAGCTAATCTCTCCTAAATGCTATCCAATACCACTGGCCAATGACATGCTTGCCTAGATGTGAAGCCTCATCTTAACTGTGTATACACAGACTGAGACATGAATTGAGTCTGTCTGGGGTTTTCTATTCTCTATCACTACAAACATTGAACTCAACTGCACTTTCCTGTCTGGGAAGGCATGTCCTCCCTGTTGCTATGAAAGAAAACATTTTCCTCTTCTCTTTGCTAATACATGGACGTGCAGAACCTTCAGCATCACATCAGTATACAAAAATGATGCTCTTCTCTTTAAAAACCATAGGATCACAAAGAACTGACCACATACTACAATATTAAATATTTCAATTCAAACCACTGTAAAACTTTCAATTTACCAAATCTTCTTTAATATTTTTATTTACTTAGTACCATTGTTTTTTACAAGGCTGGGCACTGGACCCAGTCAGGGAAAGGAAAGTGGGTAGTGCTGAGCTAGCAAAGTCTGTCTATCATACAGAAATCCCTTGGCTGGACTCCCAGCACTGAGTAAGACAATGGTTATAGTGGACCCCTGGAATGCTCATGGTAATGAAATCAGGATCAGAAGCTAGAGATCACCCTTGACTACACAGCAAGTAGCCTAGAATATAGGAGAGCCTATGGGAATAGGGGACCAGACAGACACATACCCTGGTAAGATGGCTCAGTGGTAAAGGTACCAGCCACCACACAGTACAGTTTTTATTGCTGCATGGCACTCACGTAATAATTAGTTCCCATGCGCTGTCCTCTGACATCTATATAGATGCCATAGCACCCAGGTCCACATAATAGATAAATGTAATTTTTTAAAATGAAATATGTAAAAAGTCAGGCCACCTTGCTTTGATTAGTACTAAATAGCAGTCTTAACCCTCCTGCCTTGCCTTCTGGGTAGGATCACAGAAAAGCACTGCCAGGCCCAGCAAAACTCCTTTCTTGTTTTAAATGCTCTGACCTGCTGTTATACAGCAGGCTCTACAACTGCCAGCATTCCCTCCAGAGGAAAGGGGGTCCTCACAAACCAGTTAACAAAAGGTCATGTGGGGATGGGCCCAAGCCAGGTCTAGTGTCAGCCCTCCCCTGCTGCTAATGAAGCTTCATGCAGAACTGTCAGCTATTTCTCTGGCACCATGTGTGCCCTGAGTGTTGCCATGTTTCTATCATGATTGTTACAGACTAAACTGCTACAAGCAAACTCCAATTAAATGTTTACTTTCTCTTATGAGAGCTAATATGGTCATGGTGTCTCTCAGAGGTAGAACATTCACTATGACCGTTATGCATGGGAGAGAGACAGGATGAGGACTTGTGAGATTCTTGAGGCCCTACTAAAAAGTTGCTAAGGGTAGAGATTACAAGCACCACTGTCTGCAAGCTGCACAGAAAGCCCTGGGGCTACAGCACTCACATGTTATTGCCATGCTGGGGTGGGCTTTCTGGGGTGGAGCTGCTGTTTTGAGTTATCCCTAATCCTTTTAAGTAACTTCTCCCCTACGACCACCAATGAGACCCATCAGTTCATTAAGCCCATAGTGCTGAGAGTCATTACCATGCTCTGTTCATGTGTTATGTCACCCCAGAAGACTGTCATGTAAGAGCTGGGCATACACACAAAAAATACAGACAATAACTTTTGTATTTTCTGAATGTCTGAAAGTAACTTTATAGAGAGCTTTCTGTCACATCCAGCTAATAGACCATTTGTGTCACTATTTCCACAACTGTCTGTATTTGTCTCAAGTGGTATTTAAATGTACAAGTTTGTTTGTAGAGTGAGGAGGCTTCACAGAGGTTCTCAAAAGAACTGCTGCACTGGTTATAAACAGAATGACAAAAATGCAACAAGGCATTTGTAGCCATCTTTGGCTAGTTCTTTTTACTTTAGGGATGTATGCCTGCGAGTGCATATGAGGAGGGGCACACACTCCAGCAGGCAGCAGTGTCCCTCCTCCTCAGACACAGTCCCTCCTTACATCTGGAACTTGGCATTGTCTCCTCTAGGCTAGAGGCCAGCAATCTCCAGCAATCCTCCTGTCTTGCCCTACAGTACTGGACCACACCTGGCTTATTACACTGGTGCATAGATCCAGACTGAGGTCTCTGTGGTGGTGCAGCATGCACTATAGGTCACTGAGTCTTCTCTCCAGCCCTTATTTCCTAGTCTTCATACAGAACTGAGGTGACTTGAGCAAACCGAGACACAGCCGGCACAGCAGACGCCTCACCAAGCACACCATCCAGAAGGTGTGCGGCTTCGCTCCCTACGAGCAGCATGCAATGGAGTTGCTCAAAGAGTCCAAGGACAAGCGCGCACTCAAGCTCATCAAGAAAAGGGTGGGTACACATAAAGAAAGAGTGGAAGGAGCTGAGCAATGTGCTGACAGCCATGAGGAAGGCAACGGCCAAGAAGGATTGATGAACCCTCGGCCTCAATAAAAGAGCCTTCCTACCCTCCCCCCCCCAAAAAAGCCAAACAAACAAACAAAACCAAAACCAGAAATAGTGGCTCATGCCTGTAATCCTACTACTGAGGAGACTCAGACAAGAGAATTACAAAGGTTCACAGAAAACTGAAGGATAGCCTAGGCTACAGAGTAAAGTCTTGTCTAAGAAAAATAAAATAAAAAATAAAGACATAGCTCAGATTTAAGACCTCAGACTATAATGAGAAAACCATCACCCTCATACAACCTGGCCTAAGAGTAGTATCACGGGTACTGGGGAGGGGCTTGCACAAGTCATGAGGCCAGGAGAGCACAAGCAGGTAAGAGTGTAGTGTAAAGGAGGGAACAAACCAGGAATGAGTCAAAAAAAGACATGATCTACTCAGGAAAGTAGATGCAGGCACTGGTAAATCTGAACAGCTTAAAATGTGGCATGAGAGTCTGAAAGAGCCCAAAGGGGCCTGTTAAACAGAGGTTCCACACAGCCTCAGGTAGAACTGTATGTATGAGGAGGGGGAAGGAACTCTTTTCAGGGAAAAGGAACTTGAATAATTTGCAGGCAGAATTGAAGGAGTCAGTAGCAGAAAAAGTGTGAAGTCCAGAAAGTGCAAAAGCCCAAGATGGGGGCCCATGGCTAACAAGCTGAGTTCAACACCTCTTCTCTCTACACAGTAAAACACACACACACACACACACACACACACACACACACACACACACACACACACATTTAAATAAGTGAAAGTCAAATGAAAGATCGGGGAGGGGTAGGAATGCTGTGTGGGCAAACAAATGAAGAAGTGGGTTTAGTTGTTTCTTCCACAAAGCTAGAGAAAAGAGAATCAAATTTGCAGAGGAAGAATAAGTGGTAGGTAGTTGTAGTTACCCCAGAGGTCATTCCCAATAAACCACTTGCTCATTACTTCTTAATGAATGTGGAGTCTAGTAAGCACAAGTGATTCTTTGGACTGTTTCCAATTGGAGTGGTCATAAATAAGAAGCTAAAAGAGAGGATATGTGTAATTCTAGAGCCAAGCATCAGTGATGAGTATGAAATTAGACATAGAGCACGTTCTGCTACTGCACCAAACCAGAGCAGCACGGAGCTCTTCTAAAACATCAGTTCTAAAAGCCCCAATGAAGATGGAAGAATAATTTAGGCTAAGGGTTGGCAAACTTCCCTGTCAAAGGCCAGATGAGGTGTATATATGCAAGGCCCACTGTATGTTATTAACTGACCTCCAGCTTTACAGGACGGCAGCTGCAGCCAACACATGAATGGAGAAACACTGTGCTGTTACAACCCAACTTTGTGTACTACTGTGTCCATCTGCTGACCTGCTATCCTGGCTGACTGAGACCACACAAAGGCACAAAGCAGTAAAGCGGCAGCATGAGAGAGAAGCAAGACAGAAGCCGTATAAATCCAACACACAGGGAGGTCATCAAAACAAGGACAGAATACAAACACTAGATCACTAATCACTAGGGACTGGGGAACAGGCAGCGACAGCTGACGGTTAGCATGTAAGAGGACCCTTGGAAGAGGCAATAGGAAGATCAGAAAAACAAAAAAATACAGATTAAACAGGCACACTGGAAAGAACAGAGCAACAGACACAAGTCCCATTCCAAGACAACCAGCACATGTTCTAAAAGTGCTAAAGAGGGAATAAAATGAATCAGGAGCAGGCACAGTTAGTAAAACACTTGCAGAGCAAGCATGAGGACCTGAGCTTGAACCCTAGGGCCCACAAAATACTGCAGAACTGTCATCTTGGTGCTAGGGATGCAGACAGGAAGACCCTGGGGTGCACTGGCCACCCACTCTAGGCAATCAGTGAGATCCAGGTTCAGTAAGAAACCCTATTCCAAACATAAAGGACATGATTGAGAAGACCACATATCTTTAATCCCAGCACTGAGAAGGCAGAGGCAGGCAGATCTCCAAGTTTGAGGCCAGCCTAATCTACATAGGTTCTAGGATAGAGACTCTATCTCAAAAATCAAAAAGAAGAAAAAGGGGTGGGGGTGGACAAAACCTCATCCAACATCTACTTCTTACTCACACACAGACACACGAGGCCCACAAGCACAGACAGACAGTAGACACACAGCAACATGCACCAGGGCTAGAAGGATGGCTTAGTGAGTAACAGTACTTGCCAGGAGGATCTGAATTTGAATCCCAAGAACCCGTGTAAGAGCTGGGCAAACAATTTTGGCTTTTGTGGTCCCTAAGCTCCTCTTAAGGGGACATGAGGGTGAAGACAATCAATCATCCCTTAAGCTCACACTTGCAGCTAGTCTGCCAAATATAGCAGAAAAGCTACTAATCTGTTTGCAGTAGAATGGGAGAAGTGATATATGCTGCCTTTCCAGGACCCACCTCATGACTATTAACCAGTTCCATGGGATCCAACATCCTCTTCTGGCCTCTGTAGACACTGTACACAAACATACATACATGCAGGCAAACACTAAGACACATAAATAAAAATAAAAGTATAAAAATCTTTTAAAAGTAAAAACAAACCTAAAACATTTTATTTTTTAAAAGCTGGCTTGCCATTAAGAACTGATCTTTACAGCAGTGACTGATGACAAGCACCTGAACTCTCACCACCTGGAAGAGTGAGGCAGGAGGATCAGGAGGTCAGGACCAGCTTCATCTTGAAAGGCCATTCCAAAGTCACCCTAGTCTACATATTGATGAAAGAAAATCTCATGACCTGTTCTATCTACATGTGAGTTAGAGGGACTCAGTGTAGGGAAGATATTTTTATTCAGTCCATAAACCATATTATCCCATAACATAGGGATATTTCTAAGCCTTTCATATATTTGCAAAGATGGGTGAATATGGGGATAGAGAGATGTGTTAGTTAAGAGCACTAGCTGCTCTACCACAGGACCCCTATTCAAATCACAGCATTCACATGCAGCTAACAACTGTCTCTGCTCTAGTTCCAGGACATCCATTGCCCTGTTTTGACCTCCTTGGGCTCCAGAGCATACATGATACAGACATATAGACCTGCACACACTGGATGGCTCACAACCACCTTTAACTTCAAGTCTAGGGGGTCCAATACCTTCCATAAGCTCATATACCAATCCACAAAATTTAAAACTAAACACTTCTTTTTAGAGTCTCCACTATTAACTAACCTTGGCTATCCTCAACTCACTATGTGGACCAAGCTAGCTTTGAACTTGGAAAGTCTGCTCTACCTCTGTTTCTGTCTCCCAAGGGCTAAAGGTGAGTACCACCAGGCTCAGCTGATTTTTTTCCTTTGAAACAACAATTTCAATTGTCTTTAGTTTACATCTATTGGTTATATTAGGTTGTGTATGTTCATGTGAGGCAAGAGAACAGCTTACAGAATTGGCTCTCCTCTAGCATGTGGGCTCCAGGGATTCAACTCTGGGTTGGCAGCAAACATTTTTACTTAAGAGCCATCTATAACCAGCCCTTAAAGTACTGCCAAACTTCAACTTGGTTGTTCCATGACTTTCCCCTTCCCCACTGGTGAATGACCCTACAAACTCATGTACACCATTCAAACACATTTCCCAGTGATGCTGCTGGGATTTTTTTTTTTTTTTTTTTTTTTTTTTTTTTTTTTTTTTTTTTTTTGCTTTTTATTCTTAAATAAAAATTTGAGGGGATGGGCCTTAGTTAGGGTTTCATTGCTGTGAACAGATACCATGGCCAAGGCAACTCTTATAAGGACAATATTTAATTGGGACTGGCTTACAGGTTCAATCCATTATCATCTAGGTGGAAATATGGCAGCATCCAGGCAGGCATGAATCAGGAAGAGCTGAGTTCTACATCTTCATCTGAAAGGCCACTAGGAAAAGGCTAACTTCCAGACAGCTAAGTCGAGGATCTTAAAACTGAAGCCCACAGTGACTCAAGCCTACTTCCTCCAAAAAGGCCACACCCACTCCAAAAGTACACACCTCCAAAGGATGCCACTCCCTGGGCCACTCATATTCAAGCCATCACAGGGTGGGGTGTGTATGTGTGTGTTTTGCCACTGTGTTTATTTGTTCATGGTTGGTCCTAGAAGGTATTAAGATCTCCTAAAAGTAAAGTTACAGGTAGTTTCTAGCCCTCATGTGGGTACAGAGAACTGAACCCAATTCCTCTGGAAGAACAGCCAGTGCTCTTAACCACAGAGCTATTGCTCCAGCCCTGTCTATTGTGTTTTTGAGGGTTTTTTGTTTGGTTGGTTGGTTTTGGTTTTGTTTTGAGATAAGATCTCACTGGCCTTAAACTCATGGCAGTCTCCTGTCTCAGTATCCTGAATGCTAGCTAGACTAACAAGTGAAGTCACCATGCCTAGCTAACAACTTCAAGATTCTGACAGTAATGCTAAAGAAAAATGATAAAAATAGAAGCTCCAGGGAGAAATTAATCTCCTTCTGTATTCATGAAGCGTTGATATCAAACTACCACCAATTAGTCAATATCTGATCAAGGTCTACCATATTAGTATATCAGCAAAAAATGCAAGATAATGTCTAGCTCTGAGACCAAAAAATAAATAAATAAATAAATAAATAAATAAATAAATAAATAAATAAATAAAGGCAAGGAAAAAAAGCTAAACCACTCCTCGGGACTAGAAGCCCAGGGCTCAGTCCTCATATACCTCACATGCCCACAACCTCAATCAGGCTGGTTTGGGGGGTGGGTGTTTGCTTACATTTGTGCATCATGTTAGTGCAGTGCCCAAGGATGCCAGAAGAGGGTGCTATATCTGAAACTGGAGTTGCAGATGGTTATGTTTTGGTTGTTAGGAACCAAAATCAGATCCTCTGGAATAGCAGCCAGTACTCTTAAACTCTGAGTTACTCTCCATTTCACAAGCTGATTATAAATTAGAATATACTGAAAGGAGGACTGATCACTTGGAAAATGTCCCTAAGTATCTAACTAAAACTAGCAAGCACCGGTTAAATTCTATCTTCTTTTACTCCAGGAAACTAAAAAACCATAGGTAAATCTCTAATATAGACCACTCCTTTTAATGCAGCACTTACTACCTTAATTTATTTGATTAATGAGACATGCTAAATTAGTAACTGAACTCTCTACACATAAGCAGCATCCCCATAGCAATACTTCCTCTCAAAAAGATGGTAATTCTAACACTCAGGAGACAGAGGCAGGTAGATTCATTCCTAAAATCAAGGCCAGACTAGTAGTCTACAGAGGGAATTCCAGGAAAGTCAGGGCTACACAGAAAAGCATTGCCTCAAAAACAAACAAACAAAAGATAGCAACTTCTACCAACATATGTTTGCACACACAGGCGCTCGAGGGTACACAGACCCTGACTCAAAATCTTGGAAGAGGGTTCAGTCAAGTGCTTGCAATGGAAGCATATAGATCCAACTTCAGTCCCTAGCTAGCATCCATACAGAAGCCAAGCATAGCGTATGGTTGTGTGCTTATAACTCCTGAACTGCGAGGGCAGATAATAACAGTGAGCACCTACTCCTAGCAAGAGACATTGTCTCAAAACAAGGTGGATGTCTTCTGAAGAATACCCAAAGGTAACCTGGCCTTCATGTGCACCTGACAGATATTCCGGCTCAAGGATGCTAAATTCTTGAAGACAGACAGAGTTTATCTTTAGTGTGCAGAGGCCCTGCACTCATTTCCAGCACTGAAAAATACAACAGTATAATTAACTAGCCACAGTGGGCATTTTATTTTTCCTTTTTTGCTTCTGGTTTTTCTGTGTATCCCTGGCTGTCCTGGAACTCATTCTGAGGACCAGGTTGGCCTCAAACTCAGATCTGCCTGCCTTTGTCTCCTCCTCCCTCCACACCTGGTTTTCTACAAAATACTTGAAATTACCTTCCCCCCCCCCCCCCTTTAAGATTTATTTATTTATTTTATGTGAGTACACTGTAGCTGTTTTCAGACAGACCAGAAGAGGGCATCTAATCCTATTACAAGGTGGTTATGAGCTACCATGTAGTTTCTGGGAATTGAACTCAGGACCTTTGGAAGAATAGTCAATGCTCTTAACCACTGAGCCATCTCTCCAGCCCTGAAATTACTTCAATATTCATGTCTTTGTAAGAAAAACTAAACCATTACTACACAGTAAAGTATCCTTCCTCTCATGAGTACCCTGAACATTTGAAAGCTGTTACTATCATCTGTATTTTCTTGGCAGAAGATCCTAAGCCACCTGAGAAATAAAGACATAAATATCACAATAAAAGAAAACCACTGATTTAAAATAGAATTTTAAAATGCACCACAAAAACTATCTCAGAGTATTTACTCTTTTTTTTTTTTTTGATCCATACTCAGGAAATGCAATTCACTGTTTACATTTTAAACAACAGTATGTTCAAGGCTATGGATTCATAATCCCTGAACCATAAAACAGCCAGCCAGCCAATGGTCACACTCCATGACTCAAAAAGGCTGAGATAAAGGGATCAAATCTGGGGTACAGAACTACTTAAAAGCTAAGTTCTTACTTCAAAATAAATGAGCAAATACATAAGTAATAAAGAACCAGGCTGAGAACAGCTCAGCTGTTGGATGCTACTACTACACAGGACTGACCAGTACTGGGGAGTGGAGACAAGAAGAAGCCTTTCTTTAAAAACTAAACAAACACAGGGCACAGTGCAACCTTTAATCCAAACATTTCGGAGGCAAAGGCAGGTGGACTTCTGTGAGTTCCAGAATAGCCAGAACTACACAGACCCTGTCTGGGGGATTCTGGGTCAGGGTGGGATGGCGGAGGAAGCAGGGAGTAAGAACGACTAAACACGACAGAGCACCAGAGCTGGGGATGGGGCTCAGTAGTAGGGTTTACCTAGCACATGTAAGGCTATGGGGTAAAGTTCCAGCACCTTAAAAAAAAAAAAAAAACTAACATGAAGTAGTATGGTCCACAGGACTGCAAACACATAATCAGGCAGCCAATAACTATTTCTGCTACAGCCAATCCTCTCCTCAGAGTGTGCTGTGTGTACACTCACAGTTTGGTCTTCCCCCTTATGTGATAATGAAAGTCACTCTTAAAATTTAAAAACATGAAATCCTTCAAACACATAAAAATACATTTAGTATTCCAAAAAATAAGGAAAAATGACTCTAAAGACAGCAACAAAGAAAGCATTTATCAGGCTGGAGAGATGGCTCAGTGGTTAAGAGCACTGACTGCTTTCCCAGAGGTCCTGAGTTCAATTCCCAGCAACCACATGGTGGCTCACAGCCATCTGTAATGGGATCTGATGCCCTCTTCTGGTATCTGAAGACAGGGACAGTGTACTTATATATAATTTTTAGAAAAAGCGTTTGTCTCCTTCTTCATGAGTGACTGAAGGTTCTTTAAAGAATCACAAATCTAAGTCCACTCCCCAACCCCCCCCCAAAAAAAGTAATGGCAGAATTGTATTAAGAAAGGCTGTGTTCAAATGAAGTTCAAAAAAAAAAAAAGAGAAAGGCTGTTAACAGCTGGCGGTTGTGACACACCTTTAATCCCAACACTCCAGAGACAGAGAAAGACAGATTTCAAAGCTCGAGGACAGCCAGGGATACAGAAGAATCCTGTCTCGAAAAAGGGGGGTGGGGGGCGTGTTTCTGTATGAAAATCTCAACTCAAAAGCACAAATGGCTGTTAACATGGACTGAAGCACGAAAATCAACTGTAGTTAATGATAATCTATCATTAAAGAATTTTTGAATTACAATGATCCTTTCCCAATACTACCAAATGCCTCTCAACAGAGGACAGACCAATTCTCACAGGCCCCTCTTTCATCAATACTTGCAACAGGTTGGGAACACACACACACACACACAAGTATATAACTATATTTAAATTCTCAAAATACACAACCATACCTACAACAACATTCTGTTTGAGATGGTCCCACTGTGCATTCCAAACCCAAGGCTTACAGATGTGAGCTGCTACTGGCTGACATTATGTTAACAGACTGCATACTAGGGCTGGAGAGATGGCTCATAGGCAGGAGCAACTCATAACCATCAGTAACTTCAATTCCTAGGGATCTGACCTCTTCTACCCTCAACAGCTTCAGGTATGCCCATGGTATACATAAACACATTCAGGCAAGATGCTCAGATACGTAAAATACATAAATCTAAAAACATTTTTCAAAAAATGCATACTGTAATTATATATTTATGCTTCTAAAAGTACCAAGTTATTTTCCACTTAAGTTTTAAATATTTTCTAACAAAATGCATTAAAACATTTTTATTAGATTTTTTTAAAAAGCTATTCTAGAAAATACCTCTAATAAAAAAAGAAAAAGAAAAAGAAAAGAAAATCTCATCTCCAGGTCTTAAGGCAAACAAAGGCTTACCACCTCAACACTAGAAAGGCAAAAGCAGGAAATCAAGAGGTGAAGGTCAGCCTGAACCACATAGCATGATCCTTTCTGAAGTGGGGGAAATCAAGTCTGTATGGTTGCAGGAGAAGTACTGTTGGAGTGAGCCGATTACACCAGGGATAAGGTGACTTAGGAAACCCAAGCCTACCTCTTCGTGCATAACTGGAGTCTGTATCTTTAAACTGTACCACAACGAAGTCTGAGCATTTGAACAAAACACTCTCCATTATTTCTTCACGTTTTGGCCCGGAACTGGATTCTGTACTTTTCTCATGTGCAGCATCAAGTACCAAATCACACTAAAATAAAAATATTAATAACATTAAAAATATCGGTTAATAGTATTTATAGGGATATTTAGCACATCAAAGCCATTTACATTTTAAGCCTATGGCAAAAGTAAGCATCCTGAGAAAACCTGATAATCATGTCCTGTTTAGACTTGTCCTACACCCACCATACAAAAATCCTCAAATCTAAAAGCTTTTCTTACTATAGTGTATCTGAAACACAATAATGTTAAAGGGGGAGATTCTTTACTCTCCTCTTCTGGCTCACAATATCTGAAAATGTTTGCATATAATAAGCACAAACAATATTTTTAATTGAATAGTAAGAATTTGTTATTAGAGAGAAAAAAACAAGTGGTTATTAAAAATAGGTAGAGTGTAGTGATCAGGAAAATATTTTTACTTTATCTCATGAGCTCAATTGCCAACTCCACAGTCAGCTGAGCCTCTGACAAGAAGGATGAATGAATACTTAGAATGAAAGGTACTTAATAAGAGTTACCTTAGGAAGCGACAGGAAGGATGAATGGGTACTTAGTAAGAAGAATGAATGGGTACTTAGTAAGAGTCACCTTAGGACTGTAGGTTTTAAATGAATGGATACTTAGTAATTATCACCTTAGGACTGTATGTTCTAAACACTCCTTCATAGATGCCACCGCTTTTCACTTGTACTTCACACTTTGATCCCTGAAAGATACAATGTAAAAGTAAAGAGCATGGTCCCCATCACCCCTTTTCCCTTCATTTCCATTAAGGTCTCATTCCATATTGGACACTGACTGGCAATGATCAAGTTTCAGCACAGTAACACTATACCAAATTCTCTATTGGTACAGGACTGGAAACTCCAAAGTGAATATAAACTGAAGCCTAAAGCTACACACTTCTGTTCCCACTACCATTAGATAACAAAATATTACACAAAAGACCAGCAGCTATAAACACTATTTTACATGCAACAGAGTTAGCAAGAGTATTTTTACTGTAAGTTATAATGAACTAAATAGTATTCTAATGTATTTTTAAATCATCTTTATTACATATAGCCTAATAATATTAGGTTGAGAATTATATACATTTTAACTCCATGTAATATCCCACCCCAAAGGAGTTCATCCCTAATAATCAGGTAACTTACAACAACTGATGTCAGTATATGAACCATCCTCACATTTGCATAGATTCCGTCAAAAGAAATCTGGAGTATGAAAAATAAACATTATTGTAAGTTGGTAGTTAACCTTCTCTAGCTGTAAGATATTTGGATTATAATAGACAAAGGAAGAGTTGGTTACTATCACATTGTTTTCTTACAAGAAACAAACAATTATATCAAAGGATGCCAACCAATAACTACTATGACATAAACAAACAAAAACAGGAGACTTAGACCTCCATGTGAGAAAGCAAAAATCTCTAAGGAAGACAAATCAATGTTTGCAGGGGTCTGGGCTTTGCACAGCTAGCTGCCAGGCAGAAAAGTGTGCTGTGTTAAGTGCAGCAGTGGCTGTAGGACTACAGACTTTTAAAGCTGTATGCACAGCCAGGCTGTCTGCAAATACCTCTAATTCCAGCATTCTGGAAGCAGAAGCCGGTAGATCTATGTGAATTCCAGGCCTGCCTGATCTACACAGTAAGTTTTCAGGCCAGTCAGCAGGATACATATTAAGTCCCTGTCTCAAAAACAGACACAGACACAGACACACACACAGCGAGGGAGGAGAAGGGAGGGAGGCGCTGGTAAGATGGCTCAGTGGGTAAAGGCACATGGGCCTGATGTCCCCACATGGAGGTCATCTGACTATCACACCTGCACCACTATGCACCCAGTACCCCCACACTAAATAAAAGTAAGTATAAACCACAACAGAGTAAACATCAGCTAGGCTAGGGAGCAGCTGGATGGCAGAGTGCTTCCCTAACACATTAAAGAGCCTGGGATCAATTCCAAAAGCAAGGATAGCTGGGTGGTGAGAAAAGACCTCACACCCATGTCCTAAAAAAGATACAGTATGTCTTAATCCAGAAGAGAAGTGACAAGCAGGGTACACCTTGCATTACCAGCTTCTCTCAACACGTATGAATCAAGGCAACAACTATTCCAGGCAGGACTACACCAGGGTGTGACCACCTGACTCTCAGCAAGATAACCTCAGCAATAAAGACCATGTTTCAAAACTTGGTATCTCTATGAGTTTGAGGCTAGCCTGGTCTACATAGCAAGTTCCAGACTAGCCAAAACTATACAGTAGACCTCGTGCCCAAAAAACAAACAGGTAGTCAGTAGTGGTTCATACTCCTGATCTCAGCAAACAGGAGGCAGAGGCAGGTGGATCTCTCTGAGTTTAAAGCCAGCATGGTCTACAGGAGAATTTCCAAGAGAGTTAGGATTACACAGAGAAACCCTATCTCAAAAAACCATAAAACCAACCAAACAAAAACCAGTAATCAATGGCAGCTTTTCATACAGAACTTCATGCTCTTTGTATCAAAAAAATTTAACTTCACTGGTAAAAGTCAGAAAATGTCAGACCAGAAGGTGTTTTCCAAGAAGAAAAATGAAACAAGCTAAAATAGATAGCACATTAATCCTAACAAAAAGCCCAAAGAACTTTGCAAATTCTGGTCCTAGAACATCAGAACAGTTGACATGGTGTCAGTTGTAAATAACCTATTAACAGAGGTTAATAACCTATTAATAACCTATCTGTAAATACTATTAACAGAGAATTGTCTATTTCAGAGTCCTTCCTGAAAAGCAACTCATAGAATCAACAACTTTGTATTAAACTGACTTATCTATGGATGATCTGTAGTACAATCGAGATTTAATTCTCTGCTTTATTACTGAGTCTATGGTTAGGAATCAACACTTTATATAAAGTTACTCACCGTGGGCTGAGGCAGTCCTTTGTTGCTGTTCCGACCTCTGCAAAGATTAAATAGTGTTTTGTTAAATTCAATTTTTATTTTATTTAAAGAGAACATAAAATATAATCTTATAGTTCTACTCAAACACAGTATCAGACAGGCTGACTGTGAAAGGGGCCATCTAAGACAGTGTGACAGGAAATCTCAGTGGCTGTGTGCTACAAGGCCAAGGAGAGACTGCCACAAAGAGAGAAGACAAGACTATTGTTTCATCAATACCAAATCGGTGAAGCAGGTGGAATGCCAAATGCATTTAAGCCCAACTCTAGGGAGACAGAACAGGCAGCCTGCTCTACACAGTATTCCAGGACAGCCAGAGTTACTGAGTGAAACCTTGACCCTAAAAAATAAACAAAAACAAACGCATAACAGAAGAGTGAAGACAGCCTAGCTGGGTTTAGTGGTGCGTGGCTGCACTCACCCTTCAAAGGCTGAGGCAGTGAGATGCTGTGGTGTGGGCTCAGCCAGGGCTGTAGAGCCCACCTTGTCTCCCCATCCCACACTGAAGGACAATGGAACACAAAGCAGGAGCACTCTGAGAATCAAGGATCAACATAGCTGACCAACATCCAATCAGCTCATTTTTTTCCGTCTCTAAAAGCAGCTAAGTGTTTATAACTGAAGAAAAAAACTACTAAAAATAAGTTAAAACAGGGCTTTCCAGAAGGCTCAGAAGGTAAAGGCATGTGCCCAGGATCCACACGACAGAATCAACTTTTACAAACTGTCCTCTGACCACTACAAGTGTTCTATAACAAACAGACAGACAGACAGACAGACAGACAGACAGACACACACACACACACACACACACACACACACACACGGGGTGGGGGGGAAGGAGGGGAAGAGGGAGAGGGAGAGGGAGGGACAAGAAGAGAGAGGGAGAGAGAAAATGTTTTAAACATCATATAATTCTAAACACTTTTACTTCTAAATACTATGTGTCTCTGTCAAATGGCTGTAATTCCAGCTGAGGCAGTAGCAGTAGCTTCCTTATTTGAGGCTAGCCTGGGCTACAATGTCAAAATTCAGGAATTGTTCAACAATTCTTTTCCTTACCAACCTTCTCCCTTAGGATACAGTACACAAAACTCAGCTACCAGGCTAGGAATATAGCTCAGTGGTAGTGTATGCTTGCTTAATGTTTTTAAGCCCTAAACTCCGTTTCCAGCACTGCAGAGACAAACAAAACCCACATTAAACAACATAAAACCCTGCTATCAAATGGTGCCTTGTAATGATGGACTATTTTCTAGTGAAGTGAATCATAATAAACAATACCACTGTCCCTTTGTACTCTAGGAGATTGGTCCAAGAACCCATTAGAAGCAAAATTCAGTGACGCTCAAACCACTCATATGGTATTTACATGACCCACATACCTTGTTTAGTATTTAATAAACAGTCAAATGTAAATGCTATATATACACGCAACTCTTAAGAGAATGACAAGGGGAAAAAAAAACACACACACAAAAAAAAAAAAAAAAAAAAAAACCATGATGCACAGTCCTTGCTGGTACAGTCTTCCCCAGTCTTTTCAATCTACTGTTAGTTCAAGCTGCAAGTCTAGAACCTGTACAACTTAAGGCAAGGCTTCTTTTCTAAGGAAAAAAATGAGTTTCCCACAAATAACAAGGAATTGTACATTTCTGTTCCACACACTTGTGGAACAACACAACTGGAACCCCATTTTAAAGTTGTTGGGTTGTTTGTTTGTTTGTTTTTAAATGTATGTGTGCCTGCCTGTATATCTGTGCACCCTGTGCGTGCAGGGCCTGGAGGAGGACACAGAAAATTATAAGCAGCCATGTGAGTGCTGGAAAACAAACCAAGGTCCTCTCTACATGAGCAGCAAATGTTCTTAACCACTGAGCCTTCTGTCCAGCCCTTGAAATTCCATCTTAATACAGTAACCACACACTCTAATTGAGTCAAATTTGAAAATTCAACAAAGAGCTGAAAGCCTAGAGCAGGGCTGACAACACATGGCAGGCAGCCCACTACCCAGTCTCTCCACTCTCCAACTGTCTTCTTCACCTCACTCAGGAAAGCTTAGAATGGATGGACAACCTCTCACTTCTTTCAGACATTTTAGAACCCTATGCTTCACACATTGGAAAAATGTTCTTGGCACCTGGCAGAATGGCTCAACAGGTAAAGGCACTTGCCACCAAGCCTGACAACCTGCGTTTCATCCCCTGGACCACACAGTGAAAGAAGAACTCTCACAGGTTGTCCTCTAGCCTGTACATTACAGTCAGTAGTCATTTGGAAAGAAAAGGGGAAAAAAAAATCAAAAAGCCTAAAGAATTTGACTTCTAACTTGTCACAGATCTTGCTGTGAACCAAGTACAATGTTATGCATTGGACTTTTGATTAACCACCTGTTTTACAGTTGGTGGACGTGAGTGAACCTTGACCCAAACCACCCAACCCAGTTTATATGCAGCAAGTCCTGCTGCAACTAGGTACACCTAATCTACATCCAGGCTTTTGTTTCTGGGCTACTCTTAGGAATCACAACCCAAGAACTTCCTGGCATCCTTCAAACTTTACAATTAAAGCTTAAAAGGCAGGCCATCGTTTTATCCCTAGTACCACACAAAAAATCAGGTACAGTGCACACACTTGCAATCTTAGCACTAAAGAAGCAGGATCAGGAGTTCGAGGTTTAAAACACAAAGGTGGCTCAGTGGTAGAGGTGTACTTATACTTACTGTTCTCCCACTGGTCCCATTCTATCCTGGCAACAATGGAGTAGCTCAAAATTGCCTGTAACTCTAATATCAGGAGAATCTAACTCCCTCTTCTGGCCTTTGCAAACACTGCACACATATACGCAGACACTTAAAACACAAATCTCATAACAGAAAGTCTGGTAGTCCATGCCATTAATCCCAACACCGGGGAGGCAGAGGCAGGCAGATTTCTGTGGTTTCAAGGCCAACCTGGTCTACAGAGCAAGCTCCAGGAGAGCCAGGTTACACAGAGAAACCCTGTCTCAAAACAAATACAGAAACTACCCAAAAAACAACAATAAACAAAAACCAGAAGCAGTTCAAGGCCAGCCTCAGCTACAGGAGAGCTTGAGCCCAGCCTAGACTATATGAGAACCTATCTTTAAAAGAGCCACCTTCTCCTTTACGGTCTATCCAGGTAAATGGATAGAACTAGGAAAAAAATTTTTTTTAGTAAGGAAACCCAGACCCATGAAGACAAATGTCACATATCCTCTCTTATCTGAGGCATCTAGTTCCAAATCTTGAGATGTGAGTACACATTCTTGAGTAATTTCAGAAACCAGGAAAGTAAAAGGAACCATTGAGGCCAGGTGTAGTGGTGCACTCCTTTAATCCCAGAACTTAAAATGCCCAGGAAGGAGGATCTCTGTCATCAGGCTAGCCTGATCAACATAGTGAATCTGATGATAGCAGGGACCCTGCTACACAGAGACCCTGCCTCAAAAGACAAACAAAACAAAAAACAAACAAAAAGAACCATTAATGGGATGTGGGGAGGGAGCAAGAGATGGGCAGAGTAGGGAAATGGTAGAGGGATCTTTAGGGAGGTAAATATCAGGAGGAAAGAGGGCATTACACATATAGTTTCGATGAATTTTTCTCATCTGGGCTGACAACACTTTCTCCAAGAGCAAAAGGAATACTAACCAAAAAAAAAAAAAAAAAAAAAAAAAAACAAGAACAAAACCAAGACTCTACAGCCTATTGCTACCGCCCTTAGGTGACCCCCAGAGGTAGAAGATAAGTAAGTCTCTATTGCTAAAGACACCATGTACTTTAGAGACAGGACCCACAGAACCTGAGCTGGAACCAACCTCAATGCTCCCACCCTAAGGACTAGCTTTCACGGTGCCACCATGCAAGCTTACAGATGAGGCAAACAACCAGTAATCTAATTCTAATCGTACCCAGCTATGATGCCTATGAACCACAATGACCAGCATGACATGCTCACCCTAAGGGTACAGTAGTGGCACCCTTTGGCAGTAACCAACAATTCTCTAATCAGACTTAAGATCCACGCAGTAAGAGAAAAACCATGCTCTGGTATTGGAAACCTAGCCAACTATTCAGTACTAGTGAAGTTGTGTATTTTAGAGAACCTATAGTTCTTTACTAAAACAGAACCCATAACTCAACTCTAGAAATGTGTCCTTATACCCACAGTTAAGTGCAGTCCTCACCTCATCCAGAAAACTTCTCTTTTCGACAGGGACCAATACAGAAACATACAGCCAATCAAAATGAAGCATTATGGAGCCCAGAACCAGTGACTACATCTATAAAACACCCCAATACCTAAGGAACATTGCAGAAGAGAAGGCAGAAAGACTGTAAAAATCAAAGAATTAGGGAGTCTGTTGTGAGATTGTGTCTCCAGTAATGTCCCACATTCTGACCATATCACCTTTGGTTTGATGCAGAACTGCCCACCTGTAGCATCATGCTGGCTCTTAACACATTCAGACTTTGGGACCTGTAAACTTTCTCATTTTCCAAACAGAGGCTCAACATCAAACAAATACTAACTCTCAAACACAGTAAAGATGGACCAGCAAAATGTCTCAGCAGGTAAAGGTACTTACAGATGGCCTCAGTTTAATCCCCAGAACCCATATCATAGGAGAGAACTTACTCCCTCAAATCATCTTCTGACCTCCTTTAAGTACACGTGCCCACCCCCACCCCACTACCCTTAGCACACACACAAATACAAACAAATGTTCCAGACCAGCAACAGTAATTTTTTTACACTATCTCAAAAGGGTGAGGGGGGCAGTTTAGCAGTTAAGAGCACTTCCTGAGGGAGACAGAGTTCAGTTCCCTGGACCCATCAGGTGAGTCACAACCACCACAACACCAGCTCCAGGGCATCCATACCTCTCAGGCCTGGAATCATGTGCACATACTCATGTGCAGACACACACACACACACACACACCTATACACAAAACAATAAAAATTAAAATAATTCAAAATGCTGGCTGTATTAACATAAGAACACCTGCACATAAAATAACTTCTACACTGCTTCAGAGTAATAGGAAGGAGGAAACAGATGGTGTATGAAGCAAGACCAGCATGACTTGCTAAGTATTGAAGGTGTTCAAGGGTCATCATACCAGTCTGTCTACTTTTATGCAAATCCCTTAAAAACACCAAGTGCTACTACAGACGCTCACCCAGCACTCATATCAGGACAGAAAAACACATACACAAAAGATTCTAACCACCACTGGTCAGTTACCCTTGTCAGCTAAATCCAAAATGTGATCAATTCAACACACACACAAAAAAAAGATCTTATTAAGAAATAAATGTATGCTGGATGTCTCATATGGTAAAAGCACCTGCTGTCAACTCTGACAACCTGAGTTCAATCCCCCAGACCCACAGGTGGAAAGAAAACCACTCCAGAAGCTATCCTCTGACAGCCATACCACAGCATTTCCATGCACACGCCTGCTTGCCTGCATGCCCTCACACTAAATAATAAACAAACACATGGAAGGGAGTAGAGGGACTACAGAGCAGTCAAGGGCATTTGCTCTTGCAGAGGACCCAGGTCCAGCACCTACGTGGCAGCTCAACCTTCTGTAACTCTGGTCCCAGGAGATCAAACACCGACTTCCAGCCTCACTGTGCATCCATATGCACAAACGCACATTTAGAAAGAAAAACCAGAGAGAGTACACACTTTTAATCCCAGCACTTGAGAAGCAGAGCTAAGTGGATCTCTGAGTTTAAGAACAAGCTGGTTTATATGGGTAAGTCCTGGGCCAACCACAGGTACTTAATGAGATCTCCAGGAATAAAAAACAATCTAAAATCATGAAACTCCTAGGAAAAACAGCACTGTGACCTTGAATTCTTTGTTCTGTTTTGTTTTTTGAAACAGGATTTCACTGTGTGGGCCTGGCTGTCCTGGAACTCACTCTGTAAAACAGGATAATCTCAAACTCCCAGATCTGCCTGCCTCTGCCTCCTGAATGTTGAGATTAAAGGTGTGACTGTGAATTTTTAAATACAGCACCAAAGCATCAAGACTGGAGAGTCAGCCTTAGGGTGGTGACATGTGATATAGTCTCAGCTGCTTGGGAGACAGAGAAAAGAGCTCTTGAGCTCAGGAATTTAGCACCAGTTTGACAACATGCAATATGCCTCTTTAAGCCAACATTCAATATTGAAGAGGAGCTGTATATGAACTCTGTAATTCACTAACAAAAATATAACCAATAACCTACTTCAAAAACTGCAAAAACAAAATACCACCACCACCAAAACCCAGATGATCAATAATCAGTATAAAGATGTTCAAGATCAACTGAGAACACCTGATACTTTTCCAAGGAGCCAAGATGGGAGCAGATCCCAGCACTAACATTTGATGGCTCACAATTCCAGTTCTGGGGATCAAACGTCCTTTACTGGCCTCTGCAGACAACCATACACACAAATAAATCGTGAAATTAATCTAAAAACAAGATGTTCAAGCTGCATGTAATGGCATATCCCTGCAAACTCAGAATTCAGGAGGTGGAGTAAGAAAATCAGGAATTGAGGAGCATCTCTGCTATATAGTGAGTTTAAGAACATTCTGCATTCCATGAGATCCTGCCTCAAACAAATAGAAATAAAACATTCTCAGTATCACTCATTTTTAGGAAATGACTTCACACCCATTATGGGAGCTTATGTAGCTCAGGGATTGAGGTATTTCCCGTTCAGAAAGCTATGAATTATTTCCAGCACTGTCTCCAACAAATACCAGAAATTAGGGGAAAGCAGTGAGAAAATCAGAACCCTTGCATACCACTGGTAGGAAGGGAAGATGGTGTGCCACACTGGCTAGCATGGTGATTCCTTAAATCATTAAACACAGAAGTTGTTGAGACAGCTCATTGAATAAAGGCATCCCTGGAATCCATAAAAGTGAGTGGAAGGAGAGAACTGGCTCCACAAAGGTCCTCTGGCCTGTGTGCATACAAACATACAGTCTCTCTCTGTCTCTCTGACACACCCACATTAATCAAACAGAGAGTTGTTGGTCAGGTTCTTGAAATCACTCTGCTGCCACCAGAACTAGATAGTACAACTTTTACTAATAAAGGCAAAGATACTGCATACTTTGGATGCAGGACAAAGAAAGCGCACTGTGAGAGAGGCAGGAGCTTCCTTGCTAGCTGGCTAGCTTTCATAGCTCCTGAAGGTACTCACAAACTGCCCGGAAGAAAGACTTAACATCAACCTCAACATAATCTTAACCCTGAAGTGAACCCTACAAGTCACAAGACCAACCTACCAGTCAAGGTGAGCACACTGATACAACAATGGCATTATTTGGTGGGAGAAGGAAAGGAACCGCCTTTTACTTGGATCTAAGGCCTGTTCCCCAGGAGAATATTCATGCCTGTCTGATACCATAAAGCTACTCAAACGTCCACGGCTAGGAGAGTCACAGGCTGTACAGAGATAGTCTAGTTTTGTTTTCCAAGTGGACATGGTATCAAGCTACTCTGTCGATATTCTGTTCATCCCTACAGTTAGAGTTGCTCTCTGCCTTACTCAGAGGCAGAGAATAAGTGACTGCTGTGCGCTTGACCTGAAGCAAGACTTTGTGTGGATCACCCTTGCCACATTCAGACAGAACGAGACAAGGGAAGGCACAGGAGTTTAAGGCTAGAGTGTGCACACATGGCACAGCAGTTGTGCTCAAGAACTTAAGAAGCTGGGATTACCTGCACAAGAGTGGGCACACCCGTAATCCAGCACAGATGGGACATGGGATCCTAGGAGCCCAGCCGTCTTTGGGGGCTACTGGAAATGAGGTGGAGGAGGCGGATCCTGTCTTCAGTTCTGTAGTGCCCTTCCTGCAAAAGTAATTCCCAACCCACAGTCATGTAGGCAACTCTAATCAAAGTCAGCAGTCACCAAAAGCCAAACAAAATATAAGAAAATAAGAGGGTGATTGGTTGGGGAAAGGGGGATTAGCAGGAATGGATTTGGGTAAGAGAATTTTGGGAGTGGGGAACAACCAAAAGACACTGTGTACATCAATGAAATCAATAAAGTGCATTGTATACATCAATCAATCAATCAATTAATACTATCGTAAATGGGAGAAATTTAAATAGAATGACTACAAGATCTAGTAGTTCAACTGCTGGCATTTATCAAAGAACCTGACTGAAGCAGTGAATCAGAAGACAACTACACATCATGCCTGTCCACAGCAGTGTCACGTACCACAGAAAAGACCATTCCAACACACACTGATGGGTGAGTGATAAGACACAGGGATAACGTGACCCAAGTACAATAGAATGCTGTATTAATCATAAAAAAGAAACTCTCCAGAGCTAGAGATAGCTCAGTACTTAACTGCTCTTACACAGGATCTCACTCAGTTCAGTTCCCAGCTTACAGGTGCCTGTCACTCCAGCTCCAGGGGAAAGTGCCCTCTTCTGGCCTCCATGGGAACCTAAACTTATATGCATATAGCCCACAGATCCAATTCAGACACACAAATAACTTTAAATAAAAATAAATTTTACAACTCCATGAAGTTCTGGTTTATTACAACACAAAAGATTCTTGAAGGATGCTAAGCTAAAAAAGCTAATAGAAAAAACAAGTATTATACAACTGCATTGGGATCGTTCATTCACAATCATAGCAACAAAACATCAGAACATGATTCCCTGAACCAAATATAGAGAGAAAAAAAAAGAAACCACTGCTTACTGGGCATACAAAATTTCCTTGTGTTTAAAACTGATGCCAATAGGGCTGGAGAGATGGCTCAGTGATTAAGAACACTGACTGCTCTTCCAGAGGTCCTGAGTTTAAATCCCACAACCATCGATGGGATCTGATGCCCTCTTCTGGTGTGTCTAAAGACAGCTATAGTGTACATATATGTAATAAATAAACAAATCTTTAAAAAAATACCAATAGCAGTGATATAATTTAGGTGTAATATTTAACTTAAAAGTGATTAAAACTGGGGCTAAGTGGTTAAGAACTGGCTAACAGGTATGCATGTGGTACACATAGATATGCATACAGGCAAAATACCCATATACATAAATGTTTTTTAAAAAGAAAGAACTAGCCATTCTTTCAGAGAATCTGAGTTCAATACCCAGCACCCACATGGCAACTCTCAACTGTCTGTAACTCTAGGACCACAAGATCCAATACCTTCCTCTGACCTCAGAGAGCAACATGCATGCATTAGTACACAGACATACATGCAGGCAAAACATCCATAGACAGGAAATTTAATTTTTTTTAACTTGATGATTAAAATGGTTATGTGACAGTTGTGGTGCAAGACTTTATTTAATCCTAGCACTTGAAGCCAGCATGGTCTATAGCGTTCCAGGATAATGAGGACTACATGAAACCCTGTCTCAACCCTGACTCTCTCTCTCTCTCACACACACACACACACACACACACACACACACATTTAAAAAAAAAAAAAAAAAAGGCAGAGAACTAAAGTGACTAAGGGAAATTCAGGGCTGGATATGGGGACTCAAAAACAAAGAAGAAAAATAAATCTAAGCTGCTTAAAGGCACTAAGAGAAAATTGGCAAGCTCAAAAGAAATTAAATTCTAGTACGTTTGATGGGCACATGTGGGAAGAATTTGGAAAACCAATTTCTAACTCTGAGTTTAAGAACTGTCCTTCCAAGGTACAGATCTGGTCAAATCAGTATGTGACATGACAAGCAGACATGAGGACCTCAGCTCAGTTCCTAGCACTGGGTACAGAAATCGAGATGCAATGCCGGGTGTGGTGGTGCCCACCTTTGATCCCTGAACTCAGGAGGCAGAGGCAGTTGGATCTGTGTGAGTTCCAAACTAGCCTGCTCTATAGAGTGAGTTTCAGGTCAGCCAGGGGTCTGTAGAAAGACCCTATCTCCAAACAGAAAAAAGAAAAAAAGTGAGTGGTGAAGACACTCTAGCTCAACCACAGGGTCATTGAGACAGTTCAAAAATACAAGGTGTCAGGACCCCAGGATGATCTCCTATGCACACATATCCATACATGCATATCAAAATTATAAAAACAAAATACCATCCAATTGACAGTTAATGTGATGTCCTGCAAAACCACTGTGGTGCAGACTGTGGAGCTAAGGGCTACAAGCCAGGTATAAAGTGAGCCGACCTCACTCCAGTCATTCAGCAATCAGCACACATCAGTGCACCACACATAAACATGTACAGTGGTCCCCTAAGATTAGACAGCCTAAGAACTACAGGGCCCGTGCTATATGATTACACTCACTGTATGTTAGTACTATAAGACTCTCTAATAGCACAACTCCTTTATCTTCTTGTAATGCTGCCCAACTGTAAATACTAACAGCCAGCCCCTAGCTCCAAACCAGAACCAGACTTGCTACAAAGTATTGTCTAAAATATCCACTTTTCAATAAAAAAGTACAAAGCCCAGGAAATCATGATCTCACCAAATAAGCAGAAAAACAGGAAACACAAACTGCTTCTGTGACCCAAAGTACAGTTTAAAAAATAAAAACAAAGCAGTTGGGCACATCAGCCCCCAGCTACAATGCATGGCTTGGGAGGCTGAAGCAGGAAAAGCCACCAGGCAGCAGTGAATACACATGATAGAAAGACCCTGTATCTAAAACTAAAGGTAGCTGCTATAAACAGGACCAGCTGCAGTGTGATTACTTACAAGGCAGCATCAAAAAACTACACAAAGAAGTCACTGGAGACAGCAGAACTTCAACTCAGTGTTACAGTGCTTACCTGGGGAATGCTCAGCCTTGGTCAGGGAAAAGAAATAAAATCACAGGCAGTGAGATGTTTGTTCCAGTGGGTAAAATCAATTGTCATGCAACGTGATGACCTGAGTTTGAACCCAGGTACTGGTCAATTGTCCTGATCACTTCAAACACTTCTTGGCACCACCTGCCCTTACTTACACACACCTACACACAGTAACAATAAAAGTAGTAAGGAAAACAGATATTCGTTCCTTTAACCCCAGTGCTTGGAAGCTAGAGGATCGCTGTGTTCAAGGCCAGCCTAGTTCATATATGAAGCTCCAGGCAAAACAGTGCTCCATAGTGATCACCCTGCCATAAAATAAGTAATAAATAATAAATTGGCTGATTGACTTAATATGTGGGCTGAAAAAATGGCTCAGCAGTAGCACAAGCTGCCCTCCAAAAGGCCCTGAGTTCAATTCCCAGAACCCACTTGGCAACTCAGAACCATCTGTAACTCCACCTCCATGGGATCCAACACCCTTTCTAGCATCTGAGGGCTCAGCCTAACACACACACATTACTACACACACAGAAACATGCATAATTTTTTAAAAAGAAAAAAATTTTTCAAGATTAAAAAGCATAACTGACAGAAATTCACTAAAGGGGCTTAACAAACATCTGTAACAAGGCAAGACATAACTAATAAATTGTGAAACAACAGAGATTAGAAAACCTAAAGAAAGCCAGATGTGGTGGCATATACCATTAATCCCAGCATTCAGGAGGCAGACGTAGGGGAACTCTGTAGGCAGGGGAAACTGAGTTCTGCCTGTTCTACAAAAAAAAAAAAAAAAAAAAAAAAAAATTAAGCCAAAACAGACATTCTCACAAAACTTTTGAGAAGCTGGGGAGGTGACTTACTGTTCATTCTACAATACAGATTTCTACAGAGCTGGGCACCTGCAACCCTATCGCTATGCGGAAGGAGGTCACTGGCGATTGATTGTTCACTTTTGTTCACTGCCGGCATAGCTCCAGGTTTCCTGAGGATCTTGCCTCAAAGGAGTAAATCAGTTACAGGACTGGACACCAAATGTGCCCTATTGGTACACATGGGTACACATACACTATGCACTAAAAAAGTTCTTAATATATTGCTAGCAAAATAGAATCTCTTTTGTTTTTTTCCCCAGACAGGATTTCTCTTCCTGACTGTCCTAAAACTCTGTAGACATGCTGACCTCAAACTCACAGAGACCTGCCTACCTTCGCCTCCCGAATGCTGGGATTAAAGGTGTGTACCAATACCTGACCAAAAGAAACTCTTTAGAACTGGAACAAGCACTAAATGCTTATTTATTCTCCCTCCTTGACTCCAACACAAACCAAAAAGAAGCTAGGGAATGAGGTTTGTTTTTACTAGGTAAAAGTGCTCACCACGGGGCTGGAGAGATGGCTCAGCGGTGAAGAGCACTGACTGCTCTCCCAGAGGTCCTGAGTTCAATTCCCAGCAACCACATGGTGACGCACAACTATCTGTAAAGGGATCTGATGCCCTCTTCTAGTGTGTCTGAAGACAGCTACTCATATAAATAAGTAAATAAATAAATAAATATTAAAAAAAGAAAAGAAAAAGTGCTCACCACAAAATATATGGGCCTGGTTTCTGACACCTATCACCCACATAAAAGCCAAAAGCCAGGTACAGTGGAACCAGTCTGTATCCTGTACTGAGGAAGCAGAAAGGCAGATCCTCAGAACTCACTGGACAACCAGTCCAACCAACTGGTTTTGGTTAGCTCTAGGCTCAATGAGAAACAATGTCAGCAAACATCAGTCTCTGGCCTACAAATACCCAACCGCCATCCACCACACCCACCCAAACACAAATACACACAGAGTAAGTGAAAGTAAATGAGACCAAATTTGTACATGGCCTAGAAACATTGTCCATATACTCTGAGCGACCTCTAGATATGTACCTAGAAGTTGAAATCTAGGCAGTGCTTCTTCTGGGCTGCTTAGAGTAGTACATATTCAATATGTACATGGTTGTGGACACAGAGCTAGCTAGCTTACCCAGGTTCATTTCAAACCCATAGCATCCAAGTACTTGGAAGGACAGGTTTTACTTTGTTTTACATGGATCTCACTACCTAGTCCAGCAAAGCTTCAAACTCACTATGTGACCCTAAGAGTAGTTAAAGCCTCCCAAAGTCTTGGTGATCCTCCTGCCTCAGCCTCTGAAGTACTAGGATTACCTAACTGCACAACTAGGCCCAGCCTGACTTCTAAGGTTTTCTGATCTATTAGAGGGCTGAGCATATTTTGAGTTGTTAAATAAAGTCTACAATATAGTTTATGCAAATTATGATAAGTACGGACTAATCCTATTTCTCCTTCCTGTAAAGAAAAATATAGCTGTTAACAAGAAAAGACAGAGCTGGGAAAATGGCTCAATTAATAGAGTGCTTGCCCTACAAGCAAAAGACCAAAGTTTGGATATCAGAACCCATGTAAAAAGTTGGGCATGAGGGCATAATGCCAGCAGTGAAGAAATGCAGGCTGGTGAAAGGCCTACAATGGACAGTGATAGACCCTGTGTCTAAGCTCTAACAATGTGAGCAACACTTGACACTGTTCTAACCTCTGCCGGAGCACAAGGACCCACACATACACAAACACATATGTACACAGGAAAGAAGCAACTAAGCACACCATAAACATCTAATCAGAGCGCTTAGTTATCGTGAAGTGAGTCACTTCGCTCATCCTGGCTTGAGTTTACTATTAGCGAGTAACCCAGTAACTAAACTTTATTAAACACTTCCTCTCCATGTGAAGTTCTATCCAACAGGAAGAGCTAAGGGGTTCCATCCTGGGGTAAGAATTCACAAGGGGCAGAAGAACACAAGATTCTCCACACCTACGGTATAAAAACAGACCCACTGTTGTCCCAACAGAAGCCATGATGATGAAAATTTCATACAGCACACTGTTCAATATGGCAACCACTGGCCATAAGTAGCAGTGAGTGTTTGAGACAAGGCTGGCATGACATAGGAATTGTAATGTAAGTATTTCAGTTACTCTCATCTTGTGCTTCTTTTTGTATATATTGGTGTTTTGGCTGTGTCTGTGCATTAGTTACAGATGGTTGTGAGCTGTCATGTGGGCACTAGGAATTGAACTTGAGTCTTCTGAAAGAACACCCAATACTCTCAATTACTAAGCTTTTATTTTATGTTCCTTAAATACATGAATTTAGCTGGGATAGTATCTAACTTTCCCAGCACTCAGAAGGCAGAGGCAGGAGGATCTCCGAGTATGAAACCAGCTGGTCTACAGAATGAATTCCAAGAGAGCCCAAGCTATTCAAAGAAACCTCACCTTGAAAAGCCCAATAAACATGTATGCACATGTACAGGGGTGCACATGGAGGTCAAAGGATAATTGTCTGTTCTCTCTTCCCATCATGGGGGTGCTGCCTGGAACCCACTGAGGGCTTCAGGCAGCAAGCACCTTTCTTTACTAGCTGTAGCCATCTACAGAGCTGTATGCTAGCCCCTTCTTAGGGGTGTAAGGCAAGGCCCCACTATGGAGCCTAAGCTGTCTAAAGAGTTCAAAAGTTCTGTAAAGACAACACATTAGCTCCTCAACTGTCTCAATACCACAGATACACAAGTATCTCAACTACTTTTCTGCTGTCTGCACTGTTGTGGGACCTCAAAGGAGCCCTCATCTCACCTGCCCACTACTGTCCTCAAGACAGGACAAATTATTTCTGGGAAACAGAAATTACTGCAGAGAGGGGACTGCAACACATTATTTCCACAGTGAAACCACTATCATAGTCAATAGCTAACTAGTTACAGACCATACAAGTTTTATAGGGCCATATGTGTCCCTGCTTTAAATCTAGAAGGCAATGCAAGCTGATCCCTGCCAGAGATGACACAAGAAAGGCTTATAAACAAGCACAAAGATGCACACTGTTACTGAGCACTAGGGAAATACATTTTTCAAAAGTTTTATTTTAATGTGTATGGGTGTTTTTACCATCATATACATATGTGCACAACATGCATGAAGTGCCCATGTAGACCAGAAGAGGGTATTGGATCCTCTGGCACTGGAATTACATACAGACAGTTGTGGGCCAACATGTAGGTGCTAAGCACTAAACCCAGGTCCTCTGGAAGAGGCACCAGTGTTCTTAACCAGAGTCATCTCTCCAGAGAAATGCACTGGAATATACTGCACCATTACCATTACTAAGTTGAGGTGAGGGCTAGCAAAGTGCTGGCAGAGAAGGCAGAGCTAGAAAGCTCACACACTAGGCTGGGGAACAAAGATCAGGAGTCACACTTCAGCTACATTAAGTCTCCACTTTAAATCAACACTGCTAGGTAGAGGCTAGTACAGTTCCATGGTACGGCACATCCTCTGGGCCATATCCCCAGAACTGGAGGCAAGGGGAGTATTATTTAAAGCTAGATCTGCATGGTGGCTCATCGTGTAATTCCAACAGTTGGGAGGGCAAGACAGGACAATTCCCAGAAATCTGAAGCAACCACAGTTAGAGACCCTGACTCAAAACAAAGAATCTGCCCAACTCTCCCAAGTTCTTCCCTTTCACCATCAATTATTCCATTGCCCACCATCTAAACACTGCTCTTTGGGGTGATAAAAATAACCCCAAAGTTTAAGAGCACTAGCTGTTCTTGCAAAGGATGCGGGTTCAATTCCCAGGACCCACATCAGGGGGATCACAACTGCTAGGGGATGCGACATCCTTTTCTAGACTCCAATGGTACCCCCAAACATATACACAAATTTTAAAAAAGTGTTTACATCTTTTTACACTAGGGAAGGAGAAGTAGAAGGATCTCTGTAAATTTGAGGACAGCATGGTCTACACAACAGGTTCCAAGACAGCCAGGACTCCATAGACCTGTCTCAAAAAATAAAAATGTTAGGCTTGAAGAGATGGCTCAGTGGTTCTTCCAGAGGTCCTGAGTTCAATTCCCAGCAACCACATGGTGGCTCACAACCATCAGTAACGGGATCTGATGCCCTCTTCTGGTGTGTCTGAAGACAGCGACACTGTACTTATATATATATAATAAATACATAAACCTTTTAAAAATAAATAACTAAAAAATAAAAACATTTTAAATCTTTTTTTAAAAAAGCTCTGCCATTTATAGCATTAGCTGCTGCCTTCTGTAACACCATCAGTGTGTGCCACTGCTGCACCTGAGTACAACACTGACAAGCTAGGATCAAACACATAAACAGTTTTAAAACGGTGGGTTTGGTGATTGAATTTGATCATTAGCAGCACAGCCACCTATCTGTTGGTGGTTGGTGGCATTAGCCCACTTATACAGCAGTTGTAACTTTGCTCCTATCTCAGTGTTTACTGTTTAATTAAAGCCCCCAGATGGAGAAGCTGTTAATACAAGGCACTGTGTACCAATGCCACTTGAACCACACTTCCCAGAAGCTGCAAGAACACAGGAAAAGGTACATTTTCCTTCAATGTGACTATGTAAACTGAACTGGACTAAGCCTATGAAGACTACCTTTAAGACAATGCAAGAGCCGCAGACTTAATCTCATGCAGAATGAGAACCCCTAATAAATAGTCTCTCCACAGAATGTGTCTGTAATGATTCCTAAGGCTCTGGAGTACATAGGACAACTTAGAACAAGAAAAGCAGGAAACACGCTAAGAACTGTGTTGGGGGGGGGCGTAGAGCCTAGGTGGCTCCTCAATGACAAAACACAGACTTAGCATATGAGATCCTGGAGTAGCCTGATTAATTAATTAGGTTTTTGGGGCCACAGATATGGACCTCATTCTAATGCCAGTTATGCAGCCAAAGATGAGACTTGGCAAATATCACTGCCTTTGTTTCTTCCCCTGTAAAAAGAACTGAACACTAAAGCCTCCTACACACTGAAGTCCACTGCCTCCCACACACTGCAGTCCACCGCCTCCAACACACTGCAGTCTACTGCCTCCCACACACTGCAGTCCACTGCCTCCCACACACTGCAGTCCACTGCCTCCCACACACTGCAGTCTACTGCCTCCCACACACTGCAGTCCACCGCCTCCTACACACTGCAGTTTATACCAAGGGTGAGAGCTACTTTAGTAGGAAATCATTTTGTCTGCAGGGCAGTAGTTACCACAGGGGTGGGAAGGAGTGTTTCAAATGCTGTCTTCTGAACACAGCATGGTCCTCGCACTCAGGAGATCACTGCAGCTGCAATCACTTGCACAAGACCTATGCACAAGCAAGCCAGTATCCACCCATACCTCAACAGAGAACAAAAAGAGAAAAATGTAGGACCAGACACTCGGACTTATACCTTTAAATTCCAGCACTAGGGAGGCAGAGGCAGGCACATCTGTCAGAGGCCAGCCTAATCTGCATAGCAAAACTGCAACCTAACCAGAACTACATAGTGAAGAATATCCCCCCACCTCAACCAAAAACACTTTAAAGTGATTTTATAATCTAATCAGTTATAACCTGCAGTTTGAAAAATACTTCTTTGTAAGCTATTAAAAATAATTTAACATTATGAGTCACCACCGAGAGCATGTTAACTACACTATGCTGTAAGGCAGTAATGCCCTGGAGCCTAAGGTCCAATGTCGTCAACTCAGTCAAAACACCCGCAGGGTGTACTTTCTAAGATGTCCTGACTGACTACAATGCTGCAGTTTCTCAACCTCATCTCACACTTTCTCACTGCCCCCAATGACATTGGCCTCTAAAAGTTCTACTTTTTGATTCACTGACAACCTAAAAGCTAAGTAAGTATTTTGGGTTTTCTGTTTGTTTTGTTTTAAATTAAACTATGCAGGAAGCTAAGTAGTGCAATGCTTGTCCAGTACGTACAAGGCATTGGGTTCAATGTCCAGCACTGAATAAAAACCTTTCTCTTAGCTACATCCAAGTTTAAGGCCAGCCTAGGATGTGTGAGACCCTGCCCCTTAAAAAACAAACATTCAAATAGACTTCACATTACATTTATGCAGAATTATACAAACTAAAAATAATTAAACTTATTTAAGTGAGCCAAACTCAAATCTTGGGTTTTCCTTTTCACCTTATTTTCTGTGGTGCTGGGTAAGGATCTAACCCAGGGCCTAGCACGAGTGAACCCACCTACCATCTTGTTTATCTGTCTGCACTTATGGAAAGGAGGAGCGAAATAAAAATCAACAAAGATTGCTTTTGGCAAGCCACCTAATCTCCCAAAGCTGAAAGGTTAGTTCTATTTTGTAAGATTTTTTTCCTCTTCTTTTTTTCATACTCTAAAATTCTATCATGTCAAAAAAAAAATCTTTAAGATACAAACTACTGAACTCAAAATCTAATCTATGAGGCTGGAGAGATAGGTCCCAGTGCTCTTGCAGAGGACCTAAGTTTAACTCCCAGCACCCAAATTGATCAATTCACTTCAGCTCCAGGGGACTGAACACCATCTTCTGGCCTCCAGAAAAATTGCATTCATGAACATTTCTCCCAGAAACACAAAGATATTAAAACTAAAATTAATATAAGAGGCTGAAGAAATGACTCAGTGATAAAAAAGCATTGGCTGCTCTTTCAGAAGACCCACAATTCAGTTCCCAGCATCCACATGGTGGCTATGTAACTCCAATCTTCTGACCTCCAAAGGCAACAAGCATGCACATGGTGCACATATTACATGTAGGCAAAAAGACTCATAAAGTAATCTAAAAATACTTCTAAGTAAAAAAAAAAAGTCCTGCCAGGTAGAAGGCAGAGGTGGGCAGATCTATGAGTTCCAGTACAGCCAAGGCTACAGAGGGAACCTTATCTTGGAAAAAAAATCTATGTACCATATATGCACCTGTAATGGTGGTTATCTTAATAAAGAAAAAGGAAAACTTTCCGTATCTGAGTTTGTTTCCCAGTGAGATTTTATTTATTTATTGAGATTCTTATTATGTCGCTTTGGCTGGACTAGAACTCAGATTAGCCTCTAAATAAAGAGACTGCTTTGCCTATCTCTCAAATGCAAGCATTTAAAAGCATGCACCAACATGCCTGTCAATATTTTGCTTTTCTGGAAATAACCTAAAACTTCCAATTATAAAACAAAAAACAAATCCATCTATAAATAAGTGAATACTCAGCTTTCTCATCTCACAAATAAATTTATTCTCAACTCCAGAATAGTGTTCATCTCTATCACAGACTATGTTCCATACATATCCCTATTACATACACGTCTATTTTTCCAAACTTTGGACAAACAAGGCATATATACAAATTACAAGATCTCAGTTGTTTTAAACAGGAGGGTAGCTTGTAATACAACCACCTATAGAACTAAATGTGTACTTCAAAACACACGTCCTCATGAAGACATGCAGCACACTCTATTCAAAAGTATGTATGAGGCTGGGGCTGGAGAGACGGCTCAGTGGTTAAAAGCACTGTTTGCTCTTCCAGAGGTCCTGAGTTCAATTTCCAGCAACCACATGGTGGCTTACAACCATCTGTAATGGGATCTGATGCCCTCCTCTGGTGTGTCTAAAGACAACTACAGTATACTCACATAAAATAAACAAAATTAAAAAAAAAAAAAAAAGTATGAGGCTCTCTTCCCACCTTGAGTATTTAGGTGTGATGGCTCCTGCCTATGATCCCAACAGTCATGAAACTAAGAACCACAGACTCAAGACAACCTAGGAAAAGTAAGGCCCTGTCCCTAAATAAATCACATTTTCCATCATATATGACACTAGTTTTAAGGTATGGATTCAAAAGTGTCCTTATAGTTCTAGACTTCACCACCACCAACTCCAAGCTTCCTACCTACCAATGGGCAGTTTCTTGGAAGCATTCTCTTTGTGTCTGACAACTGAGTTAGCGGCGGCAAGTGAGTATCGCTGGGCTTGTTCAGCATCACACTCCTAACAGGCAACTGCACCCCTTTCAGTGATGACCCCCAACACACATTCCAAACACACTAAGCACTTTATTCACTACTCCCTCCCTCACCCCACCCACCCCACCTTTCTGAGACAGGGTCTAGCTATGTAGCCCTAGCTGGCTGGGAATTCACTATGTACACCATGCTGTCCTCAAACTCACTCACCCATGTCTTTTTAATGTTTTTCAAGACAACTTCAAATCAATGTTTGTTTTTCTTTTTTGACAGAACCTGGGATTCAATCTAGGGCCTCTTGAATCCTAGGCAAACCCTCTACCACTGAGCTACAGCCCTCCCCCACACACTTCCAATTCAGAAACTCCAGCAGCAAGTTAGTCTGCTAATAAATTCCATTTACATCTCCATTGAAGCTGTCACCATCACTTCAAATAACTATAAAAATAGACTTTTGTACCCGCTCAACACTATAGAATACTAAAAGCAATTTCTACCTAGCCAAAATAGAACATTACAATTCAAGGAAAAAAGTCTCTAAAGACAGTGTGTGTGCATGCTCACAGTGCTATACTAAAATAAAGTTCCAGTATAACTGAAGATGTTTAGAACAAAAAGAATGAGGTGTTCTTTATCTGAATCATGTGGCTATTAATCAGGATGGTGAGTTTCCATCCCCTGTGTAAAATTACAACAGTTTAATTAGAAAAACAAAACACAAGTTCACATTTAGACAAAGCAAGAACACCATGCCTGATCCCATAAATGTCTCTATGCCAGACTTCAGCATTCACAACTCAAAGCAGCCCCAGCATTTTTTTTTTTCAAACACAGGTAACTAATATCCACATATTTGGATAAATCCATTTAAATATAAGTCCAAAAGAACAGCAAAAGCATATCTTTCTTTTATATTAGCAGTTTACTTCTAATGACCTAAATATTAATTTTTGCTAACTTCAGATTGGCATAAATGACTATCAAAACCCCTCCAAAAGATGACAAAACAAGCCAATTTTAGCCTTATGAATTGCAACTAAGATTTAAGGCTGAAGGCTCTGACCCTCCACTGTTACCTCTTCAAGGAGGCTCCTCTAATCCACTTAAACATGCATCCATCCCCTTCCTCAAACTCTCTATGCCCTTAATCTGCTTCCTCTAATCCCAGTCCCACCTGATGCTGTCCACAGGTGTGTGGTTTAATGTGCCTGCAAAATAGATGTGGTGGCCTACACCTGCAATCCCAGCAAGACAGACTTGACTCAGGATAGTCCGGGCCACACAGGGAGCTCAAAGCTCAAAAGAAGAGGAACGTGATCACCAGAGAGCAATTACCTTTGTTTTAGTCATGAGTGTACTGTTAAAACTTAACACTGCCTTACAGATACTCAACAACTTACACTGTGCAGTGTTGGAAGCACTTGAGGGGATATGAACCTATGGAGATGTCTCTGACATTTAAATGGAAGCACAATAAACAATTTCTAAGACACAATGCCTTAAGAGAATAAGTCAGAGAACGTTCTTAAAAAGTGAGAGGGCTGGAAAGATGGCTTAATGAGAAAGGCATTTGCCCCTAAGTCTGGCAGGCAACGTGAATTCCATCTTGCTGGTCCATGGGGTGAATAGAGAACCAGCTCCTCCAACTAGTCCATCTTCAGTAACACAACTGTGAAATTCACCAACACACACACACACACACACACAAAACTACAAGTCAAGCTTGAGAGCTTACTCCATTAAGAGTGCTTACTGACCTCCCAGAAGACCCAGGTTCAGTTCACAGTACCCAGATGGCAGCTCACAAATGCCTCTATCTCCTATTATAGGGGATTCAGTGCACTTGTTTAGTTTCCTCGGGGCTCCTGCAAACATGTAATATACAACCACACAAGCTCACACATATATAAATTTTAAAAATTAAATTTAAAGAGATGTCTAATTCTATAAGCCAGGAGTGGCACATGCCTTCAAGACAAAGGCTACAAATAGTGAGAGTTTTGTCTTAAAAAAAAAGAAAGACAACAAAATTGTGGGCAGCCTGGTCTACAAAGTAGATGCTGCCCCTCACAACCACTAAACCCAGTAAAGAGGAAAGGAAGGAAGGAAGGAATATGAAGTAAGCTATGATTCACAGTACAGTCACTAACTAGGATGTAGCCGAGGATGCAGCTACATTGGTACAATATGTGCCTAGCATGCAGATAAGCCCTGAAAGACCATCCCCAGCACTGCATAAACTAGGTGCACAACTATAATTCCAAAAGCTGGGAGGGGATTAAGGAGGTGGGCCAAAAGTTCAAGGTCATTTTCTCCTGCTGTTCAAAAAAAAAATTGGATACAAAAGATTTTAACTCAAAAAAATAAATAAATAAATAAATAAAATAAAGACATGGTTGGAGACAGGTGGCTCAGCTGTTAAGAGTACTGTCTGCTCTTTCAGAGGACCTGTGTTCAGTTCCCTGCATCCCTTGACCACCCATAACTACAGTCCTAGGGCATCTGACCTCCTCTTCTGACTTCCACAGGAACCAGGGAAACAAGAGTTATGCATAAACAAATTGAATCTTTTCCCAAGGCCGGGTTTCTCTGTGTAGCCCTGGCTGCTCTGTATAGCAGGCTGCCTGTCTTTGCCTCCCCAACATTAGGATCACTACCTCCAAACAGTAAATGTGTAGCCTCATGAGCCTGTAACTTATGATCCTCCTGCCTCAACCACCTTCAGCTAACCCTACCACCACCATTCACCATGAGCTAACTTTTTTTCTAAAGTGATCATAAACTAACAGCTAATAACACAAGTTAAAAAAAAGATTAACAATTTTTTAACAACCTGAAAGTTTTAAAACAGTTCCTTCAGAAATCATGGATCTGTACTGGTAGTGTACACTACAGGTTCCAAAGCATCTTCATACAGTGTAGGTTCTTCATACAGTCTCTGTAAAAGCTCAAGTAAAACTCAAATACAAGGGCTGAAGCGGTTAAGAGCATCTGCCTTGTAAGTCTACTTCCTATAGAGACCAGGCTGGCCTCAAGCCCCGAAGATCTACTTGTCTCTAATGCTGGGATGAAAGGCATGTGGCACCAAACCTGGCATTTCTTGCTCTTGCAAAAGAACCTAGCCCCTACATGGTGGCCTCACAACCATCCCTAACTCCATTACAGGGGATCCGGAGACCACTACTGGTCTCTGTGGCCATCAGGCAAGTGTGCAGGCACTTTTAACATGCACACAGAACACACATACACATAAAAAACAAGCTTTGAAAATTCAAAAAGAAATAAGAGGGAAAGAATGAATGACTCAGAGGTGAAGAACACTGGCTACTCTGGCAGAGGAGCCAGGGATTCCAGCATCCACATGGTGTTCACAGCTGTCTAACTCCAGTTGTAGGGAATACAGGGCCCTCTTCTGGTCTCTGGACACTGCACATGCATGTTGTGTACTTACCATACAAATGGGCAAAGCACTGATAGATATAAAAATAAATAAATCTTTAAAACTAGAAATGACCAGGAAACATACATAAAAGCACATGCATGTGAATGACCCTGATGTTGAATGCAACATTCCCTAAGAGCATCTAATAAGTACACTGAGCCCATCCCCTGAAGAGCTGCCTTCTTGGCTCCAGAATCCACTAAGTCTTTGAGAAATAACATGGCACAGCTTATGAGAGCCATAAAACCTTAAGAGTCCTTGACCTAGTGGAACCACTCCTGGGCACTTGCTCTAGGGAAAAATTAGGATAAAGCAAAAAGCTTCATGAGTAATTTACCTTAGCACCTCTACAAAATCAAAAATATAAAGACCAAAATCCCAACAGTTAGGTAGAAACTTAGCTTAGTACATAAGTTACTGTTTAAAAAAAAAAAAAAAAAAAAAAAAAAACACCAGATTAAAGGGGAAGAAGGTCTGCTCACACAAGTACCTCACAAAAGGTCAAAGTCAAGAGTAAGAAGTAGCTTTGGGTGCAACTGTGGTAAATTTTTAAAAAGTGATTACACAGTTCTTTTCTAAGAAAGTGGCCTCTGATTCATGACAAGAAAAAGTTGTTCTCAAAAATCACAAAATTCTATTCACACAAAAATCAAGTCAGATCCAGGCTGGCTGAATAGCAAAATTCTAGTCTAGCAAAAGCAAGGCCCTGGGTTAGAGTTCCAGCTTGGGGGAAGGGTCCATAAATGAAACAGTGGTTAAGGTGGCAGTGAACGTCTAGGCTGTGAAGAACATTTTGCTATCTCAAACATGACAAAAATCAAGGCTACTTTTTCAAGTTTATTTACTGTGGAGGAGGGGAACATGCCCTGGCAGGTGTGTGGAGGTCAGAGGACAACTTGCAGCAGGAGTCAGTTGCTTCCTGCTGTGGTTTGGGTGGTGTGGGAATCCTGTTTGATAGGCCTGGCAGCATGAGCCTTACCCACTAAACCAACCACCCCACCAACCCCAATGCTACATCGACTTTCCACAGCCATCCTGCCAGTCCTATTTTAAATGACACACACAAACCCAAGCAAAACTCTAGATGTTACAATGGATTTACAAGGAACCCACAGGAGAGTAAGAATACAAGATTGACATTAACCAAGGCTCTGTACAGAACAAAATCACCCATTCTGAGTAGAGGTGTTGGACACTTATGCTCCAAGTAAAAGAACTTAACATCTGAAATGTAAATACAGAGAATATACAATTTAAAAAAAGAAGAACTTAAAGCAAGGAGGCCTCTAAATGCCTTTCCCTTTTACAGAGCTCAAGAGCAGAAAACAAGCGGAGGCACTCACTCTGCATCTCCCAGTGGAGTCAATTCAGCTGCAATCTAATAGTTAAGCCTAAAGAGAGCTAGTGAAGCTTACAAACTTTAGTTTTAATTTGTATTTGAACAAGTTAAATACATGTCACCTTCTGATAACTAAAGATAGAACACATGAAAAAGCAAAAAAAAAAAAAAAAAAAAAAAAAAACAGGATGCATCCTTAAACTTTTTTCGTTTTTCATTAAAAGTCAAGGACAAAAAAGAAACTCAAGTTACAAAACCTTAACTTCACAGAGCTGGGGAATAAAATGGTTTAATTTGGACAAGGCGGGGTAAGTAGGGTTTGAAATGCCTCATGCTAGAGAAAATTGGGAGTGTGGAGGAATAAAGTAAAACACATACTGTTCCCAGAAGAAGGCCTTAAACCATAGGCTGATTCACCCTATGGTTAAACTTCTGCTGTAAAAGAACACTCTCTGGAAACGGACAGCTGGACAATGCGGCTAAGAAGAAAACTCCACACAAGAAAAATCCCCTTGCCCACCTCCTAAGTCCTGGATGTCTATTTAAGGAGGAGGCCCTGCCAGCTAGGCCTAGGCCAGAGGGAGGCACAGTAGTGCCTGTAACACAGGGGCACAGGGGAAATGGACTTGCATGCCCTTGGTAAGCTCTGGCGGCGGCATTTCCCAAGTTAAGGACACCGGCCACAATGGAATGGAGTCTATTGGCATTTGCCTCTCCCTTTTAACACTAAGCATTTTCTTAGTTCGTGAAATACGAACTGACAAACACCCCCACCCCACCCCCGCGCGCACACACCCTCCAGAGTCAAGCCCAGTCACACAGGACAGCACCCAGCTTCCAGCTCCTACCAACAAAATCGAAATCGGGCCCAAGAAAGGGGAGAAGGAAAAGAGGACGCAAGCCAACACTCGCGTTGTTGCCTTCGGGACCCGCACCAACTCCTCTGTTGCGGTTCCTCACCCTTAAAAAATCTCAAGAACTAAGACGGGGGTTGGGGGGGAAAATGTACTGCGTGTCCGGTGCCCACCGCCAACCCACCTCGCGAGTCCGGCCCTCGCCCACCTCTATTCAAAGGCGCCTTCTGCTCCGCGGACGAGAAACAGCAATGCGGATCGGCCACCACCCGCGCGCAGGGGACCTTGCGGGGAAGGAGGGAGGCGGGCCTGGAGGGAGCCGGGCACTCCCACCCCTTCCCCAGCTGGGGGAGGACAGCCCGCTGCGGGAACCCCGCCGCCCCAGATCTAAAGGGGGATGGGTGCGCAAGGCCGCTGGCCACCCACCCTGCCTCGGTCGCCCACCTTCCCAGGGTGTGTGGGGCGGAGAATATGCAGGACACCCGGCTGTCCCTACCTGGGGCGGCTGGGCCTCAATTTCCCCGACTCCCCACCCCGCAAAGAGGTTCATTTCAGGAGAGGGTCTCCCTGCGACCTGCACCCTGGCACAGCCGCCCTTCCATCACGGGCAGGGGACGCAGGAAGGGGGTGGGGCGGGATACCAATCGCCCCTTGCACACACGCCAGGGGCAGGGGGCCGCCGGGCCGTCCATCTTGGCCTTCTGGGGGGAGGGGACGCGATGGTGCGGGAGGCTGGACACGGCCTGAGAAGCCCGAAGAATCTGCCGGCGCCTCCCGCCCCTCCGCGGGCCCCCGGCCCATCGCGACGCCGGCCGGTCACAGGGCGAGGCGGGGGAGGGGACAAGCGGCGCGGGATCGGCCGGGCGGGCGCGGAGGGGGCTGGGGAGCCGACACCCACCTGCCCAGGCCGGGACGCCCGCCGCCCGCGGCCGCCGAGGAAGACGCCACTGGCGCGGCCGGGACCGGCACCACGGAAGACGAGGTCGACGCGGCCGAGGCCGGCGAGGAGCAGGGCGACGAGAGCAGGCCGCCGCCGGGCTTGCGGCCACTGGCGGGCGCGGGTGGCTGCGGCTGCGGCTTCAGCGACATGGTGAGCGGCCCATACACCGGCTCGCACGCCGGGCGGGGACAGCCGGGAGCAGGGCGCGCTGAGGAGACGCCGGAGCGCGGCGGGGACGCGCGGACGCCGAGCGGGCAGGCGCGGGCTGGCGCGGTCGCGGGTGCCAGAGGCAGCAGGACGACGACGAAGGGGCGGGGAGGCCCGCAGACACCGAACAGCCGCCGGGAGCTGGGCCGGGACGCGCCGTTGCCGTTGCTACCAAAACAGTCTGAGGCGCAGGGCGGCGAGCGCGGCCCGCGGGGAGGGGCGCCGGGGCCGCGCGGGGGAGGGCCGGCGGAGTGATATGCTGCCGCGCCGCCCCGCCCGCCTCGCCGCGCCATCCGCGGGAGCGAGCGCCGCGCGGCCCAGCCCGACAGGCGGCGCGGCTCGGGGCCTGCCGCGGGCCGCTCAGCGGCGGCTGTCGACGGACGCATGGGAGCCGGGCTCGCGGACGCGTACGGGGCGACGCGGCCTGGAGGGCGCGGAGATGCGAAACAGAGCAGGGGGAACTCTTTACCGGAAGTCGGAAGGGTCAGGCGGAAGTCGAACGTGAGACGGCTCGGGGGCCGATCGGGGACACGTGAGGAGCGGGCGCAGCGCTGGGCCGCGTTCGCTCTCCGGGGTCGGACACGGGCCGTGGGGGATCCGCCCTCGCTAAGGCGGGTCTGCCCTTTCGGGGAGGGAATGCTGGCCCTGCTTCACGAGCTGCTCGGATGTCCTCAGCCCCCTTTGAGGACCTTGGTTTCCCCATAGAGGGTGGCCCACGGGCGCCTTCGGGGCGGAGACCTGCATTCGGGCCTGGCACACAGTAGGCCCCCAGGTGCCACTGCGTGTTTGGTTTCCCTGCCAGCGTGGGAAGCTTGCCACCACCGAAGGCACCGCCAGCTGCTTCACTTTGCCCCACTTTATTCACCCCAGCGAACTGTTGGGTATCTGACCTTCATTTGAACCCTTTTTTCCCTCACCCGAACCTCTTATTCCTCCTTCTGGCGACTAGAAGGGAAAATGGACATGATTGGTAGAGCTGGGTAATGGGGTCTTGGCATGGATAATGGGGTCTCCCTCAGGGGAGACTGAGCAGACCTCACAAGAATGTCAACTTTAGACCTTGACCCTTTTCAAAGTTTTACTTTAACTCGGGAAGGCCACCAAACGTTAGTCCGTTTTTTAAGGTGGTGTAATTAAATTGGAAGCAAGTAGGCAACTTTTTGCAATGAGTTTAGTTTTGGGTTTTTTGTGGGATTTTTTTTGTTTTGTTTTTTAAGTGAAATTGCTTAAGGAGATGATGGGCCAGAGGACAGCAAAATCCCCCTCAATCTACTATAATCATTCCAGTGAATTAGAAGCTGGCATGGTGTTCATGCCTGTAATACGAGCACTTGGGAAATGGAGGCAGGATTAACTGGTCAAGGTCATCGTCACCTACAGAAGGGAATTCTAGGCCAGACTAGGCTACAAGAGACCCAGTCTCAAGAAGGGCAGTTAAACTAGCAGTAACCCCTGGGTATGCCACATGCTTTTAATCCCAGCACTGGACAGACAGCTGGATCCCTGAGTTCCAGACTTGCTTGGTCCACATAGATTAAAAAGTACCTAGCAGATGGTTCAAAAGGCACAAACTGCCTAAGCTCACCACCAACTCTGGAGTTGACATGTGGAAGAAGAAAACTTGACCCCTTGGAATTGCCCCCAGGACCTCCACACTTCGACTGTACCAGTTGTGTGCCCACACATACATAAGCAATAAGTGTGACCTTGTTGGTGGTGGGTTTTGTTCTTGTTCTTGTTTGGTTTTTCAAGACAGGGTTTCTCTGTGTAATAGCCCTGGCTGTTCTGGAACTCACATAGATCCTCCGGCCTGCTGGGATCAAAGGCCTGCTCCACCATGACTGGCCATAAATATGACTTTAAAAAAAAAAAAAAAAAAAAGATAAATGGATCTAGGGTGTCCGTTTTAGAGAACCTAAGGTGTAGTGTTGGCTCTTCAGCTCTACACACCTGGTCCCCCATGAATAATTAGAAAGCAAAACTTAGAGCATATTTAAGAGTCACTAGTAGTCTAGTTGAAATTAAACTAACATACATAGCCCAAATAAAAATTGTCATATTTGGCTAACACTTTTTTTAAAAGGTCATTGTTCTTTCCCAAGAACATCGAGAGAGGGAAAATTAGTCTTCCTAAGTATAGCTGTCCTTTAAAAAGTTAACCTGAAGAAGCCTGACATGAATGTAAAGCCTTGAATCCCAATGCTTGGGAGGCAGAGGTCCAAGGCCAGCCTTGGCTATTACTACATAGCACATTTTTACCAGCTATGTGAAACACTGTTTCCAAAAGAAACCAAAATAAGTGCCAAATCTAGGATTTAAAACAGTACTTGATTCCTAAATTGAAAATGAATTAGTAAAAATACACACTAATACCAGTAATTTTATGTTAAAGTTTTCTTATAATCTATTTTTATTTTATGTGCATTGGCGTTTGGCCTGCGCATAGGTCTATGTGAGGGAGTCAGATCCACTGGAAGTTAGAGTTACAGACAGATGTGAGCTGCCATGTGGGTACTGGGAATTGAACCCTTGTCTTCTAGAAGAACAGATAAATGCAATTAACCACTGAGCCATCTCTCTATCCCCATTAAAGTTTTGTTTTTAACAAGTCAGTTTAACTCTGTGAATAGATGTTGGTGTTAACGTGTATGTGCCTAGTGTCTGCAAAGACCAGGAGAGGGCATCAAATCCCTGGAACTGGAGTTGATGGTTGTGAGCCACCGTATGGGTGCTTGGAATTGAACGAGTGTCCTCTAGAAGAACAAGCAGTACTCTAACCATTGAGTGTTGGGTGATTTCCTCCAACGCCAAGATGTGCTTTAAAATAACCAAAAGAAAATCGAGGGGGAAAAGACTAAGAACAGACGTAAACAGACAGAACAGCTAAGGCCAACCACCAAGTACACTTTGAAGGAAAGAGAATTTGAACAAGAGTAGGTGATGTTGAGCAGCGCCTTTGAGGTCCCGTGGGTCTGTGTCTTGCTTCAACAGTGTTTGAACGGAACAGACCCGGGGGCTCCCATCTTAGCTTCCAGCTGCCCTACAAGTCTCTCCAGTTACAGCCTCCGGGACCATCTTGCCGTCTCTGGCTCCTAGAACCAACCAACACCGTCTTCGCGGTCTGCCCCGTACTCCGGACCAGCCATGACTTCTCAGATCCGTCAGAATTACTCCACCGAAGTGGAAGCTGCCGTGAACCGCCTGGTCAACTTGCACCTGCGGGCCTCCTACACCTACCTCTCTCTGGGCTTCTTTTTCGATCGCGATGACGTGGCTTTGGAGGGCGTAGGCCACTTCTTCCGCGAATTGGCCAAGGAGAAGCGCGAGAGCGCCCAGCGTCTCCTCAAGTTGCAGAACGAACGTGGGGGCCGTGCACTCTTCCAGGATGTGCAGAAGCCATCTCAAGATGAGTGGGGTAAAACTCTGGAGGCCATGGAAGCTGCCTTGACCCTGGAGAAGAGCCTGAACCAGGCCATCTTAGATCTGCATGCCCTGGGTTCTGCCCGTGCAGACCCGCATCTCTGTGACTTCCTGGAAAGCCACTTCCTGGATAAGGAGGTGAAGCTCATCAAGAAGATGGGCAGCCAACCACCTGACCAACCTCCGTCGGCTGGCAGGGCCACAGCCAGCGCAGACTGGCGTGCCCCAGGAATCTCTGGGTGAGTATCTCTTTGAGCGCCTCACTCTCAAGCAGGACTAGGAGGCCTCTGTGCCTTCCAAGGGGCTCCCTCCTCTGCTGCACCAGCCGCCTCAGGACCTCCACCCGAATGAACCTCTAAAGCCACTAGGCTGCTTTGTAACTGCCCTGGAGCCTCTCCCAAGTCTTGGACCAAGAAAATAAAGCTTTTGAAACAGCAAAAAAAAAAAAAAAAAAAAAAAAAAAAAGAGTAAGTGATGTTGATAGCCACAGGTACACACCCACATATGTAACACACAAATACATGCAAAACAAAAAAAGGGTAAAATTTTGAAAACAAAACAATAAAAAAGCTAGCTGTAAAGTTGTGAATTAAATTTTGCAGGTACAGGATGGCTCGGTGGTTAGAGCACTGACTGCTCTTCCAGAGGTCCTGAGTTCAAATCTCAGCAACCACATGGTGGCTCACAACCATCTGTAATGGGATCTGATGCCCTCTTCTGGTGTGTCTGAAGATTGCTATAGTGTATTTATATACATAAAATAAATAAATCTTAAATTGTGCAGGTACTTGGCAAGGATCTGAGGCCTCAGCCAGCAATCATCTGGGACCTGATGGCTACCACAGGCATGTGAATGAACTTGGTAACAGGTCCTATCCTAGTAAAACCTCCATATGTCTGAAGCCTTTGCCTGTGTCTTATTTGTCATTACTATAGACCTGGAGCTTAGATCACCAAATTGAACTTCACTGTGCATGCATATTTGTGTGTGTTTGTATGTGTATTTATAGAAGCCGGGAGAGAGAGAATGTGTGTGTGTGTGAGAGAGAGAGAGACAGAGAGAGAGAGAGATTGAGAGAGAGAGAGAAAGGGAGAGAGAAAAAGAGAGGTAAACATCAGGTGACTTCCCAAATCCTTTTTTTCTTTGTAGTCCTACCTGGCCTCACAGAGATCTGCTTGCCTCTGCCTTCTGAGAGCTTGGATTAACAGTATGTGCGAGGAAACCTCACTTTCCCAGTTGAGCCATCTCTCTAGCTGAGCCTTCTCTCTAGGACTGGACTATAGCTGACTCTTAGTCTTCTGTTGCTTGCGTTGCTAGTCCAGGGTCATTTTCACACATGAAATCCACTGGTGGGTTCAAGTGAACCAGTCAGTGACTCTGAGTTCTTGTCCTCAAGCATCCTCAGTAGTATGACATTGTCCTTACACTGTAACCGGTTGTTCAGCAATGGGGGACTCAGATACATGACCCATATGTGCTACATGTGCTTCCTGCAAGTCTCACTTGCCTTCAGGATTCTTTGGAGACAAATCTGATTCTGAGCTAATACCATTCTATATCATTAGCAACTTCTTACTTTGACCTGTGTTTGGGGAAAGCAGATGCGTACCAGGATTCGTGGGGAAACGAAGGAACAACTTGCAGGAGTCAGTTTCTTCCTCCTGCTGTCTGGGGCCTGGGAAGACAGCCTAGATCCTCAGGCTTGGTATCATCCATCTTTACGTGCTGAGCGGTCCTGCAAGACTCCTAGTTAATGAAATCCCAGCCTGTGGGAGGTGGAGGCAGAAGGAACAGGGACGGGGCTTGTGGTCTTCTGTTAGTTGGTTGAGTCAGCATGAGCTATGTGAGACCAGGCCTCCACACACACACACACACACACACACACACACACACACACACGACATACAAATGAAGAGGGGAGAAGAAATAGCTCAGTGTTTAAAAGCATGTACTGCTTTTACAGAGGACTAAGCAACCAAGTAGAGCAGCTCACAATTTAATTCCTCCTGCAGGAGAGATCCAGTGCCTTTTTTGTTTTGTTTTTTGTTTTTTTTTTTTTTTGTTTTGTTTTTGTTTTTTGAGACAGGTTTTCCCTATGTAGCCCTGGCTGTCCTGCAACTGGCTTGGTAGACCAGGCTAGCCTCAAACTCAGAGATCTACCTGCCTCTGCCTCCCAAGTGCTGGGATTGAATGTGTGTGCCACCACTACCCTGTTTAGTGCTCCCTTCTGACTTCCAGGGGCTTTATACTCATGTGCACAACCCCCATTCACTCTCTCTCTCTCTCTCTCTCTCTCTCTCTCACACACACACAATTTTCTTATAAGATTTTATTTTATTTATATAAGTACACTGTAGGTGTCTTCAGACACACCAGAAGAGAACATCAGATTCCATTACAAATGGTTGTGAGTCACCATGTGGTTGCTGGGAATTGAACTCAGGACCTCTGGAAGAGCAGCCAATGCTCTTAACCACTGAGCCATCTCTCCAGCCCATACAAGCTTTTTAGTTTTGTTAATTTGTTTTTTTAAGAGTCTGTATGAAGATCAGTTGGCTTTGAACTCAGAGGGATCTTAATTCTGCCTCCAGAATACAGGGACTAAAGGCATGTGCCACCACACCTGGAATAAGTATTCTTTTAAAAAACAACAATGAAAAGGCCAGCTGTGGAGTGCAGTACACACCTTTAATCCCGCCATAGGAAAGAAGAGCAAGTGGATCTCAACAACCAGGGGCTGGAGAGATGGCTCAGTGGTTAAGAACACTGTTTGCCCTTCTAGAGGTCCTGAGTTCAATTCCCAGCAACCACATGGTGGCTCACAACCATTTGTAATGAGATCTGATGCCCTCTTCTGGTGTGTCTGAAGACAGTGACAGTGCACTTGAATAAATTAATAAATAAATAAATAAATAAATAAAACAGACCCTGTCTCTCAAAAATAAAAAGAGATAGAAGAATATCGTTCTAAAAGATTTCTACAGTGTTGCTGGGGCTGCTGAAATAACTTGGCCGCAGACAAACTTCAATTCCCAGCACCCACATGAGGGACCTCACAACTACCTGTAACACCAGTTCCAGGGGATCCAGTGCCCTCTGACCTCAGTGAACACCTGTATCACATGCTTCACATAAATTCATGAAAGTACATGTACTTAAATAAACATCTTAAAGCAAAAAAAAAAACAAAAACAAAAAAAACCCCTAAGTTGTTTTATATTTTGAGACAGGGCTCCTCTGTGTAGAAAAGTATTCTTAATAATTAACCCATAAAAATAATATGATCAAACCAGCAAGAGAGTTCAGCAGGCAAAGATACTGGCCCCTGACCCTAAATACCTGAGTTAGATCCTGGGACAACCCATTTAGTGGAAGGAAATAACCAACCCTCTGTGTGTGTGTGTGTGTGTGTGTAGATAGATAGATATACACATACATAATCACGTAATATTTAAAAGTATAAAAATACAATTATTTTTAACTGACAACACAGTACACACCTATAATCTTCGTACATGGGAAATGCAGGCAAAAGGATAAGGGCTTCAGAGTTTGCCGAACATGGGGGACACCCACACCTTGAATTCTGGCACTTGGAAGACAGATGCAGGTAGACATGTGTGGGTTCCTGGATAGCCAGGGAGTATACAGTGAGACCTCTCAAAACAAGCAGAAAGGGCCAGGGGTGGGGGGGGGGAGATTTCAGCAATAAGAGAGTTGGAGTTGGCAGAGAATCCCTCAAGATTTGGTGACTAAGTCCTGTGGCCACCCCATTTGATGTGTGATTTCAGTAACCCCTAAGCACGCCACACAGCACTTAAATCAGCCTGCTAATTCTGATCACTTCAATGATTAATAGGGTCTTAGGATCTGGAGGCAGGTTAGGAGTGCTTTGCTGTTGCCGGCTACAACCGTGTGGATCACGTGACCCGTGTGCCCAGTGATTCGGTTTTTTCCTGCAATCATTTCTCTTCAGCTCACTTCGCCTGCGCGTGTTTTCAGTGTGATGACACATTCTTCCCTCAATGCTCTTGATTTCACAGTCAAAGGCACGAAGATTCCAATCAGAGTCTATCGCCGCCCCCAACACCCCTTCCCCCCCCCCCCGCGCTCATTTATCCCCTTCAAGTTTTTGCAGATGTAATTTCAAAAATAGGACCATGGCTAATTACAGCAAGAATTTTTCCCCCCTAACTACAGTTACTCTGAATTCTTGGAGACTAATCTATTTGTGGACACTCCAGGAATCCCAAAAGACTAAAAGCCCGAGAGGGGGCGGGGGGGACACATTGAGCGGGGCAGGGGCTTACAAGAAGGTGGTAGTCAAAGGCCTTGTGTAGAGTAACACCTTCCAGTAACTCTGAGGGCCCGAGGGCCCTGTACTAACCCAGAACACAGTAACCACCTGACAAAGCATTCGAGGGCCAGGCCCTAAACAAGCTCTCTTCCAGTAAGAGAATGCTCATTTTGTTTCAACTTAAGGGATGGAATCCCGATGCTGTAACATTGTTCCCAGAGCAGAAGCTGGATACCAGCTGACACAGAGGAAAGAACTCTTTCTCAGTAGAAATGTTTAATGAAAATTCTGGTGGCCCTAGCTCCGGCTCCAAACTCTGGAAGCAGACCAGGCTGGCCTTGAATTTACAGAGATCCACCATCCACCTTCACCTGCCTCTCCTGTGCCAGCATAAAAAGTGTGTATCACCACGATGGACCCTTCTGTGTTTTTATTTACTCCCCCAGGGAAATTTTGTGCATAGCCTATGGTTTCAGAGCTGTGCTCAGATTAAAGGTGTGCCCACCACCACCAGGCATTAAAAATATTTTTTAAACTAAGTCTAAAACAACCTGATGGTGGAGAGATAACTCAGTGATTACAACCACTTGGTACTCAAAAATGAGGGCCAGAGTTCAGTGCCCAGCAACCATGTTGGGCAGCTCACAGCTGCCTGAAGCTCTGGCTCCGGGGAATCTGATGCCATCTTTTGGCCTCTGAGGGCTCTCCTGCACACACTTGCACATAACCATTCCCCACACATTCATAAATACATTTTATACTGTTACCCTTAGTACTTGGTAAGTGGAAACAGAAAAGTAAGTTCAGGGTTATCCTCAACAGTACAGTAAGTTCAAGATCAGCCTAGGCTTTAAGGAAACCCCCTTCCCCATCTCCATGGAAATAATAGAAGTCATCTTGATGGCTCAGCATATTAGGACACTTACTACCAAGCCTGCTGTTGATCCCTAGGTCCCACAAGGCAGAGTGAACAAATTCCTAAAAGTTGCCCTTTGACTTCCACAGGCATGCCAACCTCCACCTCTCTCTCAAACACACACACACACACACACACACACAAACTCAAAAGAAAGAAGCCTGGTGTGGTGACTCATGCCCTTACTCTCAGCAAAGTCAAACAGAACTGCCTGGTAGGCCCTTGCTTTGTTTCTTTTAAAGTAAGGTCTTGCTAAGCAGTCCTGGACTAGCCCTGTGGCCTTTATGAAGTCCAGGATGGCTTCAGACTGATGGGATTATAGCAGAAGTCCCTGTCTCCAGGAACTAATTTGGTCTCTTTCTTTGACTCAGCCAAGAGATTCATCAAGGGGACTGGAGAGGTGGCTCAGCAGTTAAGAGCACTAGCACTGTCTGCTCCTCCAGAGGTCCTGAGTTCAATTCCCAGCAACTACATGGTGGCTCACAACCATCTGTAATGGGATCTGATGTCCTCTTCTGGTGTGTCTGAAGACAGCTACAATGTACTTATATATAATAAATAAATTTTAGAGAGAGAGAGGGAGAGAGGGAGAGACTGAGATTCATCATAAGGCTGGATGTGGGCTAGAGCAATGGATGGCTTAGCAGTTAATGTTTCTCACTGTTCTGAAAGGACCTAAGTAAAGTAAGGTTTGCTGTACCCAAATGGATGGCTCACAACCATCTGTGACTCTAGCTCCAGGGGTCCAATGCCTCTGACCTTTACCAGAACTCATGTGTACAGGCATACACTCATACACACAATTAAAAATAAATATTAAAAAAAACAAAACAAAACAACTGGGTCTGTGCTCAAAACCCCAGCATTTGGGAGGTAGACGCACAGAGACCAAAAAGGTCAAGATCATCTTCAGATACAGAGCAAGTTCTGGGCTAGCCTGAGACACTATACAAAATAATGAATAAACAAGAATAAAAGAAACCCATGAATGTGAAGCTCATAGCCCTGAATCATATTCTACTCTATTCACATCATAACTGGGTTTTTTTTTTTTCTTGTATTGTGAAGAGAAGTTGAGGTTTAAGAAAGGGAGGGTGGTTTTCTCACCCGGGGCCAGCTGGAACCATCTCAAACTCATAGATTCAGAGACATGTGCACCTAGTCCTTCTGGGCAATGTCAGAAAAGGCAGAGCCATATCACCAGTGTGCAGGAGGTGCCAAGAAGCAGGTGTATAAGATCAAAGGAGGTGACATCACCAAGTAATAATGGAAGTAAGTGACAAGGAGTTAAATTATATTTGTCCCATCTTTTTTATATTGGTTGGGTTTGTTTGTTTGTGTTGTCATATGGTAACTCTAAATTTAATTCTTAGATTCTGTCATCCCTGCCCCAAGTTTTGTGTTTACAGGGCTCACAAATGCCAAAAGAGAGAAACAGCCCAAATGCCCATTAGCACTTGAGGCAGAAACCAGCTGTGATGTAGCCATGCAAATATCATACAAAATATCATACAAAATGCCAACATATACTGTCATAGGTGAATCTCAGACTTGGGCACATAGCACAAGCCACATGTCCCAGAAGTCCATGTAAATGCAATGTCATGAAGAGGCAGAGAGACTGGCAGAAGAAGGGAGCTTGGGAGAGGGAAAAGGAAGACCTGGCTTCTCTTCAGGAGAATGTTCTGAAAGCAGATGAAAGTACTGGTTACACTGAACATTAAATGTCACCAAAATAGATCCTCTAATGTGGTTGTGCTGTGGCTGAGGATGTGGTTCCCTTGGTAAAGTGTTTGGCTAGCATGCACAAAGCCCTGGGGTCTTATCTAAAGTTACCACATCAATCAGGCATGGGGAGTGAATGTTCAAGGTCATCCTGGGCTACATATGGAGCTTGAGGCCAGCCTAAGCTACAAGAGACCCCTGTTTCAAGGGGTTAAAATGACTTAACCAGCATATTGATGAATGCCTGGGATCCCAACACTCAGAGGCTGAGGCAGGAAGTTTGCCTCAAGTTCAAAGCCATTTGGCTCCACAGAAAGACTCTGTCTATAAGATAAAGTAAAAGAAAATAAAATGGTTATTTTTATGCTATATGCATTTGACTTTAATTTTGAAAACAAGATCTTTCTCTTAATACCTTAACCTTAACATTCATTATGAAATAGTTAACTTTTTTTTTCTAAGACTGGGCGATTAAAAAGAGGTACAATATTACAAAATTTCCAGGGCAGAGGGGATACAACGGTGCTCTGAGTCAGAAATGAATCCCCATTCATCTTCTCCCTCGACTTCTGGTAAACATACACTCGGAATGAAGCCGGGGTTTAATTGGGAGTTAAATTTAGCTGGCCTTCCTCCGAAGCTGCTTGCCTGCCTGCCTGCCGTAGCTCCTCGCCCCCAGCTCCTGGAGCCTCTATGCGTTGCCAGCCTCCGCTTTTCCTGCCTCCTTCATTCAGGCATTCCCCTGCACCCACGCGGAAGTTGCAGTTGCGCTCAGCCCCAGCCCCAGCAGTGACTAACCCTGGGATGAGCCACCCTCACTGCCAGAACTCCCTGTGAGCCCCAAACTTGAGGATTGTGGCTGAGAGGCTCACAAAAAAAAAAAAAAAAAAAAAGGCCCTGGTGTCCCTAGGTGTCCACACAGACCAGTAGCACTACTGCAAGCTAAGCTTACTGGCGTGTGCCTGAGGTTCCTGATTCTAGACAGGACAAGCACTTAGATGCTGGATTTGGAGACCAGTTTGCATAACAAAACAAGATCTGGTCTAAAAAATACAAACAGAGTCAGGCAGTGTTGACATACACCTTGAAACCCAGCACTCAGGAAGGAAAAGCAGGTGGATCTCTTGTTAAATTTGAGGACAGTCTGATCTACATAGTGAGTTTCAGGACACTGTGAGTCTCTGTCCCCAAAACAAGAAACTACCACAAAATGCAGGGGCAAGCAGAGAGCTTGTCACCAAGCCTGATGCCTGACTTTGGTCCCCAGGACCCAGGCAGTGGGAGAACGATTCCTAAAAGTTGGCCTCTGGCTTCTGCGGCACACAGTGGAATGTGTACACACACTGAGTAAATGTCATTAAAAACAAACACTGGGGGCTGGAGAGCTGGCTCAGCATTTAAGAGCACTGACTGCTCTTCCAGAAGTCCTGAGTTCAGTTCCCAGCAACCATATGGTACTTCACAACCATCTATAATGAGATCTGATGCCCTCTTCTGGTGTGTCTGAAGACAGCTACAGTGTACTTATATAAATAAATAAATAAATAAATATACATATATATATATATATATATAAATCTTAAAAAACAAACAAACAAACACTGGGATTGAGGGGCCAAGGCCTATAATCCTATCATTTTGGAGGTGAAGACAGAAGGGTTCAGGAGTTTAAGGTCATCCTTGGGTACATATGTACTTTGAGACCAGCCCGGGCTACATGAGATCCTCTCTTAAAACACCAACAGAGTCTGGAGAGATGGGGTGACTAAGGGGTTAAGAGCACATTTACTCCTCTCTCCATTTCTCTAATATATATAATATAATATAATGTATAATACATAATATATAACATGTATTAATAATATAATCTATAATATGTAATATAATATATAGCAGAACATATATAATAAATATAAATAAATATAAACAAATGTAAACATATTATAAATTATAAAATGATCTATTTTGACATATATATTTATCTCTCTAAATGCATAGAACATTTGTTCATACCTAATGTGCATTGGTGTGCTTCGCCTGCATGTATGTCTGTGTAAGAAGCTGTGGAGTTGGAATTACAGACAGGTGGGTGCTGGACTTGAACCCTGCTCCTCTGGTAGATCAACTAGTGCTCTTAACCACTGAGCCATCTCTACAGCCAATACTTACTACTCTTAACAGAGCAGTAAATCCAAGTTCAATTATGAACAGACCCACGCACAGACATAATTAAACATAAAATATGTCTTTTAAAGAGCCCACAGGAGGCACTCAGGAGGCAGAGACAGGAAGATCTCTGTGAGTTCAAGGCCAGCCTGATATACAGAGTGAGTTCTAGGCCATCTGGGGCTACACAGAGAAACCCTGTCTTGAAGGAGGAAAAAAAAAATAAGTCTACACTGTGGTAGTTTGAATATGCTTGACCCAGGGATTGGCACTATTTGGAAGTGTGACCTTGTTGGAAGAAGTGTGTCACTGTGGGCTTGGGCTTTAAGATCTTCCTCCTAACCACGTGGGAGCCAGTCTTCTCCTAGCTGCCTTTGGAACAAAAGATGGAACTCTCAGTTCCTTCAGCCCCACATCTAGCTGGATGCTGCCATGTGCCTGCCTTGATGATAATGGACTGAACCTCTGGACCTGTGAGCCAGCCCCAATTAAATGTTATCCTTATAAGAGTTGCCTTGGTCATGGTGTCTGTTCACAGCAGTAAAACCCTAACTGAGACACACACCAAAGTAAAGAAAGTGACCAACAGACCCTCTAGCCATTCACCCAAAGGACTCACAGTCAACATGTCACAGATCTCTGCTCGGCAGAGTTTATTGTCCCTTGAGCACAACACAGGGTGGAACCACCTTGGGTGTCTCTTAACAGAAGAATGGCTTTAAACAAAATGTGACAAGCATATAAAATGAAATTAGCCATAAAGAACAAAGTTATGTACCAAAAAAAAAAAAATGATGCATGCTTTCAGGACCTGGAGGAAGAAATGACAGACAGTAAGGAACAAAGGACACTGTCTGGGAGGATGAGGGAGAAGGTGGAAGAGAGCTCACTGCAAGTAAAGCGTGTAGTCATTAGTACAGAACCCAGTTCCAGAAATAATAAGATGTGTGTGTGTGTGTGCCCTGTTGGGCTGTCCCCCTCAAGCAATGACAAAAAGCTCTAGGTTTCCATTCTGACCAGTGTAACAGTCTCTGGGCAGGACTTCGTTGCACGGTCTTTTATGAACCTCTGTGTCCGGGGATTGCCCAGGCCAGAGTCACATGACTAGTATCTGAGTGGGAGTAAGCTATAGTCTCAGGACCCGGCAAAGGCCTGTTCACCAAAGGAAAGGCACGCTTAGGAGAGGGAGGCCTCAATCACAGGTCTTCACCTGACTTTCTGTTTTAAGACTGTCTCATTGCAGCCCATGTTGACCTCAAACTCAGTCTGTCAACAAAGATGACCCTGAACTCCTGATCCTCCTGCCTCTACCTACTGAATGCTTGGAATGCAGAGGTGCTGGGTGGGGACCCAGGGCTTTGTGCATGTTGGACAAATGTCACATGCACCCATCCGTCATCTCTCATCAGGCATAATCAGTCCCTCATTGCCTCCTGTCCAAGTGTCCCCAAATAATTCAAAGGTTCAAACCTTGTATCTCCCCAAGCTTCTGCCCACTACTCTAGAAAAGTAGGCAAAGTCCCCAGACTCCAGTGTCTGCCATCTTCCCCACTTCATTTCCTCTTCAGTCCATGCAGGGGGACAAATCATTTAGGACGTCCCCTCCATCATGTTGTTCTGGAAGTGCTCACCAGAAACCCATAGCCTGGATGAAAATTCTCTCCCTGCTTAACTTGGTCTTTTTGTCCACCTTAACAACTGAGCTGGTGTGTTTGTGTGTGTGTGTGTGTGTGTGTGTGTGTGTGTGTATCAGTGTTGCCATGGCTGGATTTAAATCCTATCATTGTCCTGAGTGTTAAAATTATAGAATTTGTCACCAGATCCATCTGAATAAAACCCTGTTGTCTTTTTTTTTTTCTTTTTTCTCTTCTTAGGTTGTTTTTTTTTTTAAGTTTTGTTTTGTTTTGTTTGAAACAGAGTTTCTCTGTGTAGCCCTGGCTGTCCTAGAACTCACACTGTTAGACCAGGATGGCCTTGAATTCAGAGACCAGACTGCCTCTGCTTCCTGAGTGCTGGGATTAAAGAGCCACTATCAGCCAGCAATACCCTGTTGTATTAAAACTCCTGTCTTCCCTCCTGTTCTTTTTCATGCTTCCAGAGTCCTGTTCTGAGTTCTGGATCCCCCAGTAACACCCATCTTCTCCTTACCCCCAGCAGGTCCACATTTTCACACTTGTCCTTCCTACTTCTGGACAAGATGCTGGGGGGGGGGCGCTGTCTTTGGTAGAATGCTTATTCCCTGACTGCCAAGTGACCATAGACAAGTGGCTACACCTGTGCCTCAGTTTTCTTGTCAACAAAATGACAGTGGCACCTGCCTGGGAGAGTTGGCTGGGATGCTCTCTGCCACTGGGGATAATGTAAGCATAGAGCTTAGGGTCAGGCAGACAGCTGGGACCAAGTGACAATTAACAAGCAGCTCCCAGGCTGGGTGACCAGGTCATTACCATGAGCGGTTTACATGTCAGAGTTCGAGCAAACAAAAAGGGGGTATTTTGTCAATTAAAAATCTCTAAGGAAACAAACAAAGAAACAAACAAACAAATAAAAACCCTATAACCTCAACACTCTGGGCTGAGGTAGGATTTTGAGTTCTAGACCAGCCCGGACGACATAGTGAGTTTAGTGCCAGCTCAGGCCATGTATCAAGATCCTGTCTTGTCAACAATGGGGTGGGGGTGGGCTGCGCACACTGGCAGCTTTCAGGCATCTCCTCCTCCCTCACAGCCCAGTGCCTGCCCCTTACTGTGCTCACTAATCTTGGCCTCAGGAACTTGGGAACAATGTCCCCATTTGTTTCTACCTCCCCATCCTGACATGGAGCCACCATCTTTCCCTGAGCTTGTGGGGGAGCATAAAGGGTGGAGAGTGAGGATCCGTGCCAGCAGAGAATTGCAGTAAGACAGGCCTGTGTATTGGAGCTCCTCCGAAGGCCTAGGAGTCGGGAGCTGATGGCATAGAACTGCTTTCCAATCATAGTTGGGGCAGGCATGGTGGTATAATCCCAGGAAGCCAAGACAAGATGATCAGGAGTTTTCAAAGCAGCCTGGGCTATGAAACAAGACGCAGTCTCATAGATGAGCGAGAAAAAATGTCACAGCAGGGAGCGGAGGACACAACTCCATATAACCAGAGAGATGGCAGCAGGCCTGACCTTCCAGCATCTGCAAGAGCCTAGTTGACAGCCCAGGAGACAGCGGATCACAGGATTCACAAGGAGGTTTCTTCTTTGTCTATACATCACAGTGAAAGGCCAGCAAGACGGCTCAGTGGGTTAAAAGTGTTTGCTGCCAAGCCCGATGATATGAGCTCTAGCTCCAGGACCCATTATGGTTAGAAAAAGAGAACCAATTCATTTTAATCCCAGCACTCAGGAGGCAGAGGCAGTGAGATCTCTGAGTTCAAAGCCAACCCGTCTACAAGTTGTACACAAGTCTACAGAGTGAGTTCCAGGATAGCCCGAGGTACACAGAGAAACCCTGTCTCAAAAATAAAACACACAGAAAAAAAAGTATGGCAGTCAGAGAGACCACATGAGGGTACTGCTTCAGGGTGAGGGTGGACCATGGCCAGAAAGATTTTGTGTAGGCTTTATGCTATTTTGTCTTTAACTTTTCCCTTCATTTGTTTTTATGTGTAGGGGTGTTTTGTCTGTATGTAGGTCTATTTACCATGTGCATGCTTGATACCCTGAGACCAGAAGGATACAGTGGGGTCCTCTGGGTCTGCAGTTGCAGGTGATTGTGAGCCACCCTGAGGGTGCTGGAAACTGAACCCAGGTCTGCAAAAGGCAACAAGCCCTCTCATCTGCGGAACCATCTTATTACTGAGGATTATGGTGGTGGTATATGCGTGAGTGTGGAGGTCCAAACTTTGTGGAGTCAAGTCTGTCGTCTGGCTTTTATGTGGATCATTTTAAGGATCAAAGTCAGATGGTCAACTGCCCTTACCGGCTGAGCTATCTTGCTGGCTCCCTAATGTGCTTTGTTGTTTTTGAGACAGGGTCCCTGGCTGTACTGGAACTCACTCCAGAGACTCTTCTGGCCTCAACCCCACAAAGATGCACCTGCCTCTGCCTCTGCAGTCCTGAGATTAAAGGCATGTACCACCATGCCAGGCCTCTAACCTATTAAAAGTCCATAGAAGGGAAGGCATTCCTGAGGGGTGCTCTCAAACCACATGTGATTGACAGGCACATTTGGATTAACTTGTAAGAGAGACTCCTCGGGGTTGGTCTTTGTTCTTTACCAGATGGTAATCTTTCAGATAGTCAGGGGTGGCCAGCCCCCACCCAGGCCAGAGCTGTCCCTCAGCCGCTCCTATGACCAGGACTCAGAATGCTAGTATTTTTACCTGCTGCCGAGGAGCAGGGAGGAGCCTATTGCTAATCACCTAGAAGCCTTCTAATATCTGAGTAGCTTACCCATCAGCCAGAAGTTCATGCTTAGGATTCCAGTGAGACTGATGAGTCCTTTATCCTTTTCCAAACTAGTAACCGGAGCCCAGGCTGACCAAGTCCTTTCCTGTTTGTGCTGAGCCTTGGTTTTCCCAGTGTTTGTAATGGGGTGGCTGACCTGTAACCAGGGCAGGCAGGGCCAACTTCACAGATGTAATGTGGCCTTGGGGTTCAGTAGGCAAACAGCAGCTCAGGAGTGGCTCCCACCTGAGATTCTTGGCAAGTACCAGACCACTTCCAGCAGGAAGGCAGATTGGAGCTGTTTGTCTGGATTGCCTAACTGGATGACCAGTTTTGGAAGATGGGCTCACATAGGAATGTTCTCGACTTTTCTGCATCACATACACTAATGGTAACCCATTGTAGGTCCCTTAGAATCAACCATGTCCCAAACATTATATTGGTGAGGACATGGTTTTCTAGAAATCAACAAAGCTGATGGGAAAGGAGGGTCTTGGTGCCTGTTCAGTATTAATAATATTATAAATATAATAATAATTATTAACAAAAATAATAAGTACTATTTAGGGGCCAGCGTGATGGGTCGGTTGGTAGAGCTATTTGCTGACCACCTGAGTTTGATGCCTGGGAACCAACTCCTGAAAGTTGTTCTCTAGCCTTCAAATAGGGAACATGGCTCCACATGAACATGCATGTGCACACACACACACACACACACACACACACATACATATTATGGCACATGTATAGAGGTTGGACAAGAGCTGGCAGGAATCTTTCTCTTTCCACCATGTGGGTCCTGGGTTCCCAAGCTTGGCACAGTGAGCGCTCGGAGTGCTCTTTGCTGCTGAGCCGTCTTATGCCTCTTTTATTACTTTTACTCTATTGAGATTATTTTTTTGAAAGCCGCAGCACTGAGATCTTCAGAAAAAGCCAGATACAGTAGCTGTGTGTCTGGAACCCCAGCTTCCTATAGGAAGAAGAGAGGCGCAAGCAGGAAAGTCACCTAGCTGTGTTCTGCAGGCTAGCCAGACGTGAGTACATGGCTCAGCCACAGGAAGAAACCCTGTCTCAGAGCCAATTCCTGACCTTCACAGGCCCCGTGGCCTGTGAGACCTGCGCATAGTCTCATAGTCACACGTCAGTGTTTGAAAACATTTCTTAAAGTCCCAGACTATTCTAATTTACAACCCAGAGAGGCAGAGAGGCAGCATGGGAAGAGAAGCAGCTAATTCCCAGAGGAATAAACAAGGGAACAAACTAGCATTTCTGCAGCCAAGTAGGACCAGGAATCCCGCCAAAGAGAAAGTGCAGGGTTGGAAGCAAGCGGGGTCCAGCATGGATATTCAGGGCAGGTTCTAGGCCTTGGTCTGGAGCCTTTTTTACCTCTGGATCAGGAGAATTCTGGCACCCCCCAGCCCAGGCAAGCTCCTACTTAACTGAAGGTAATGTGTTGAGGGAAGGTGTGGCCAGAAGCCTTTGGGCTTTCCCATAGAGTCTTTTGGCACTGCCTGGGATCCCAGCCAGTTAGTGTTGATTCTTAGCAGCTTGGGAACAAATGTAAGAAGCTGCTTTCCTGAGGCCTGCCTGCAATTAAAAGGATTTTAGGTCCCCTCACCACCATCACCACCACTACCACCACCAAGAGTGTGGCTCTGGTGTTGCAGGGGGCTGGGAAGACTGTTTGGGGCTGCATCAGAAGATGAAGGGGCCAACTTTGGCCACCACAGAGGACTCTTAGGCACTTCTGGTGGATCTAGCTGAGCAGGCAGAACCTCTGTCCAAAGGAGATAAGTCAGTTTGTTCTTTGTAGGATTGTTTCCAAGAGGAACTCTCCACTGTCTCCTAACAGCTTCTGCCGACTCTTTACTTCTAGGCCCTTCCCTGGGATCCACTCTGGCTCAGGAGGGAACCCGTGGCCCTTCTCACTCCACGCAGGAGCCTCATGGTCCGAAGCAGTCCTAATCAATGTAAGGTGACACAGGCCAGATTCTTCGGTTGTGAGGGTGTCTTGTTCTACAGAGCTAACCAGAATAGTCTGACAGACCAAAGTGCTGACGCTTCGGTGACAGATCCCTACACAGAGCTGCAGGGTTCTGTAGGCTCCTGCTATTGTACGGTAACACTGGAAATAATGCACACTTGACCTTTCAGAGTTTTTAAAGATTGTAGGCAGTGGTGGTGCACATCTTTAACCCTAGCACTTAGGGGGCAGCAGCAGCCTGGTCTACAAAGTGAGTTCCAGGACAGCCAATGTTACACAGAAAAACAACAACAACAACAACAAACAAAAACAACAAAAAACCCTGTCTTGAAAAACTTTAAACAGTTTTTTTGAAGATTTTTTATTTTTATGAGTTACTGCTGCCTACAGAGGCCAGAAAAGAGCTTTGAGGATCCTGGGACTGGAGTCTGGGATTGCTGTTAGCCACCATATGGGTGGTAGAAACCAAACCCAGGTCCTTTGCAAGAGCTGCCTGTGCTTGTAACCACTGAGCTGCCTCTCCAGCCCCCACACTTTGTGGATGTTTTCTTTTTTTTTTTTTTTTAAATAATGATTTATGTATATGAACACAATGTCACTATCTTCAAACACATCAGAAGAGGGCATCGGATCCCATTACAGATGATTGTGAGCCACCATGTGGTTGCTGAGAATTGAACTCGGGACCTCTGGAAGAGCAGTCAGTGCTCTTAACCACTGAGCCATCTCTCCAGCCCCAGATGTATGTTTTCATGTGGGCACATGTATTACATGTGGGTACCTGCTTGTGGAGGGTGGAGGTCACCTTCAGGTTCCATTCCCTAGGTACAGAAAAGCTCCTCCCACCTTGAGAGATGGTCTCCTGTTGGGATCTGGGGTTCATTAATTAGGCTGGGCAGCAATTGATCGCCAGAGATCCTGCCTCTACCCAATACTGCTGGGATTACGATCCATGCTGTTATGCCTGCCTTTTTACATGGGTGTTCCGGATTGGATTCAGGCCATCACATGTACGACAAGCACTTTACCCATACACCTACCTCCCCATGGAGACTACCAGCAACGGGGCTCTTCTTAGTAAACCAGGACACTAACATACAAGAGGCTTTGTGTGCAATCTGCTGTTTCTGGGCACACATGGCTCTCCATGACATCTTAGCTGCAAGTGACAGACCAGTTTTGACTGTGTGACAAGATTTGTACTGCAGTCACATCATGTCAGGTCGGGATTATTCTGGGTTTCCATGGCTTTGTGTGGAGGACACAGAAGGGGGACTCACTCTTTTCAGGGTGGAATTGGGCTGGATCTGAAAGAGTCTCGGAGTCAGGGCTCTAGAGAAACTCTTGGTCAGAAAACAAAGCTGCTATGGTTGATGCAATGAGCTTGGTAGCTGGCCTGGAATAACATGCAGGAGAGCAACTCTGAGCCAAGTACCAAAGCCACATTTTTTTTTCCAGATAATTCCAGTGAGAAATGTTTGACCCAAAGCCATTCAGCATTATGCTCCAGAGACTGTAGTCATCCCGTGCAAATGACAGATCGTCTCTTCCTTCAATGCGGCAGGACTGCACAATCCTCAGCTGCTGCTGCAGAAGTCACTGTTCCCTTGGCCTCTGGGTTCATAGTGCACTGATGTGCTGCAGCCCAGGCTGTTCTGAAGTATTGGCCCAGCACTGCAGCTCTAGGGAATAAAAGCCTGAGGCCTGTGAGCTGTTGAGAGCTCCGTGGTCAGAGAGACTCAAGGTCTTAAAGTATCATTACAAAATGAAGAAGGCCAGAGGGGTGGGTCCCACCTCTAATCTGAGCATGAGGGGTGGGGGACAGAGACAGGTCATCTCCTAGTGAGTTCCAGAGCAGCCAGGGCTATGTAAAGAGACCCTGTCTCAAAAAACTAAACCAAACTGACAAAAAATTCACATCTGCAATTGCAGTTCTTGGGAGGCTGAGGCAGGAGGACTGCCATGAGCTCAAGGCCAGCCTTTACTACAGTGAAATTATTAAAAAAGGGGGTGGTGGAATCCCCAGCACCCATGTAGAAAGCTGGACGTAGCCACTGACCTGCAACCCAGTGAGACAGAGTATCACTAGGCCTTGCTGCCTGCCAGCATAGTTCCAGGCTTACATACACACACACACACACACACACACACACACACACGGTCTAACATGATCATGGCAGTGACCAGTCAGCTTAAAGATATAAGCAACTCTTTCTGGGAGTAAGCTCTCTCCTAACCCAGAGTGAGAACTGTCCTTGTAAATGGCTCAAGGGGACACCTAAGTTCACAGCACAGAAGGGAAAGGAAATGGGGCTCTGACACTGGGGAAACTGAGGATTCCTGGAGGGAAAGGTTTTCTTCATCATTTAAAAATGTTTTCATTTCACTGGGCATGGTAGTGCAGGCCTTTAATCCCAACCCTGAGGCAGAGGAAGTTGGATCTCTCCCCCGTCCCCCCATCTGAAAGAGTTGGACATCCAGGGCTGTTACACAGAAAATACCCATCTCAAAAAACAAAAGCAGGCCACTGTCACTCTTACACACATGCTCCCAAGCAACACCATAGATGCGAAATTTCATCTGGTTATTTTAGTAAGAGTTCAATGGCCCAGGGAGCGTGGGAATGCCAAGCTCTCTTCTGAAGAACACATTAACAGCTTCCATCCTGTGTAGTGTCAAATTCAAACATAACTCTTTGACCTTTTAAAATAACATTTTATTTACACATCTTGATTTTTATTTTCCTGGAACATTTTTAAAAGACCTTCAAGTAGTTAGGAAACCTCTGCCCATTGGCTGCTTCCTCTGGCCACAGCCTTCCCAGGCATTTCCCCCAACCTGTGTTGTGAAGCACTGCTCTCATCTGGGCGGCAGGACTGTTTGGTGGATTGTAATGAAATGAGGAGCCAGCTTTGGAAACTACTTCCGATTTTCTTAATTAGCATGCTACCACCCACCCCAGCTTCTGCAAGGTCACATGTGCAAGACAAGTGGGGCTGAGCCGGCAAAACTGCAACAGTGTGAAACATGAAACAGAGGCTCTGTAAGAGGCTGCTCTTTGCTCCTGCCCCAGCTCCTAGCCTTCCCTAAGGAAGAGCCACAGAGGCCTGAATCTGAGCACTCATTCTGCACTCACAGGTGGGGTTTTGGGAAATGCCACAGCACATTCCGAAGAACTGGATGGCGATCAGCAACACAGGCAACGTGGTGACATGTCAGACATTCCGGTCAAAGGACAAGGTCCAATCAGTCGGGGGGAAAAAAAAAAGTCCCTAAAGTGTGACATTTTAAACCTTTGGCTGATGATAAAGCAAAAAATTAAACTGTACTACACACTGCTGTCATCCGCCCATGCTCTTCTAGAAGTTAAATCCCAACATGGTGCCCCCTCAATTCTGTTCATTTTTTGTTACAAGTTACCTGATGTTCCTCCTGACTCTAGAGAGAGGCACACAACCCCTCTGTTGGTCACAGTAAGCATTGTATGGCTGTTAGAAAGAGGCTCTGCTGAAGCCATTTTCTGGAGAAGCAGCCTTTGAAGCTAACATAAAAGAGTAACTGAAATCTGCCCAAGCTCCCTCTAGCTGTGGCCAGAACACGTGGCCCTGCCTGTAAACAGTCAGTATACACTGCCCCCAGCAACACACATCAGCTTGTCAGAGGCCTCTCACTAGGCTTGCCCCCCTGGCTGACTCCTGCTAGATGGAGGACACTCTCAGTTACCTGAGCTGAGGAGGAGCCAGTAAGGCTTTTCTTATTTGACAGGCACATTTTGTATGGAGTCATCAAAAATAAAGAGATGTTACCATCTTCCCTTAACTGGGTCTACTCCATCTGCCCCGGCTGCTAGTTTTTCCTGCTCTCAAGCCAGGCTGCTGAGGACAAGCCTGTGCCTGGTTTACAACCTAGCCCCTTCTCTATGACATGCAAGCAGCTCTTCAACTCTGCAGGGGAAGGGAGGGATGGATGTCAGGGGAGATCCTGTGCAGTGGGGCAGGCTCCTTCCCAATGGCAGCCGGGGCCTCTGGGAGGCACTGTGCTTTAGTGTTAGAAAGGTCACATCATGTCATAGATTTACCCTGGAACCCAACTGCAAGTGCTCCAACTGAATAAATAAATGGAAAAGCGCACAAGTCTGGGGGCTACCCAGCTGGAAGGGAGAACGGCCATGAGGTGTCTGAGCTGTGACTCACCCTTGGGAAGTGCTGCCGACGCCTCCCCCACTTTTAGTCTCCTCACACCACACACTACAAATGAAGGAGCCACACGACCGCAGTTCGTCCTCAGACGTGCTTATTAGGCCCACCCTCCCACTCAGCAAAGGTCCCAGCACATCCTGTGGTGCCCAGGAAGTCTCAGGAACAAGTCTCTGAAGGTCACTTGCCCCTCTTGCTGCGGCCCTTCCTGGACTGCAGCTTCCCACCGGCACCCGAAGAGGGTGGGTTGGGGGCTGAGGCCATGGCGATGTTGATCTGCCCTTCCTGGATCTCCTGCCTCGTCTCGGCAGGCAGGTGGCTGATCTGCTGCTGTGTCTCCAGGTAGAACATGACATCGCGAAGCTGCTCCTGGATCTCTGTGATCTGCAGGTCCTTCTGGGCACAGGTCTCCTTCAGCAGCTTCTCCTCCTCCTTCAGCTTGTTCTGCAGCAGCACTTGGTTGGCGCGTAGACACTTGTTTAGCTCCTGCTCCTCCTGCAGCTCTGTGCTGAGCTTGGCCACTCTGGTGTTCAGCTGAGTACACCTTGAGCAAAACGGGGAGACAGAGCTGGCTTCACCTGCTGTGTCCCTTTCTGCTCTGGGACCTCTTAGAAGTGCAGGCCCCTCCCTGATGAGCTCAGCAGTTAGCAGCTCTGTCAGAGACACTGCCATGATGAGGAAGCCACCAGGAAAGTGACATTCTCCAAGAAAAGTGCTCTGACCTCACTAACTTGCTAAAGGAGGGAGCGGGGTCAGAGTGGGGGTGCTCTGCCCTTCATGCTCACCCCTCCATGGAGAATTACAAATCGAGACACCATAAGAGGTAGGTACCATTTTTACATGTCAGAATGCCAAAGAAGCACTCAGGAAGCTAAGCCAGCAGCAGGATTTGAACTCAGGACTAGTATAGGCCACAGCATGAGACTCCATCCCAAAACAGCAAACCAAAGCTTGGTTTTGTGGCACACATGCTTAACCCCAGCACCAGGGAGAAAGAGGCAGGCAGATTTCTTTGAGTTCCAGGCCAGCCCAGTCTATATAGTGAGTTTAGGCCAGCCAGAACTACCTAATAACACCCTGTTTCAAAAATAAAACAACCAAGATGAGGAACACATCACACAGGCCACACATACCCACCCCACCCACAAATGGCAAGTTCTGTATTACACAACTATCAACTATTAAAAATAAACATTACACCAAGCATGGTGGTACAAGCCTTTATATCCCGGCACTCGGGAGGCAGAGGCAGGCAGAGATCTGAGTTCAAGACCAGCCCAGTCTACAAAGAGAAACTCTAAGCAAACAAACAAAAGTACCTCTATCCATCATACTGTATGTTCACAATCTTGTCACCTCTACTGAAGAGGGAATTTTACCCTCTTCAATGCTTGGGAATCAACCCTAGGGCCTTGTGCATGTTGGGAAAATGCTCTTCCACTAAATATCAGGATAGCAACAGCCAGGTGTGGCCACCAGCTCATGGGCTTTTTGCTCCGTGCTCAGCATCATCAGCTGTTAGAGCCTGTTCAAGGGGGAGTCTGGGACACTGGCTTAGTCAAAATGTTTTTTCTAACTTGCTCTCAGCCAAGATGGCTCAGAAACTGCAGGCAGAAATGGAAGACATCAGCACATGGATTGCAGGGAGTTTGGTGCTCCACCTGGCATAGACCTCAAGTGGAACAGCAACTGGACCATTTTTGTTCTTTACATTCATTTGTGTGTATGTGTACACGTGTGTCAAGGCACACGTGTACAAGTCAGCTCCTTCCTCTCATCACATGAGTTTTGGGTCCTACACAATTTGTCAGGCTTGGCAGCTGGTCCATCTTGCTTACCCCTAACATCATTAATGAGAAGTCACTGTTACTTTGCTACAACTATACGCAGAACCCCCAAAACCTGTAGTTGTTCATACTGAAAATGGAGGTGCTCCCAAGGGAGCAAAGGTGCTTCTATAGAAGAACCTGTTGGCTGCATGGCTGCTAAGAACTGAGGGATACTTACTTCCTTTCTACAGACTGCTTCTCCTTTAGGAGGTCGCTCAGCCTGAGCTCCAGGCTGTCACACTTTTCAATGGTCTCTTTAAACTTGGTCTTCATGTTATTAATCTGCAAGTACAATGGAGGTCAGGAAGATTCTTACAGGTCTTGGGACTGCCCCACCACTGTTTCTATAACAAGACAAACCAAACTTATAAAGTCAAGCTGAGCCATTTAAATGGAACTGTGACAGCAACAAAAATTGTGAGAAATTGAGAGAACAATTTTATTTAGGATAAACAAAGACCAGGAGCCAGTGTGTACCCAGGGAAACTGCTGATGGACACCCAAGAACTAGTGAGGAGCCAGAGTGGAACCTCCTATTTGCAGTTCCAGCAAGTGGAGAGGACCAAGTTATGAGCTGGATCATTTAGAAAAGGAAAAGACTTTATTTACTACTATGAGAAATGACTACTAAAAACACACACAAGTCCTATGCGTACATGTTCAGATTCTGTTTTCTGTAACCTCCAAAGGTCCCTTGAACATGCTGCAAAATATAAGATGAAGCATGTAGAGCTCAGGCCTTCTGCACAGGCTTCTGCAAAAATCATATCACATTCTATGTGTGAAATCTAAAGATCAAACAAACTAAAAACCTTATTTTGGTGTCAGGGAAGATGGTTCACTGGTTAAGAGCATTGTTACCTCTTGTAAAGGGGCCCTTGGTTTAGTTTCCAGCACCCACTGTGGTTCACAACCACTTGTAACTACAATTCCAGGGGAACTAATGCCCTCTTCTGGCTTCAAAAGGCACTGCACATATGGACATACAGTCAAACATTCATATACATAAAGTAAATAAATGTTTTTTTTTAAACAAGATTTTATGTATATGAATACATTATTGATCTCTTCAGACACATCAGAAGAGGGCATGGATCCCATTACAGATGGTTGTGAGCCACCATGTGGTTGCTGGGATTTGAACTCAGGATCTCTGGAAGAGCAGTCAGTGTTCTTAACTGCTGAATTATCTCTCCAGCCCCTAAAATCTTCAAATATTTAAAAAAAAAAATACAGACTATGAGGTCTCAAACTTATGGGATTACATCATTCTCTTGTCCCTGCCTCCAGAGTATATAGAGCTGCAGGCACAGGGCACCGTGCATGTCACATCTAAGGGAGTCAGTTAAAATCTGGTAACTGCAGCTCCGAACCAGTAATTCTCCAGGGAGACCACAGAAGCTCCACCATTTCTGCCTAATTTATTTCCCTCAGTTTACAGAGCTGCAAAAGCTCACCTAGTTCCCAAAGCTACTATTCCCAAGCTGACATGCCAGTGTCAACCCATGTTGCAAAACCTTCACACAAACTTCCATGGGGTCTGGGTTGTGCTGGGAGAAGCCTCGACTGAATACACTGAGGCAGCAGTGGCTGGCCAGTCACTGAGTACCGCCTTCTCACTTTACCTTCTCATTGGGATGTACTGGCTAGCTGACAGTGAGAGGCATGACACTCTAAGACCCTGTAAGTCTACAATTTCCTTTTAGAGACAATTCTCCATCATCACCCATCAAAGGGAAGATCCTCATTGTCCCTCCCCCCCCCCCCCCCCCGTCCTCTTCACCTGGCAGCCACCTGGCTATGGCATTTCAGTTACCAAGTCATTTACCTCCTCAGCCGTGTCCTTCTCTATGCGCACAATTTTGTTTTCCCAGTATATCCGCTGCGATTCCAGCTGGCTTGTCAGCAAGTACGAATACTAGAAACAGAGCAGTAGGAGATGAGAGCCACCACCAACTATGACACCCAGCAACACTGTTCTCCTGACAGCTTCTAGAACTCCTTCCAGAGCCAAGGTCTCCACAGCCAGTGGTGCTCTCATACCCACGATAAAACCACATGAAATTAGAGAACAAACAAACAACTGCTGGTTGGGACAGTGATGCCTGTAGTCCCAACAATCTAGGCCATCCTGGATGATCTAATTAGTTCTATGCCAGGGATACATAGACAGGCCTTATCGAAAGAAACGAGGGGGGAGGGGGAAAGACAGAATAGAGACATGGTCTTGCCCTGCCATCTCACACTTGAGGCACGGGCAACCTTCCAACTTATCAACTGGGAACTTCAGGCCTGCACTCCCATGTAAGGCTCACAAGAAAGTATGTTACACTTGGGTTCAACTAAAGTCAACAGGCACTGGGTCAGAGGTACAGAGTGGAACTTGCAGTCTAACTGGGAAAAATGTAAAAGCACATAGTTATTTTTGTCTTTAAAAGCTCTGTGTATATTCTTCTTCTTCTTCTTCTTCTTCTTCTTCTTCTTCTTATTATTATTATTATTAAATTATATGTATGGAGGGCACATGTACATGAATGCAGGCGACCACAGCAGTCAGAGTATCAGACTCCAATGAAGGTGGGGTTAAAGTTCTAAGCCATCTGATGTGGGTAATGGGAATCGAACTCAGGTCCTCAGAGAAGAGCAATATGTGCTCACACTGAGCCACCTCTTCAGTCATGTATCCTATCCACGTGTGTATGTGGAGGAAGGCAGACTCAGCCTCAGACGTCATTTCTCAAGTACTGTCCACTTAAGTTTTGAGACAGGGTCTCTCTCTGGCCTAGAACTCACCAAGTGGCTATGCTGACCAGCCAGTGGGTCCCAGGGATCTATTCATGTGCATCTCTTCACTGCTGGGTTACAAACTTGTGCCACCAAGTCTATTTTCTTAAAATTTGGGCTCTAGGAACTGAAGTTAGGTCCTCATGCTGGCATGGCAAACGACTGATTGAGCCATCTTTCTAACATGTTGATGATTCTGATACAGCCCACTCTGGCCTCAAATGTCCAGAATGGACTTGAGCTCCTGATCTTCCTACCTGTACCTCATTAGTGTGAATGCACATTTATACAAATTCATTTTATCCAAACAATTTTAAGAATGGAGGCTTTGAATTTATGTAAACTTTGGGGCTATAGGTATAGCTTAGTGGTAAGGTGTCAGTTTCACATACATGAGAGTCTTGGTTCCACATTCAGCACCCTCCCTACACAGGAAATTCTAACTAACTCCCCTATCTCAGCGCCCTGGGGAAACGTCCCCTCTGCATTCCCATCAGATCTACGGTAACACCTATTTGAAGGTTTACCTACCAACCACTGCCTGCACTGTGAAATCTGGAAATGAGGGCTACATTTGGTCCCTGGATCTCCAAGGCTACATGATGGCAGGAATCCACAGCACTGTGCAGTAGAGCTGCTAGGACTTCTGGGAGTAGATGAGATTCAAAGGCTGTTGACAGACATGAGACATGGACAGACATCTATAATTGGAGAAATCAGGACCAGCTATGGGGCCTCTTCATCTCAAATGCCAACGGAGATGCTAGGTGTGGACACAGTGGGGTGTGAAGACTTGTGGGAAAGGTCAGGTATGGTGGGTCATCTACATGTTTTTAATCCTAGCCTGTGAGAAACACTTATATCTCTTGAGTTCAAGTCCAGAGAGTTGCAGAACAACCAGCACTTGGTAAAAGCTGGGTTGATTTCCTTATCACTGAGGTATATACAACTCTATCCTGGTAAACTATTGAGCATCTAAAATGTGTATGGCGGGCTGGGGAGATGGCTCAGTGGTTAAGAGCATTGACTGCTCTTCCAGAGTTCCTGAGTTCAAATCCCAGCAACCACATGGTGGCTCACAACCAACTATAATGGGATCTGATGCCCTCTTTTGATATGTTTGAAGACAGCTATAGTGTACTCATAATAAATAAATACATCTTTAAAATGTGTGTGGCATCCTTAGTCATCATTTATATGGAAGAGATACTTACTCTAAAGAAGTCAAGAGTTTGTGTTTTTTTTCTGTCAACATAGTAATTGATTAAGAATACAAGCTTTACTGAAGCTTTACTTTACTTTCTGAACCTGTCAGAGCTATTAAGTCTACAAATGAGGGGCTGGAGAGATGGCTCTGTGGGAAAACACACAGGCCGCTATTCTAGAGATCCCAGGTTCAATCCCCAGCACACACAAGTGGCTTATAATTGTCTATAACTCCAGTTCCAGGAGATCTGAGGCCCACTTCTGGCCTCCTCAGGCACCAAGCATGTACATGGTGCAGACACACATGCAGGTAAACTTATACCTATTAAGTGAAAAAAATAAATCTCAAAGTCTATAAATGAACTAATTTCCAAAGTCCATTCCCTCTGAAAGGGGTTTGGATTAATTTCCCTGGTTAAACTTTTTTTTTTTTTTTTAAGATTTATTTATTTATATGAGTACACTGTCGCTGTCTTCAGACACACCAGAAAAGGGCATCAGATCCTATTACAGATGGTTGTGAGCCACCATGCGGTTACTAGGAATTGAACTCAGGACCTCTGGAAGAGCAGTCAGTGCTCTTAACCGCTGAGCCATCTCTCCAGCCCACATCTTCTTTTTTTTTTTAAGTATGCATAAAAGAGGACTCATTCTGAAACTTCCCCCTCATTAACATAAAATTCTGTGTGTGCATGTTAGCTCACTCTTGTCATGCTATCACCTGGAAGTAGAGACAGGAGGATCATGAGTTTGAGGTCAATCTAGAATTACTTGTTAAGACCCTGTCTTCAAATCAAACCAAATCCGTAAAAGACAACCAAACATCACCAAACAAACAAGTGGTAGTACAGAACTACCCTGCATGCACTGCCGTCTGGGACAGGCAGGCTTTGCTTCTCAGAAGAAAATCCCACTGTGCTAAATGTGCTGGTTCTTCAAGCATACAAACCCAGAATGCCTTTAAGTAAGAGCCCCTAACTCACAAAGCACACACATTAAACTCAGCTACGCACGGATTACTAGGGAAGAAGGGCGCTGCTGGGGCCTGCTCTGACCAGTCTATTCTATTCCCGCTTCTGTGAGCCACCTAAAAGAACATGCTACCTTTGGGCTTTATTGCTGCTGTGGCAGATGACCTGAATTGCCTTAATTAATGAACCTGAATTTAAGACAACCAGGAATACCACAGTAAAACAGTAGTAAGGCTTAGGGAAGCTTAGACTTTCAAAAAAGCAGCATTTTAGAAATCCTGCGCAGCAATGATACAGGGCAGATGACAACATGAAAAGGTCAATGCATCTTTCTCTGGAAAATGGAAGCATGCGGTAACAGCAGCTGCTACATGACAGCTAAGAGGGTCTCACCTCTAACTGTAAGGCATCTATCTTCTCCTCCTGGCAGGTGTCGCCCTCACATTCGTACTGAACGATCTTCCCATCCGTCTTGCTCGCAACCAGTCGATGGACGTAATTATCTAAAGGAAGGAGAAGTCAGCCAGAGGCCGCTTCTTAGGAATGAAAAGTTCACTGTGCTTTTTCAAAATAGGGTTTCTCTGTGTAATCCTGGCTGTCCTGGAACTTACTCTATAAACAAGGTTGGTCTTGAACTCACAGAGATCCATCCACCTGCCTCTGCCTCCTAACTGTTGGGATTAAAGGCTTGAGTTCCCACCACCCAGACAGTCAGTTCTCTATGCTTTTAACTATGAAACATTCTTTTGGTTTTGTTTTTAGAAATCTAAATGAACTGCTGTATGTATGATTTTTCTTTAAAAACGGGTCTATCATTTAACCATTAGAGAGTGAGATGGGGAAAAAATAAACATCTAATAAATTGTCTATAATTCTTGATTTGGGTCATCCCAAAGCATAGCGCCCTGAGTTTGCCATTGCAGGCCAACTGTGTTCCCACAGGAAAGAATCCAAATCAGGAAATGACTGCACACTCACCTCCAGCATAGTCCCAGACCCGATGGTTGGTGAGCTGCATGGCATATGTGTGCTGGGTCTCTTCAAAGTGCTTATAAGCATGTCGACTTACATACCGCCCACATCCTATGTGGCCACATATTAAACAAATCCAGAGATTCTGCCAAGAAAGGAGAAATGAATTGGTGATTGGGGAGGGGAAGCACATGATGTGGCCCATATGGCTTGGAAATAAGACTTAGGAGCTTCTTCCACAGATGTCTGAATAGTATGGTTCTAAGACCCAACCTTTCAGGGTCCTTATTGGTCAACCATGTCCCTTCTCTGGCTTTTGCAGATTCATAGTTTATTGATTGGTGGGCATCTTAGTCTTTTAAAAGAATAGTAGCAAATAAAAGCATGAAGAATCTATGTGCTCACACACCTGATTATAGACAAAAAGAATTAGTCTCACAAAGAATCTAAGCTGCACTGGGCAGAAAAAGAATCCTGAACCAAGAGAACGGCTCATAATTATCCCTCTTTCCCAGTTACTTACTTCCTGGACACCACACTCAAAGCACTTGTTTTCTTCCACTGGCTCTGGCGTTTGACAGTACCGGCACACGGGACACCTATCCAGGACATGAAGATGAAAATGAAGTTATACACAAGCATTAAAACAGGGACTTTAAAACTCCCTTCTTTATGTTTTCTCTTTTTCTTTCCTCTCAAATTTATTTACATAACGTAGGCAGGATCTTATAATCCTAGCTGCCCAAAACTCACAATGTAGACCAGGTTTATGTGGAGCTCACTGAGAACAGCCCTCGGCTGATCCCAAGTGCTGAAACTCAAGTGCATTTGTTGAGACAAGGTCTTACTATGGACCCTTGCCCTGGAACTCTCTATGTAGACGAGGCTGGACTCAACGCCTGCCTCTGCTTCCCGAGTGCTGGGATTAAATGCACTTTCAACTATACCCTGTTACAAGCCAAATTTTTAAAAAGGATTATTGTCATTTGTATGTGTGTGCCTACCAAGGCCAGAAGAGGGTGTTAGGTCCATGGAGCTGGAGCTCTAAGTGCCTGTGAACAGCCCAATGTGGGCCCTAGGAACCTAACTTGAGCCTTCTCCAAGAACAGCCAGCGAGCTGTACAGGTAGACAGTGGCCTCCTGTTACCGTCTGCCTGTGTGGTAGGGCAGACACTGGACAGGAAAGCAGACTAATACTGAGATTTAATTCTGACTAGGACATGTACCTAACTTTGTAGCACACACTGAGGACTCAACGACATTCAACACCGTCTTTGAAAACATCAAGTATATTCAATGACTGAAGCCCTTCCAAACTCCAGCTGCCTCTGGAATTAAGGGCATGGATGGCCACTATAATTGGATGTAACCTCCGTTTTTGTGGAATGGAATCATTCTGTAGCTCAGGCTGCCTTTAAACTCCTAACCTTCCAATCTGCAGGTCAAATTATAGAATTACAGGTGTAGCCACTCACCTGGCTTTTGAATCAAGTGATTTGTGTGTAAAGGTCAAAGTTCTGTGGAACTGGTGCTGTCTCCCTTCGCCGTGACTCCTGAGGAATCTAACTCAAGCACTGGGCTTGACACATCAAGTGAGTCACCGTGCCAGCTCTAAGCTTCAACAATTTCTTCTATTTTTTACTTACTTTTTGGGTTTTCAAGTCAGGATTTCTCTGTATAACCCTGGCTGTCTTGGGTTCTACTCACTCTGCATAAGGCTGGCCTCAAACTTGGAGGTTCACCTGCTTCTGCCTTCTGAATGTTGGAATTAAAGGCATGTACCATCTTTGCTCATCTCATGTGTGTGTGTGTGTGTGTATGCAGGTGCCTACAGAGATGACCCAGTGTCTAAGAGCCCATACTGCAGAAAGAGGACCCAGGTTCCATTCCCAGAACCCACATGACAGTTCACAATCAACCACTAACTCCAGTTCTAGGGAATATTATGCCTCTGGCATCCTGGGGCACCTTCGTGCATGTGCTCATGCACACACACATACACAAATAAAAAAAAAATTTAAAACAAATGACAATTTCCACAAGACCTGAGAGAAGGGGAGGAGAAACACTGAGGTCTCTTTACTACTGAGATCCCAGCTTTGCAGAGTCAAAGACAGCAGTGTTTGTTGATCCGTATTTTGGATTCCAAGAGGTCATAAAGGGCCCCACAAGGTGGGACAGCCCCTGAACTCACGTGGTGTCATCCCACCGCTGCAGACACTGACTATGGAAGCTGTGGTTGCATAGGGTGGTGAGGATGCCATTCACAGACTCGTCCATTCGCTCCAGACACACAGTGCACTTGGGGAGCTCCGTCAGATCCATCACAGGGAGGCTGGCACCCTACAGAAAACATCTGGTTAAGGCCCACCCTTCATCCTCTATCATCTTCAAACAACAGACTTCTTGTTGCTTTTATTGTTCAATTTTAGAGACAGAGTCCCACTCTAGACCAGTCTTACCTGGAACTCTTAGCAAACCTGAATAAGCTTTGCAAGGACTTAAAGAGCAAGCCGCACTTGCTGCTTTTTACTTTTTAAAGAGATTTAACAAATTTTTCATTTCTTTTAAATATATTTTAAAAATCTTTTGTTTTAAAATTTATTATTTTATGTCTATGAGTGCACTGTCCCTATCTTCAGACAACCAGAAGAAGGCATCAGATCTCATTACAGATGGTTGTGACCCACCATGTGGTTGCTGGGAATTGAACTCAGGACCTCTGGGAGAGCAGCAGTCAGTGAGCTATCTCTCCAGCCCCAATTTTTAAATTTTTACATGTTCTGGTGTTTTGCTAGTATTGTCTGGGTACTAAACATATGTGCGGTGCCCATGAGGGCAGAAGAGAGCAACAGATCCTCTGGAACTGAAGTTAACAAGATGGTTGTGAGCTGCCTTGTTGGGTGCTGGGAACGAATTCATGTTTTCCATAAGAGCAGCCAGAGCTCTTAACTGCTACCATCTCTCCAGTTCCCTGACCACCGTCTTCACTATCCTTTTAAAATCTTGTTTTTTGTTTGTTTTGGAGGTACAGCTTAACTTAGGCAGGCCTCAAACTTGGGAAGTATTTGAAGAAGGCCTGGATGTTCTAAAAAAGACTTATTTGTATAAGTGTGTGTGTGTGTGTCAGAATATGACACTGGATCCTGTGGAACTTGAGTCACAGGGCAATGTGAGCTGCCTTACAGGGAGCTGATAACTTGAACCTGTGTCTCCCAGCAGAGCAGTAAACAATTTAAGTGCTAAGCCATCTCTTCAACCTCTAGACTCTACCTCTCGAATTCGCAACTCCCAGGCCTGCATCACTGCGGCCAGCTTCTGGGTATATTTAAAAATTTTTAAATTTCATTTTTATGGGTTGGGCAGTGGTGGCACATGCCTTTAATCCCAGCACTCAGGAGGTAAAGGCAGGCTGATCTAGTTCAAGGACAGCCTGGTCTACAGAGTGAGTGCCAGGAGAGCTAGGGATACACAGAGAAATACTATCTAGAAAAAATAAAAAATAAGTTACATTTTTATTGAGAGAGAGAGGGAGGGAGGGAGGGAGGGAGGGAGGGAGAGAGAGAGGGAGGGAGAGAGCATGAGCACACAAATATCTATGCACGTATGGAAGCCAAAGGACAACTTTCACAAGTTAGTTCTTTCCTTAATCCATATGGGTCCCTTGGAATGAACTCAGTTCAGCAGGCTTTGTGGCAGAAAACACTTTTATCTGCTGAGTGTGTGAAACCCTGACTGTTTTGGAATTCAATTTGTAGAGCAGATATTGGACTCAAACTCACAGAGATCTGCCTTCCCCTGCCTCAAGTACTAGGATTAAAAGTTCGAGAAAGCCTGGCTATTAAGATCTCCTTGAAAAAGAAGGAAATTTTACAGTATCATGGAGTCTCTCTGGCCCCCAGAGCCAAACCTGCTATTTACTATAAATGACTTAGTGAGCCTGTATTACAGGCCAGGCTCCGGGGGAGCTGCCCTGCTGCAGATGAGAGCCAGAGCATGAAGACAGCAATACTGAACTTTAGCACTCAGAAGGCAGAGGCAGGAGGATCTCTATGAGTTTGAGGCCAACCTATTCTACATACTGAGTTCTAGGATAGCCTGAGCATGGTAGCACACACCTTTAATACTAGTACTTGGGAGGCAGAGGCTGACAAATTTCTGAGTGCAAGGTTAGCATGGCCGACATGGTAAGATTCAGGACAGGCAGAGCTATACAGAGAAACCATAAAACAAAAAGCTAGGATGGAGATTGGGGTTAATAGTTTGAATAATATGTTTCTTTCTGCTCTAAACTGTACTCCACCATTCTGGGACAGTTTCAACAGTGTTGGATTCTGTTCTTTGATTTGGGGACAGGAACCTATTATATAGCTGAGGCTGGGCTCCAAGTCAATGGTCTCTTACCTCTGCTTCCTGAGTGCTAGGGTCACAAGCATGAGCTATCATACTTGTTTTCTACATGTTAAAAGTGAGATATAATTTTCCACTATGTTTTGTTTATAGCAGGGCCTTGCAATGTTAGCTTTGACCTTGCCAAGCCACCTGTGTATTTATGCCCACCCCAGTAATCTTAGTGCTAAGACTCTCCATTTTAAACTTGGTGGTTTTCAGTAGGTCCACACCAAATATTCCATCTTGCATCTAGCACCACCACCCAATCTGTCAACAATCCATCAGCCCAGAAGAACAACTCCTAGCTGGCCCCTCCCATTCAGTCTTTCTCCCAGACCCCATCCAGAACCTGTCTTCTGTTTCTACTCTCTGTCTCTACATTTCTCATTGAATATGAGAAGCCTTCACACTCACATCTTCAGATTTCAGCACTTCAGCCCTTTCCACGTACACCAGCTGGCAGACGTCATCTTCGATTGAGTTGAACTGGCGGCCATTGCACGCCATGTAGAAACTATCCGCGTCAGCCTGTGCAACCAATGGGGAGAGGCAAAAATAAAGGCTGGTCATGGAAGATGCACTCTCCACCCATATTCCCACACACATTGCCATCAGACGAGATGGGAAGCAAGCACAGAGAAGGCAAGCACTAGAAGTAGCAAGCCCAGGAGCCAGCAAGTCAACGGAGCTCTGAAGGCTGTTGAGAGGTTTGCCTAGGAAGGCAGAAGGCACTGCTGTATGCTGAGCAGAGAGCTTGCATGGCTAATATTCAACCTGCCATCTGTCAACAAGATCCTGGATAGATCTTTCCCCCGTAGTCATTATTTTGTGGTACTTGAAAGACACAGAGATACTTTTTAAAATTCTGGAACTTAATTGTAACTGTGAGAGAAAAAAAATCTAAAATAAAGGGCATGGCGGGGGGGGGGGGGGGGCTGGAGAGACGGCTCAGTGGTTAAGAGCACTGACTGCTCTTCCAGAGGTCCTGAGTTCAATTTTCAGCAACCACATGGTGGGTGACAACCATCTGTAATGGGATCCATGCCTTCTGGTGTGTCTGAAGACAGCGACAGTGTACTCACATACATTAAATAAACAATGCCCTTAAAGAACCATCATTTCACTTGAAGAAAAAAGAAAAAAAAAAAAAGGAAAAAGTTGTGGCTTGGTGATGCATGCCTTTAATTCTAGCACTTGAGAGGAAGAGGCAGATGAATCTGAGTCAAGATCAGCCTGGTCTACAGAGTGAGTTCCAAGACATCCAAGGTGACATGGAGAAATCCTGTCTAAAAAACAAAAACAAAACCTAGCATCTGTGTTAAGAAATAAGGAGCAGTGTGAATGAGAAGCCAGCTCCTCTTCCATAAACCGAGTAGGCACAGAACAAAATGAAGCACTCCACTAAGAATCTAACACCGTGTGTCAGGATGCCTAGTGCAGGTCAAGGTGTTCTCAGCTGTTAAGAGCACTGGCTGCTCTCAGAGGTCCAGGGCTCAGTTCCCCAAGTGGCAGTTCACAACCCAGACCACCCAGACTAACACTGAGCTGTGTTCTCTCACGGTGGATGGAATACACATGGTGAAGGTAAAGGAAAAACAATCCCTGGCTTAGTGGAAAGCAACAAGACAACTCTAGTGTTTAAACTCAATTTGTAATGGCAGGGGCATCAGACCAAACATAGGAAGGCTGCCTGCTTCAGCACTGCTAATGCAGACAAGCTGCTTAGAGGATGGGGACAGTGTCCTCAAAAACAAAACTGGTTTTGACTTTCACCACCAGATTCAAGGCTGTTCTATCAAAGTATTCTACCTGTCTCTCCTTTTCAGGGTCGCAATCTCACAGTCACTATATGTTTCAACAGTTTTTATTTTCACTCTAATGATGTATTCTCATAGGTTTTTAATTTATTTTTATTCTACGTGTAAGGGTGTTTTGCCTGTATGTATGTGTACCACATGCATGCAGTGCCTGAGGAGGCCAAGTGTAGTTACAGTTATGAGCTGCCATGCAGTTGTCAGAGATTGAACTAAGACCCCCTGCAAGAGCAGACAGCACTCTGGACTGCCGAGCCAACTCTCCAGCCCCACAGTTTGAATTTTCAGTTACTTATGCTTTCCTCATAGAAACTAGTGTACTGAGCCCCAGATGGACAGTCATTCCTGATGTTAATTTTACTGTAGGGGCAGTGCATTTTAAGTTCAGCTATGAAGAGCTGGCTGTAGAACAACTCTTTGAAAGAGGCCTCCCCTTCCTACAGTGTCCTGGAGATCATATTGGATGAGGAAGTAAATTTCACAGTGCTTACTGAGAGAGGAGCCAGGCTAGGAGGAGGGCTTGGCTCAACTTCTACAGCAGAAGGTGCTGACAACAGCTGCTAAAAAAACAGAGGTGCCTTGGATCATGAGCTGTGTTAAGTGCTCACCAAAGTGTAGGACTCATCACAGAGAAGACAGGTAGGAGACTAAACCCAACTCACACTAAACACATTTTGTGAGGCAATGATTCATCTGTGTCAAAGACATGTACTTTTGAGGCTGGTTTTAGGTCAGCCTGGTCTATAGAGTGAGTTCCAAAACAGCCAGAGATACACAGAGAAACCCTGTCTGGGGACAGAAGGGGGGGGGGGGGGAAGAGATGAAGAGAGGGAATGAGGGAGGGAGGGAGGGAGGGAGGGAGGGAGAGAAAAAGAGTCTGAGGGGCAGGACCTGGAGACAAGGCTCAGTGTAAAGAGCATTTGCTCTTACAGAGGACCCAGGTTTGATCCCAGCAGCTGTATGGTGCTCAAAACCATCCCCAACTTCAGTTCTAGGGGGTAGGATGCACTCTTCTGAGCTCCAAGGACATATAAATGTTACAGTATATGACATACACACAGGTAAAACACTCGGATACAGAAATTAAGTAACGCTTGAGAACAGTTTTCATGACCTCAGGAAACTATGTCCCTAAAGAGAATAAGGGCTAGAATTATAAACAACCAGAAATTTTAAAAATGCTAACGTCAGGTTTTTAAAAATTTTGTTGTTCTACTCTGATTGAGAGAACAATCCATTATGATTAGGGCTTCGTCTGTCTTACCATCACAGACCAGCTGCAGAGCTGGGTGTGTTCTTACTGTCCGTTTGTTTGCTTTCAAGACAAGGTTTCTTTGTGTAGTCTTGGCTGTCCTGGAACTCACTTTGTAGACCAGGCTGGCCTCAAACTCAGAGATGTGCACCAGCACTGGCCAGCTGGACTGTGTTTTTATTTTAAAAAGGCCACAATCCCAGGCAGTCCTGAATAAGCACAGGAGGGAAAGGCCCACTACCCTGTCCCACCCATTTTTGTTTTTAAGTCCCGATGATTTACAAATTCCTTCCTCAAAAGACTGAATTTCTTCAAGGTCATACTATCCATCTTTGAGCTTTCATGGACCACCAAAGAAAGCTGATGGGACAGGGTACAGCAAGATGATGTAAAAAAATAAAGACACATGCCATCAAGCCTGATAGCCCTGGTTTTGTAGTGAGAATTTTGGTTTCTTTAAAAACCCAGTTATGTCAACGCTTTTGTTTTAACCCCAGGTGTGGAATATGAGGCTGCTTCAGACTGTCCATAGCTGTTAACTATGATTGTTTCCTGATCTAGGAGGGGTTTGATTTTTACTAACTGTAGACAGTTTACTCTTGGGACTCTGGAGAGGGTGTAAATGGGAAAGTCCAAGAGGACCTGTAGTCCCTGCTGCTGGGTTTGTCACTGTTGGTTAGAGATATTCTGACCACAAAGACTGGACTTGCCCCAGGGAACTGTAGAGAGCAGCAAGTAGTCTAAAGAGGTCTACACCCTTTCTCCTCTAACTTTTCTGTACAACCTAGAAAGGGAGAGAGAGGTTGTTTGAAAGGGAGGTTGGAAGGATGGTAGATATAAGAACCAGATAAAGTAACCCAAGAAAGCACGGTTATTGGGTTTGACTCCTGAAATCCACATAAGCAAGAAGGAACGGCTGCCAACACACAAAAAAGCAAATGTAGACAGGGCCAACAAAAGCTACAAGACATTCAGAAGACTTCTGAGTTCTCGTGAAAAGCTCCCCTATGAGGAAAAGAGAGGAGCGAGAACACAGCCAGCTGCCCTTGTATATGAACTCAAGCTACCATCTTCTTGTGATGCTTTAGACCTAATACTTTGGAGGAAGAGGCAAGCAGATCTGTGATGTTTGAGGCCAGACATGGTTAACTCCAATCCAGCCAGAACTACACAGTAAATACTGCCATAAAAAAAGATTATGTGGATTATGTGGGATGGTTCAGCAAATGAAGGCACTGGCTACTGAGCCTCATAGTCTGAGACTCACATGGTAGAAGAAGAAATCAACTCCTGGAAGTTGTCTTCTGATCTCCATGTGACCAAACATACATATGCATACAAAATAACTGATAAGTAATCCGTATACAGAGGCCAATGAGATGGTTCCCCAAGCCTAACAAGGGGAACCTGTGGCCTACATGAAGTAGAGAGCTGAATCCTGCAAGCCATCCTCCCTGACACCACACACACATACATACACACACACACACACACACACACACACACACACACACACACACACACACACACACACACACATTACTGAACATCTAACACTGCTGTCCACCCTGTATTCATGAGCAAGAAAGCCTGTGTCATGGGTTCCCTTTTGCCCACAAACCTTAGTAACCCATTAGAGTGGCAAGAACAAATGATCTGTCAAAACACTCATTTGTAAACTAGCAGATGGGACAGTTTATCTGGAGGAAACCGTTGACCATAGAGCTGACAGAAGTTAATTTTCCACAAATCAAAGCCCTGTGTAGTCATTGTTGTCCTAGAACTCACTCTGTAGAGCATTTCAGCTTCAAAGTCAGAGATTGCCTGCCTCTGCCTTTGTAGTGGTGGGCTTAAAGGCTTGTGCCACCCCCACCTGGCTAACAGAGACAAGTTTCAATGGGAAAATAGCACAGAATATAAAAACATAAGGCTGGGACAGCCCCTCAGTGACATAGTGAGTAAAACTCACCTCAAGTTTATGTTCATTTACAAACATTCATGCTCTTAGAACCAATATGCTTACAGCAGTAAAAGGAAGAGAGGCAATGACAAAGTCTTCCTAATTCAAAACTGCACAGGCACTTTTAGGTCTAAGAACATCTCTGATCTTTCAGAGTGTCTGTCAGCCTCTGTATTGTCAACCATTCTCAACATTTCAATATCAGACCGATCAACACCAACGTTAAAAAAAAAAATTAAAAACCTGGAGCCAGTTGTGGTAGTGCATGCCTTTAATCCCAGTGCTTAGGAAGGAGATCTCTGTGCATTGAAAACTAGCCTGATCTATAGTTCGAGTTTGGGAACACCCAGGTCTAAACAATAGAAACCTGTCTCAAAAATAACAAAAAAACAAAAAACATGGTTAACTGGCAAGATGGGTAGTATATAGTGCTGTTGCAGAGGACCAGGGCTTAGTTTCCAGGATCCATATTGGGCAGTCTGGAACTCCAGCTCCAGGGGATGTGACATGCTCTTCTGGCCTCCACGGGCACTCGAAAGAGCACCTTGTAAACAGAATCAAAGAACTGGGGACAATGACACAAGTGCTCAGTTTCTGTGCCCTGGGCTAATCACCACTGGGTAAGTAATCACGAGCTGGAGTTCACACCCAGTCTGATGCATAGACCGTGAGTCAGGTGTGGTGGTACTGGTCTGTCATCAAGCTATGTGGTAGACAGAGGCATGAGATCACAGGTTCAGTGCACACCTGAGCTACACAGTGAGGCCAAGGGCAGCTTGAGCAGCCTACTGAGACCCCTTCTTTACATTACTAAAATGTAAAAAGGTAAGAAAAAGGGATGAGGGTGTTGCCAGTGGCAGAGCATGTGAGAGGTCTTGGGATCAATCTTCAGAACCCAGAAAAATAATAATTTAATAATTGGTTTTTTTTTCCATTATGGAAGTGCAGGCTAGTTGAACAATGGGTAACGCCACTAACACAGATCAGAAGATTCTAGGTTCAACTCATGGCTGGTTTGGTCATCTTGGGTTTCTTTTTTGTTGGGTATGGTAGTTCCAACACTTGGGAGACAAAGGAAGATATATCTCTGTGAATCCCAGCTAGTCCGTCTTCAAAGCAGATACACGGCCAGCCAGGGCTAGACAGTTAAGACCTTATTTAAAGTAAAAAAAAAAATACTGGAAAGGTAGCTCAGCAGTTAAGAGCACTGACTGCTCTTCCAGAGGTTCTGAGTTCAAATCCCAGCAACCACTTGGTGGCTCACAGCCGTCTATAATGGGATCTGATGCCCTCTTCTGGTGTGTCTGAAGAGTGTGACAGCATACTCACATACATAAAATAAATCTTTTTTAAAAAAGCCAATGTAATTGTATTTTTAATAGCCCAACACACTTTTTTTAATGGCTACAACCACGCTGACCTCGCTCTAGAAGTTGTATCTGAATCTGAGGACTAAACCACACACAAGTGGCTTCGCAGTTTCTATAGCATGTCTGCAGCAGAGAGATGTATCTTAACTTTTACCTGTGCACTGAACTTGATCAGAACCATGTACTGATTCGGAGTAGAGTCCCTGATGATTTTCATTTGTTCAATTACATCATTGAATGGGGCAACAAACTTCATAAGGTCGTGACTGGTCATGGTGGCAGGGACGGTGAGGACACACAGCATGGCACTGCGCCGCACATCTTCTTTTAGGGAGGTCATCTTACTAAGAGGAAGACAATGAGACCGTCTTGAAAAGTCTGGAGAACAATAGCAAACAACTCTTTTGTCTGAGAAATTATGAAAAAAAAAGGCTAGTATTTCTCAAATCAACTGAAATAAGTGGTGAGTTCACTTGAAATCACACACTTACTGAATACCCGAGTCCTTTTCCACATCCTTTAAGGCAGGCTCTAAATGATCTAAACCCACCAGAGTTTTCAATCTTAAAAAAATATTTGATTAATCTGTTGAGAATGTCACACAATGTATTTTGGTTGTATTCACCTCATACAGCACCTCTCCAGAATTTTTCATCATGACTTAAACAGTTGTTAGTTTATACTACCAGACTCAGTGTTTTATTCTCTTTTCAAAAAATATTTTTTATGTGTATAAGTGTTTGCCTACACATATGTCTGTGCACACACATAGGCCTTATGTTTAGAAGAAGGCATAGACCCCCTGGAACTAGGGATGGTTGTGAGCCACCTTGAGGGTGCTGGAAACTGAATCCAGGTCCTCTGCCAGAGCAGCCAGTGCTCTCAACCTCTGAGCTATGTCTCTAGCCCCATGGTTCAGTCTCTTTGATTTTGAATAATAATGTATCACTGAATAACTATGAAGCACAGTGCCTCAGTGAGGTTCTCTTAAGAACTCCAGAAGAGGAGTGATCAAAAATCTATTTGACAATTTTAACCTCTGACAATGGGACTGGTGATTAGAAAAAGTACTATTGAGCTGAACAGCTGTGAGGAAGAGAAACCTTCTACAGTACAATTTGCTTCTGATCTGTGACAGCTGGGATCCAAAATGGCTACCTGATGACTGGCTGCTTCCCATTTTCCCTGGAGGGACATGGCAGACAACCAAGTATTGTATTCAGAGCACTGAAGACCCAGCTGGTGGGTTATCTGTCCAAGTGCTTCTTTACCTTGGGCTTCCAAAAGAAAGCATGTATGTATGCATGTATTATGTATGTTTGTATACAGGGGGAAAGAAATTGTAAAAGCCAGGCCTAGTGCTGCATACCTTTACAGGCAGATCTCTATGAGTTCCAAACCAGCCAGGGCTATCAGTGAGACTTTGTCCCAAACAAAACAACAACAAAAACCTTAAAACAAAACGATGTCATGAAAACAGGCATTCCAGCTAACATCACCTGGCTTCTGAGGTTTGGTATAGTTATGGAAAACACACAAACATGTGGTGCTTTGGCTCCTTTTGTTTTCAATCTCCCAATCAATACCCATGCTAACGGTTAATAAAATTTTTTCCCAAGCTTACATGCATCTACATGTTTATGTTTGAGTAAGGAAAGCTTTGGCCCAATCTACACTGTCAAACACACAGCACTCAGAACTCTGCAGTCCACAGTACCTAAGGGCAGTCAGTATGTTGTCATACTTGTTTCTGGCGAACACGTTTCTCCCTGCTGAAAGCAAAATGAGAGCAGTCTGGAGGGAGAGCTTACTTTGTCTTGTACAGGTGCATGATGCCGTGGACTATCTCTACTGAAGGGTTGCCACTGAAGAAAGAAATCTGCTCTGGGAGCTGTTTGGATGGAGAATCCGGGGCTGTGTTCACAGACTCACTCTGTTCTCTACTTCTCTGTGCAGAGACAGGGGCTGCTGATGACTTCTTTTCTCCCATTGTGTCTCCCAACTCATCTTACAAAAGTGAAAATTAGCAGATCACAAAGGGCTGGAAATAAGCTTAAGGAGCCTAAGAAAATTAGAATTTCAAGTGACAGAGACACTGGACTGTATTGCATTAAGAACCATATTCATGCAGGATATGATGGCTCACGCCTGCAATCCCAACACCAGGAGGCTGAAGCACAAAAGCTGCAGATGTAAGAGACCAGGTCACAAAAACCAACATATACTGTTGAACTGCTGGGGCTGGGAATATCCCAAGAACATTTAAAGCTCTCTCTGCCTAAAAACATCTCCTACCCTTGTAAAAATCTCTTAAACAGTGGGGTTAGGGAGCAGCATTTGAACTGTAAATAAATAAAATAATTTAATATATTAAAAAAAAATCTCTTAACACTCTCAAAAGCCCAACAGAAGCAAGCTCCTCCCACATCCACCCCAACACAAGAAAGCAACAACATTCACCGCCGGCTCCTCTGTGACAGTTGGGGCTCTCTGAAAACCGAACCTTCCAGTTCTGACCACACCTGTGCTGGAGATGCACAAAGCATCAACTTCCTCAACTGTGCGGGCCAGTGGGGCAGGGAGCCCACAGCAGGCTTCCCCAGATGTGCTGCTCCACTGGAGCTGAGCTAGTGGCGACGAGCACTCCCACCTCGATATACTCCATCTATCTTTTCCTTTAGTATTCTTTTAAAATCGGGTCTTAGGTTATGTTTCAAACTCCAGGGTTTAAATAACCCTTTTGCCTTTGCCCCTTGAGTAGGTGGAACTAAAGGCATGCACCTCTGAAATCAATTTTACCATTAACTTAGGAAGGAAGAAAAAAAAAGACAATGAAATGTGCTTCACAAATCACATAAAGAACACAAGTGCTTAAAAAAAAACAAACATGTTGGAACTATGGCTCAGTTGGTAGAGTGCTAGCTAGCCTTACATGCCTGAAGCCCTGGGTCTGTGCCCAGCAGCACGAAAACTGGATGTACTGGTATATATACATAACCCCAGCACTCAGGTGGTGAATGTAGAAAGATTAGAACTTCAAGGTCATCTTCATTAATAAATACACCAAAGGTGTGCCCCATCGGCTCATCCACCAGGAAGAAAAAACACAGCCAGGGGCTCATAGTACAGGAGCATAGCCAGGCTTCCCGAGGGCATACCTGCGCTGGCCTTCATGGTCTCAATAATCACATCAGTCATTTCCCGGCGGCCAAGGTGCTGGTGGATGATTGCTGCTTTTTCCCCAGGTGACTTCCCTTCTAGACAGGCGACAGCTGAAGCCAATGTCTTCTTTCTGATCTCCTCATCGGACATCTCTCCAGCTGAAGAACACATCAAAGATTAATACTTTATGATAGAACAAATTCCTCTCACTTCTCGGCACTCCGATCAATAGGTTTCCTTCTCTTCTACCGCACGTCCCTGTGGATGAGGCCCTTTTTTTTCAGTTCCTCTAGCAGTCCTACAGACAGACAGCATTCATCACAAAAATCTGAGACAAGGGGCCGTTCTGCCGACTTTTAACAAACTCACAGGAATAAAGGCGTTCCAGGTTTCATGGTGACTCCACCCAGATGAACTATCATGAGTAGCACCCAAAAACTTGTGAGCCTATGTTGTGGCCAAAATGCAAGTCTCACGAATAAGTGGCATTTCAGAATCCATGAGATGTGACTGAAATTACCTTAACATCAGCTCTGAGGCAGACCCCAGGCTTATCCAGCCAAGCACTCAACCCACACAACAGAGCACACAGTAGGACATCTCAATCTAGGCTTTGCTGACTAAATGTCTCCATGACCGGGTCTTTATGAAGTTACCCGTTTGTACATAGGGCTAACTTAGTTGACTTTTAGATCTAGGGGTCACTTTGAGCTATTGAAAGCTGCTTGTAACCTTGAAATAAGTCAGTCATTTGAGTCCAAAAGGACAAGAGAGACCACAACTGACACTCCTCTCCTGCAGTTCCAAAGGCTGGACTCAGTGTCCAGTGATGCCATTCTTCCGAGAACAAGTGCCAGCCAGCCCAGCTCTCCAAACTAAGTACGTGTTCCCGTTTCTCTTTTTCCATCAACTAATCACAATTAGTTCGTATGCCTCAAATTAGAGAGGAATCTGACTCAGGGCACAAACTCTGACAGATACCAAGCAATTGCCCTCCCCCACACACCTTTTCTGTTTGTTTAGACAGGTTTCCCTGTAACCCAGACTGGCTTGGGGTTGCCTGTCCTCCTGCCTCCACCTCAGGAGTCTCAACGTTATCAGGTAATGTTGTGACGATCAAGGGAGAGCCGAAGCTTCATGGCCCACTAAGGAAGTCTGTGACTGGTGGGAAAGACATCAGATTCTCGGGCCCAGCTGGATTAGAACCCGTGTTTCCGGCCTCTCATACCTAACTTTGAACAAATCGTTTAACCACTGGCCTGCCTGCCAGTTTGGAAAGGGCGCACAGCATCCACCCCCGCCCCAGGCCCCGCTTTCTCGCAGCGAGGAAGAAGTCGAGCAGAGGCACCTGGCAAGCCCGGGGGCGGATGGAGCGAGGGCTGCGGACCCGCCGGCCGTGCGCGAGGCCGCGGACTCACCGGCGGCGCTGAAGCCGAAGTCGGCGGGGACCGGCGAGTGACCCGCGAGCTCCAGTCGGATGACCACCAGTGACACACTCATAGGACAGGCGCTGGTCGGCGTGGGCCCCGGCGGGCTGAGGGATGGCTGCGGGCCGAGCCCAGAGGCCGAGCGGCCCGCGGTCGGCAGCGCCGCCACCGCCTCAGAGCCGCGGCCGCCGCCTCAGCAGCGGCAGCCCTTCTCGCGCAGCCGGCCGAGCCACAACAACCTCCACTTCCGCCTCTCGGCCGCCGTCTCTTTCCCGCAGGGTCGCGCACGCGCACGCGTCGGCGGGAAGGGGCGAGGCCCCGGGTGCGCATGCGCTTTCGGCGGCCGCTACTGAACCTTGGCTGACCGTCTGGACGGAGCTCCTAGGAGCGTGCGCAGTCAGTGCAGAGCAGTCTGGGCTTCCTTTCTACTTTGACCCCTCTCTCCGTTTGTCCCTAGTTTCCCCACAGGGTTCACGGAGACTCTGAGGGTTGGAGGAGACACTGAGAGTTCCTGGGTCTTCGATCTCAGGGTTGTAACTTTATGCAGGTATGACGATGGGCTGGTAAGGAACACAGTGGCTTCACACATGTTCCACTGAAAGCCGGACACTGCGGGGCTGAGTGGGATGATGCCTTTGCAGACACAGAAAACAAACCCAGACTGGACAACCTTCGACACTCTTGCGATTCTGAGCAAGTTGTTGTGTAACCACTCGGCTGTGTGAAATGAAAGCTATGTGGAGACAGACACAATCTGGGAAGCCTATAATTTGGTTTTGCTTTCATTTTCATTTTTAAGATATACTTATTTATTTTATGTATATGAGTACACTGTAGCTGTCCTCAGACACACCCGAAGAGGGCATCGGATCCCATTACGAATGGTTGTGAGACACCATGTGGTTGCTGGGAATTGAACTCAGGACCTCTAGGAGAGCAGTCAGTGCTCTTAACAGCTAAGTCATCTCTCCAGCCCTCATTTTTATTTTTTGTTTGTTTTTGTTGTTGGGTTTTTTGTTTTTGTTTTGTTTTGTTTTTTGAGTCAGTTTTTGCATGTACTCCATGTCCTGGAACTCATTCTGTAGCCCGGGCTGGCCTCAAACTCAGAGATCTGCCTGCCTCTGCCTCCTGAGTTGTGGGATACAGCCCTGCCCCACCACCATCTGGCCATCTTTTAGTTGTTTTGAGACAGGGTCTGGTGTAACCCAAGATAGCTGGAACTCAAAACATTGGAGAAAAGATAAGCTGTGTTCTCTCTCTATTGGAAACAGATGTCCTTGAACTTCTGACCCTCCTGCCTCTTCCACCTCACCAGTGCTAGGGCTACAGGCTTCTGCTGAAGGCTTTGTGCTTCAGGAGATGTCAGGATAGAATGCACTGAGGAATGTACTTCAGTGGTAAAAAGCTTGGGGTATAGGCTCTGGGTTCAATGTCTTGTATACACACACAAGGAAGAAAGAAGAGAAACACAGGTAAATCAGTGCATACATGAAAACAAAACATGACATGACAGGATGCTATTCTGTATGTGCTATAGTATAAGAGGTGTGAGAGAGGCCATATACAAATTACACACCTGTAACAGGAACACACGATACTTAGAGATGTTTATGCTATTGCCTGTGCAGTATATCTCATGCCCTTTTAATGCCAGGGTTTCTCAACTTCTGCTCACATTTCACGTCCTGATAACCCTTTCAGGATGCATGTATGTGTGTCTGTGAGCCATAGATGTCAGGAGTACGCTCAACTGGTGGTGACCACCGAAAAATGTGCCCAGATAAAGCCACATGTCCTCTCTGCAGCTCAAATCACACACACCCCTGAGAATTACGGGCTTCTATGAAAATGCATAAGCCACCCACACAGTGTAGATTACCTGACCCTGTGTCAGATGTGTTTATGGTACTGAGGCACACCTCCAAGTTAAGTGTTAGATAACCTTAAATGGTGTGCCACATACTAACTTGATAGCTCTACATTCTTTACTTTAGGCAATGGTGACCGCATCCCCCTTTGTAATAGGTACTGTAATTTAATTGCCCCATTTTACTGAGGAGGAACCTGAGGCTCAGAGAGGAAAACATACCCTCATAGGTAGCAGAGTCAGATTTTGAAACCAGTCAACCCAGATCACTTATGTCTTCCCACGCCAGCTCTGTAATATAAAACTATTCGCCATGTGGATTGTTTATGAGATACAATGGAGGCAGGAAGTCTGCATTAGTCTAACCTCATTTCCGACTGACAAGGAGGAAACTAAGACACTTTGTGGTCTAGAGGATGCCAGTTCCAAGAAACTAGCATTGTTAATCAGGGATGGACAAGTTGTCACAGCTCTTGGTGGCTGTCAGCGACTCAAATGTGTCCCTAGCTCTTCCCTCCCTCCATCCCTCTCTCCCTTTTCTTGCTGGCTAGCCTGGGCTAGTCCAGCCTTCAAGGCTGCCCTGCCTCTGCCTCTCTTGTGCTAGGGATACAGTCCAGCATCCTCATGACTCCACGCTGTTTTCTGATCTATCCAGTTTACCCGTCCTTCAGGCCATTTACCCTGAGGAACTGCTCTGACTCTCACACCAAGCCCCAGGGGATGGCTGTCACTCAGTCCTTGCCTTATGGAGCTTAAAATAGGAGCAGATAGAACAATTAGTGTGGAGAGGGGTAAATATTCCACTACAGGTATGGGAAAGGAACATTGGGAGTGGGAGCCCACCACACACCTGCCACAGTCAGCTTAGAGAAAGAAAGCAAATCTACGGAGAAGGCAAGGCTGAGGTGTAAAAGTGAGTGGAAATTCACCAGCCAGATGAAGCAGGTGCCAAAGACCTGGAGAGAAGGGAGATGGAGTGCTTGCCTAGTGTGCACAAAGGCCAGAGTCCGATTCCCCAGGGATACACAACCCAGCAGTGGTAACATAAGCCTGTAATCTCTACCTCCACATTGGTTTGTTATCCCTCATAGACTTTGGCTTTGGCACAGAAGTAAAATAGAAAAAGGCTCAGCAGCCCTTGAAGTTTGGAGCTTGGGGTAGGGGTGGGGGGGTTGGTTTGTTTTTAACTACCAAATTCAGCCAAATTTTGATGAATAAGTACATCACGCCATTTTCAAGATTTACCGTTTAATAATCATTTGCTAGCTGGGTACAGTAGTATGTGTGCCGGCCATACCAGCTCAGTAGGGAGACTGAAACAGGAAGATTGCCTGCACCCAAGCACTTGAGACCAGCCTGGTCAGCAGAACGACACCCATCTCAAGAATAAAGAAAAAAGAAGAAAGGTTTCTTTTATAGGTCTTGGTTTTGTCCGCTTGTGAGTTTCTATTTCTGTTTGGGGTTTGTTTGTGCGTTTGAGATAGGGTCTCATTATGTATCCCTGGCTGGCCTGGAGATGCAGAGATCCCCCGCCTCTGTCTCCCTGGAGCTGAGATTATAGGTGTGGACCTGCAAGCCCCAATAAAAGCCTAATAATCTCATAGTTGATTAGGAAGGCCTCCAACGTTAGGAAACCAGGCCCTTGGTGTTCTAATGACAGGGTCTGGAGACAGTTTACCTCTTGTGCTCTGGACCCAATCAATGGATTGATCCCATGACAGGTTTGTAATGAGATACCTTTGTTGGGAGCTGGTGAATCCTGGGAGGTGGGGCCCAGCTAGAGGAAGCAAGTCACTGGTATATGTCCTGGTGTCTTGCTCTGGCCATTACCTGTGTTCCCTCTCTCTGCTCCCTGCTTGGCCATGAAGTACAAATCTCTTTTCTGTCATGGTGTTCTGGCCAAGTGCATGGAGCTGTGTAGCCATGAATTAAGCTCTCTGAAACTGTACCCCATGCAGCTCTGTCAGGGAGCCAGTCACAGCGATGAAAAAGGTGACTAACACACAGCTTCTTTAAGTTGCCTAGGCTAGCCCGAAACTTAGCAATCCTGCCCGAGTCATTAGACTACCACACACTGTTTCCAATGAAGGTTTTACATGGGGTTAAGGCGGGCTGCTGGTGCAGGACTTTAATCCTAGCACTCTGGGGGCAGAGGCAAACTGGTCTGAGTTTGAGGCTCTGTAGAGTGAGTTCCAAGATAGCCAAGGCTACATGGATAAACCTGTGTCAAAAAAAAAAAAAAAACCCTTGGAGTAAAATGGGGTTAAGATGTGGTCACATCTGTGGCTTTGAAGGATTCCTCCAGCTGGTAAGGGAGGAAGGTGGAAAGAAGAGTCGGGGAACCATCAGGGTTCCCGAAGAGATGTGGGCAGTGAGAGAAGAAGGCGGCAGATGGGGTTCTCAGGAGGAGGTGCAGGCAGGGCTGAGGCAGTGTTGGGATTGAGCAGAGTCGGGGCTCGAAACCCCTTTTCCGTGGTTACAGCAGTTGAGGGCTGAAGCCAGCTGTGGGTGGGCTTGAGTGTTCGTGGGGCATCAGATGGGGGCTGTGAGTGGCACCAAGCTCAGGGATACCCTAACCCTAACTTAACCCTAACCCAGGATAGAAGCTGTGACTCAAGCTGCCCTGAATCTTCTTCCCACGCAGCCTCTGTCTCACCATGTGCATAAGGAGGCTTTTCCAGCCATCCTCTCTCCACTGGGTACGGAGGACCACTGTCCTGAAGCATCCCCCGGGCAGGCATCAGGGATTCCTCCGCTGGACACATTCTGGAGGCCGAAGCTACAGAGCGGTCATCTTTGACATGGGAGGAGTTCTCGTGCCTTCTCCCGGGGCAGTGGCTGCAGGTGAGCTCCTTACCCTTTTTAACTTTTAGTGGAGCTAAGTGGGAGTGGGGAAGTAGAGACAGAGAGGCCCTAAGGGTCACATTCTCAGCCCCAGAGTTTGGGCAAATTATTCGGCGGCTCTGAGTCATGGTTGCTTGTCAGTAAATTAGGGCTAGTAATGGACCCTCCTTCCTGGAGATTCGAGGGAGAGCTAAATGAAATGGCCTACGGAAGGAAATACAGTAGATCAATTGGTAGCACGCAAGAAGCCCAGGGTTCAGTCCTTAGCACCTCATAAGCTAGGTGTGGTGTTTGGTAGGTTGGAGCTGGAGGATCAGGTATTCAGGATTATCCTCAGCTAAGCATCAAGTTCTAGGATAGCCCGAGCTAGATGAAATGTCTCTGAATAAACAGTAACACTAGGAAGGAACTTTGCCTTCTGCCCGGGTGTTACGGTAGGAGCTGTTACGTTCTGTTACGCCAGTGAACTGAAGCCTCCAAAACTGAGTCCAAGTACATCTTTCCTCCCTTAAAAACGACCAAACAATAATTAGCCAGAGAAAAAGTACAAAAACTGAAGTCCTCAGTCATGGCAGCTACAAACCTGAAGCTGTCCCAGCACACCCCAGAGCCAGCGCTCAAGCCTGCGTATGGTCTGGGGTTCTTGTCAAGCGCGATAGGACTTCACTGTGAGCTCATAGCTTAAGTCAAGGATTGGGTAGCATTTCCAAGAAAGAGGCAAAGGGCAAGGATCTTAGGTACTGAGGGCCATAAAGTCTCTGCCGAAAGTGCCTGAGTGCGGCCTATACAGAGTCAGAGCAGCCAGGGATGACGGTAAATGAAGGCATGGCGTGCAGTCTCCCAGGCACCAGTGGGACTTTCACGTGTCACAAGATACCGTTTTGTTTTGTTTTGTTTTGTTTTGTTTTTGTTGGGTTAGTTTTCAACTTCTTCAGAAGGTAAAGCCATTCTGACTCACAGGCCATGGGTTCACTCTCAGCACTGCAAGAAGACAGTGGGGAAATGCGGAAGAGACAGGGAGGAGCTGGAGGACACACAGCCTCTTCCCAGCTGTGTACCACATACCTGCCTGGATTCGAGAGCTCGGAAAGAAGTCCTCGCCCCTTCCCGTTGCCATGATAATCACCATGATGAAGGGCATCTTGGGAGGAAAGAGTTGTCTTTGAGTTCCACACCGTAGCTAGAGTCTCATGGAGGGAACCGAACCTGGGGACAGGAAAAGAAGCAGAGGCCACAGAGGACGGTTGGATTGCTCCCTCCCCATGGCTTGCCCACCCTGCTTTCTTAGATAGCCCAGGACCACCCCACAAATGGCACCACACACACAGACCAGACCCTCCCCATGGATCACTGGTTGAGAAATGCCCCACAGACTTGCCTACAGAACAGTGTGACAGAGGGGTTTTCTCACATGAGGTTCTCCCTTCTCAGATAACCCTAGCTTGTGTCAAATCGACAAAAACAAAACAAACAAACAAAACAAAAAAACTTAATCCAACACAACTCCCTAGTCTATCCCTAGTTAGTTAAAAGTTAACTAACTCGTGTAAGAAAAGAGAAGCAAATCCCAGCTAGGGCTGTAGCTCAGGGCACAGTCCTCCTGTTACTGCTAAGTGCCCAGTGTGCGCCCTGCACTGACTAGATCAGATGTTTTGTGTGCTCTGGTTGCCTCTTTCTATATGTCTGTAGGTCACTTAGATTTCTTTTTCTGTGAGTCTTCGGGTTTCTTGCTGAACTGCAGTGAGTGGCTTTTGTCAGCTGTATTAAGTATCTTTGATGGTTTATTAAGTATATTTGGATGGGAGATTTTCTCATTGTCTTCTCTATGTGCATTTGTGTGCGCCTGCCTGTGTTTAGGATGGGGTCGGTGCCTGTGGAAGCTGAAGTCAGGCCCATTCAAGAGCAGTAAACACTCTTAACTACCAAGCCATCTCTCCAGCTGCCCCCCCCCAGGCCCCCCCTTGTGTGCTTTGATTCTATTTATAATACTTTTGATGGTTCTTTATCTTTTCTTGTGAGGAAGGATCCATGCCAAGATTTGCATTTTTTAAAAGTAGCTCATTAGAGCCATCTGTTTCTTCCTTTATAGTTTTAGACTTTTGAGTCTTGGTTGAGAAATTCTTTTCTAGACGGATGGGGTGGTTCCGAATCTGTGATTCTAATACATGGGGATCTGAGGCAGGAGGATCACTGAGAGTTCCAAGGCAGCCTGGGCTGTGTACTGTGGTCCAGGTGAGCCAACCTCATTTATGGACTACTCAGTGTTGCAGTAACCTCTCCAACCCAAATAAGCCTGTGCGAAGAAAACACAACTCAATTAATATGAATACAGGCTGCGCACCTAGATTGGGCAGATCTACACTACACCACTCTGTTCCCCAGCTATGAGATCCCTTCTATCTGTGGTTTCTCCAGGCCACATGTTTCAGCTCCATCTTCCTTCCACCTCTTCTCCCTCAGTCCTCCCCTTCTCTCCTCCTTCTCTCTCAAACTTTTCAGCTCCACCTTCCCTTCCCCTTCCCTATCACAGGCTCTAGCCTTTATTTTGAAATGGGGAGAAGGTTCCCTAGAAGTCACCTGAGTAGTGAATCACTTCTTGTCCTAGGCAGCTCCTCTTGGGGAAGCAAAATTAGCATCAAAATACAAACAGCACCAGGGCTAAAAGAACAGGATTGCAAGGCTGGGGAGAGAGCTCAGTAGGGAAGTGCATGAAGAACTCACTGCTGTGTCTCAGGGTCCTGTAAAAAACGCTGACTGTGGTGGCTGTGCCTATAAGCCCAGCACTGGTTACGTGGAGGCCCAAGGATTCCTGGGACTGGATGGCCAGCCATTAGATGGATGAGTGGGCTCCATTATTGAGGGCACCTGTCTTAAAAGAGATGGATGGCATTCCTAAGGATGACAACAGAGGTCATCCTCTTGCCTTTGAATGTGTGTGCATGTGCTCGAATGAGTGTGTAGACATTTTTTTTTTTTTTTTAATCTTACCTGGTAGGTGATTCTGGCAACTTTTCCTTTTCATGGCAGTAGGATCTAGGCCTTGTTTGTGCTAAGCACACAGTCTGCTGGAGCTCTCTCCCCTCTGCCACTCCTCTTCCCCTCCCCCACAAGCTTTCCTACACTTCCGTGTCAGTGGGTGTAGGTTTACTCCAAGGTCTGGCAGGCTTTTCCTCCAAGGACCATGTCAGTTTTATGAGCTGCATCATCTCTGCCACAAACAGGTTTCTGAGTTAGTCACCTTGATGGTTGTTGTGACAATATAGGCGTGGCGGGCGTTCTAGAAACACTTAACAGGTCGGAGGTTAGGGTGTGCTTCTGGTAGCGTGCTTGCCTTGTGGTCAATGCCAGTGCTGAAGAAACAAAACCCAAGAACCCAGAGAGACTGATGGGGCCCCTGAGACATAATCATAACTGACGTAGCAAACCCTCTCTATCCATACAGATTCACCTTTCAAACCTTTTCATTTTTTCTTTTTTAAGATTTATATATTTCATTCATTTCATGGGTACACTGCTGTGTCTTCAGACACACCAGAAGAGGGCATCGGATCCCATTACAGATGGTTGTGAGCCACCATGTGAACTCAGGACCTCTGGAAGAGCAGTCAGTGTTCCTAACCGCTGAGCCATCTCTCCAGCAATCAAACCTTTTCTTTACGGGCTGCTCTGCACACACAGCCTTGTACGGAACCTTCCCTTCCTTTGTGAATATATCTGGGAGAAATTCCTGGAGGTGAAATTCTGACATCAGGCCTACATGGGAGATTTTTGACAGAAACTGCCAAACGGCTCGCCACAAACGCTGTCCTTGTTTATATCCAAGAACAGAACACGAGGGTGCCAGTTTCCTTCCAAGCTTGCCAACTCTGGGGCGAGCAGAAAGGCTGTGCTCTTCAGAGCGCTTGGAGGCTAAGGAAGCCTTGCTTTTAAGGTGCTTGCCATTCTCCATGTGTGTACGCTGCCTTGACAGTGGTCGTTCTGAAGACCTCGACTGCTTCTCTCTTTATTCCTTTCCGTGACGCCAGTCTCAAGACACAGGTTCCACTTTCTCAGAAAAAGTGTTTCAAAACAGAAGATCCGGGCTGGAGAGATTGTTTACCGTTAAGCTTGCCTTCGGAGCACCTGAGTTTGGTTCCCCCACCCCATGGCTCACAACCGCCTGTAACTCCAACTTCAGAGGAGCTGCTGTCCTCTTCTGTGTCTCTACAGGCAACTCAAGTGATGGCAAAACTGGACCCTCAGTATCCCTGCTCCCTGTCTGGGTCATCTCTCCCCAGTGTGAGAATACAGACTTCCCTGGAGCATACACAGCCACCACAGTGATGTCACAGGACCAGGGGCTGTCACTCCAAGCTCCCCAAGCCCCAGCCATGTGGTGCCGTCCCTTATCCTGTGTGTGTGTTGTGTCCTACAGGATGGGAGGTGCAGAACCATGTCCCTTCTGGAACTATAGTGAAGGCTTTGATCAGCGGTGGCGACAGTGGACCCTGGATGACATTTATGAAAGGGAAGATGACAACTGAGCACTTCTTGGAAGAATTCGGGAGACTGTGCTCTGAAATCGTGAGTGATGGATACTTCTCTTTTTGTTTCTCCCCTTTTTCCTTGTTCAGGGGAGGGGTGCTGACACAGGTATGTAGCCCACAGCAGCCTTGAACTCCCCCTGTGTTCCAGGATGAGCTCAAACTGCTGATCCTCCTGCATCAGCCTCTGAGGTGCTTGGGTTACAGCCATGAGTCTAGTGTTCTCAGTTTTCTCTTGGCCTCAAGTATGCTTCCAGTCAGCCATAACATGGATTTAAATGAACGGAAACGAAAACCTCACAGCCTGTCTTCGTTTTGAAGTTCTTCCGTCCATGCCTAGGCATTCGGCATTGAGTCCGTGTGTGAATAAGCAACTCTGCTCTTGACTGTAACCCACAGCAGACACCGGAACACGAGCCATCAGCCTAATGGTTTTGGGCCAAAGCTTATTAAATCAATAAACAGTGACCATTTTCTCTGCACCGTGCACGACTTCTCTGACCTTCAAAGCTCCTTTCAAATACAATTTAAAACACATCAATAAACTCCATGGAAGGACAGTATGGTGCTGGACACTGGCGAAAGTATCTTTTATGCTGTTGAGTTAGGACGCTTAAAGCTTCTACAATGGGGCAAGTACGACCACTCAGCCAGTTAAGATGCTGGCCACCAAGCCTGGTGACCTAAAGGTCACTTCTCAGGGTCTAAATGAATATAAATAAAAATGTACTTTTTAACATGCTAAAGACAGCAGCAAGCCTTGAAACTGTGCCAGCTGGTCAAAGCTCAGAGGGGACCCTGGGGTCCTGCAGTAGAGACACCTGTTGCTTGAGTTTGCATGTACAGGAAGCATGTGGTGGGCTTCTAGGGAGAGAAATGGGGACTGTTCCTGGGCCTGGTTTCTCTTTAGGACAGTACGCTCTCTCTTGATGGTGATGGTTGTACAACTTTGTGGGTATTGAAAACCATTATTTGGGTCTGGTGGTTCATCTTCCCAACACTCAGGAGGCTGAGGTAGGAGGATTAAACCAAATAAGACAACACAGCTGAGGTAGTGTGCACCTTTACTCTGGGCACTGGGGAGGCAAGGGCAGGCAGCCTCCATGCGTGCCAGGCCAGACAGGGCTTTAGAGGGAGACCCCATCTGAAAGCCACAGAAACAAAACATGGAAGAGATGTTGACCTGCACACCCTATTTAGGCAGACTGCCTGATATTAGTTACATTTCTGTGTAAATTATTACAAAACCTACCTAGGCCGAGAAGCTGTGTCAAGTTGACACAAAACCAGCCAGTACAAGCCCAGAGTAGAGCAAAGAACTCTTGTGACCAGAATGGGGACCCGTCTCTGGCTATTTCAACCACTCTAACTCTTAATTCTAAATCAAGGAATTTGTTTTTGTTTTTAATTTTTGAAGCAGAGTTTGAGAAGGGGTCTGTACTGGCTGGTTCTGTGTCAACTTGACACAGCTGGGGTTATCACAGAGAAAGGAGCCTCGGCTAAGGAAATGCCTCCTTGAGATCCAGCTGTAAGGCATTTTCTCAACTAGTGATCAAGTGGGAGGGCCCAGCCCATTGTGGGTGGTGCCATCCCTGATCTGGTAGACCTAGGTTCTATAAGAAAGCAGGCTGAGCAAGCCAGGGGAAGCAAGCCAGTAAGTGACATCCCTCCATGGCCTCTGCATCAGCTCCTGCATCCTGACCTACTTGGGTTTCAGTTCTGACTTCCTTTGGTGATGAACATGGAAGTGTAAGCTGAATAAACCTTTTCCTCACCAACTTGCAACATGGTCATGATGCTTTGTGCAGGAATAGAAACCCTGACTAAGACAGGGTCTCTCTGGTGCCCTGGCTAACATCAAAGCTCAGATCTTCCTCCTTCACTTCCCAGGGTTGGAATTAAAACCCAGCCCCTAAATGAGTTTTTAAAGGCTTCTGTACACCCAGAAGGTGATATTTACCGGTTGTCCTGGTTACTGTGAAGGCCGAGGCAGGGGAATCACTTGAGCACAGGCACTGGGGGCTTGTCTGCTTGGTATACTAAGAACTCCTCTCAAAATACCAGTGTAGACTCTGATCATCAAGCCTGTGCTGGGCTCTCACATTCAGGCAGCAGAGGATGCTGGGAATGGACTTCCCCCTAAGGCCTTGAGGGACCACACTAATGACCATACTAATTCCTTTACCGTTCACAGGCAAAGACTTCAGTGCCTGTGAGCTCCTTTTTCTCCCTGTTGACCAGTGAGCAAGTGGTAAAGCAGTTCCCAGTGATGTCACGGGCCATCTCTCAGATCAGAGCACAGGGCCTTCAGACTGCACTCCTGACCAATAATTTTTGTCTTCCCAATGGGAAAAGCTTTTTGCCCCTGGACCGGAAGCAGTTTGATGTGGTGAGTATAAGGTGGTGATGGATGTGCTGGAGATGCTCTGAGTGCAGCTCCAAGAGCTGCCTGATGGCAGTCTCCAGGAAGTGGGTTTTTATTTATATGTCTGACTGTCTGTCTGTCTGTCTGTTTTCAAGTCAGAGTTTCTCTGTATAGCCCTGACTGTCCTGGAACTTATTCTGTAGACCAGGCTGACCTTGAACTCACTGAGACTGACCTGCCTCTGTCTCTCCCATGCTGGGATTAAAGACCTGGCCTTAGTTTAGTTTTTTCTTTTTCTTTTTAAACGGGGTCTTATAATATAGTCCTGGCAACCTGGGACTGACTATGCCAACCAAAACGACCTGGAAATCACAAAGGCCCACCTATTCTTGCCTCCCAAATACTGGGACTAAAGGCATGCACTGCCACACCCAGCAAAATGGGCCCTCAAATCATAATTGTGCTTTAGGCTGGAGAGATAACCCAGAGCTCCAAAGCATTAGCTGCTCTTCCAGAGGTCCTGAGTTCAATTCCCTACAACCACATACATGGTAGCTCACAACCATCTGTAATGGAATCTGAGTCTCTCTTCTGGTGTGCATTAAAACAGAGCACTTGGGCTGGCGAGATGGCTCAGTGGTTAAGAGTACTGACTGCTCTACCAGAGGTCCTGAGTTCAATTCCCAGCAACCACATGGTGGCTCACAACCAACTAATGAGATCTGATGCCCTCTTCCCGTGCACATAAAGACAGCTACAGTGTACTTATATACATAAAATAAATAATTCTAAAAATAAGAGCACTCATATACGTAAAATATATAAATTAATCTTCTTAAATTTATTATATTTATATGAGTATATAGCAGAAGAGGGCATTGGATCTCATTACAGGTGGTTGTGAGCCACCATGTGGTTGCTGGGATTTGAACTCAGAACCTCTGGAAGAGCAGTCAGTGCTCTTAACCAGTGAGCCATCTCTCCAGACCTAAATAAATCTTTTTTAAAAACCATAATTGTGCCAAGTATTGATGAGGTGGAGACCCCTTTATGCTTCTCACTGAAACCCTCACCTACACTCTTACATTTTGTGTGGATTCTGACTCTCTTCACTGTTTGTCTAAGGCCAGCTCCAGACCAGGGCCATCCCATAATACTTCACTGCTTCTTTGTGAGATGGCTCCCTGGGTGAAGGTACTTGCCACAAAGCCTGAAGACCTGAGTCCTTCCTGTCATTCCCACAGCATAATGGGCGTTTGTGAGTGCCCGGCTCGTTTCCTGGGGGTTGACACTAAGTGTGGGCCCTTAGGTTTTATCCTGAAATTTTCTAATCCCTCATTTTAAAAAGGTAACATCCTTCTAAATAATGCTTCCTGTTACAGGGAGTAACCCCACACCATCTTTCTTTCAAAACCTGTGCCAGTGTGCTTGTGGGAGCCTGCACCTTTAAAGCCACCCTCTCTCTCCAGGTGGTCGAGTCCTGTCTGGAAGGTGTCTGTAAGCCTGATCCCAGGATATTCCAGCTGTGTCTGCAGCGGCTGAGCCTGCAGCCCTCAGAGGCCATTTTTCTTGATGATCTGGGAGCAAATCTAAAAGTGGCTGCCAGCCTGGGCATTCACACCATTAAGGTAATCTTGGATGTCTCCTGAACCACCTTACTAGTTAACACAAGTATGTCTAATATCTCTTCTTGTTTGTGCCCGCAGCTTTCCTTGGTGTCTCTCTGGGAATAGTCCCCCTGCTTTTGACTTAACTATGAAATCTGTCACAAGCCGCTCATAGCTGCAGTCTGAGAACTGACCTCGGGTTTCTGGGCTGGTCCCTCTAAGGCAGCCTTTTTCTCAACCTGTGGGTCACAACCCCTCTGTCAGCCTGTGGGAGGTATAGCAGACATCTGTATGTCAGATATTTATATTATGTTTATAACAGTAGCAAAACTGCAGCTCTAAAGTAGCAACAAATATACTTTCATGGCGGTGGTGGGGGGGTGGGGTCCGCCACAACATGGGGGACTGCAGTCTAGGACCTGAGCCTGAGAGAGTCGAGAACCCTCAGGTGTGGCCCTCTTGGACACAGGGTGAGGGCCAGGCTGATGGGCACGAGTTGGGTTTTGTTTGTTTGTTTGTTTTTGTTTTTTCCTGAAACCAGGTTGACAGTCCTGAGACAGCAGTGAAGGAACTGGAAGCTCTTCTGGGTTTCCCATTGCACATGGGTGCTCCCAACACTCGTCCTGTGAGGAAGACCATGGAGATTCCACAAGATGCCTTGCTGAAGTACCTGAAGGGACTGCTGGGGACCCACTGCACCGGTAGGGAAGGTTTCCTGCAGTGTGGTTGCCCATTCCCAACCCTGCTGTAATATGCAGATGCTGTTCCAGATTCATGAGAGCACAACCTCCCCTCACCCCAGCGCTCCATCTTAGAGTTTTGGTGGGGCAGCCTTTGCCCGACATTAGCCACCGAGGAGGAGGGATCTTGGAGAGACAGCATGTGCAGTGAGCAATGCTGACTTTTTGGAGATAATAGTCAGTTTTGAGACAGCGACCATCTTTATGTTACACAACTTTGGAGACTGGGAAGCGAGCTCAGTATTTATCACTTGCCGAGTAGTGAAGCCCCGGTTCTTCTGTCCCCAGCACCAGAGAAAGAAAATGTGTGATTTGCAGTGGCAAGGGACTCCTCTTCCAAGACCCTCTTGTTTTCTCCACTCTACCCTCTGAAACAGCTATCTTGGAGCTTCTGAAATCTTTGTTGGTGACAGTCCCCTCCCCCAACTTGGTCCTCTACAAGACTCTCATCTACGGTTCCACAGCGCGCTATTTCCTAGCCATAGATTTCTCGGCAGGGCACCCACAGAGCCGAAGGTCCCTCTCGGCCAGGCCAGCCAATGTCCAGCTCCATGCCCACTGGCTCTCCTGCCAAGTGAAACACATCTTACCATGTAACTGAGGGTTAATGAGGTCTGCCTCTCCCAGGAGCCACAGCACTTAGCCTAGAGGCTGGAAAAGTGTGTCCTGTGCAGGTGGCTTTGGCTCTGCCTAGCTCCTGTCAGCTGTCATGCCTGTGTCGGGCATGGTTTGGTGGAGCTGCACAGACACGTTTTTGATCTCAGGCTTAGGACGTTCCATGGGGCCAGATGTGCTGCCACAGCTGTTAGGACTGAGAAACAGAACCCACATGCCTGTGTTCACAGGGCTGGCAAGGAGATACACATCCAAACAGAGAGGAGGTGACCATTGTGTTAAGAAAGTGGCCTTTGAGTCTGTGACTGCATGTGGGTCTGAGTATGTGCATCTGGACTTGGTTGTACCCTGGGAAGGCCGTGTCTCTTGCTCAGGATCTTTCAGGAGGACATCATACCTGCCAGAAGCACACCTCCCTGGGAAGAAGGGCTCCCTTCTGAGTGCTCTGTCCTTGTCAAACTTGCAGGCCCTATGGAGCTTCTTCAGTTTGATCACGGACAGTCAAACCCAACCTACTACATCAGGCTGGCTGACCGTCAGCTGGTTCTGAGGAAGAAACCCCCAGGGACCCTCCTTCCCTCTGCCCATGCCATAGAAAGGGAGTTCAGGTAAGTTTCTGGGGGGGAGGGGTGCAGAGAGTGGTTGTCTAGCTGGTGTCCCCAACACACAAGCACCACACTGAACTGTCAAGTCAGCTTCCGTAGGACTGCCCTGAAGTCCCTCCCTTCTTTAAAAAATAAGATTTCATATTTAATTATGTGTGTGCATATATGTGCACGTGTCTCTCAGTGTGTGTGTATGTATGTGTGCATGTACACTTGCACATAAGTGTGGGTGATCATGGGGGCTAAAGAGTGTTTAGTCCCCTTGGTCTGGAGTTAGAGGCTGTTGTGAACTGTCGTGTGGGTGTTGGGAGTGGTACACGTTCTTTTTATTTTATGTGTATTAATGTTTTTCCTGCATGTATGTATGTACATTTATCACATGTCCATGGAAGTTAGATGTTGGCTCCCCTGGAACTGGAGTTAAAGATAGTCATAAGCCACCATGTGGTTGCTTCGAAATTAGCCCCAGGTCCTCTGCAAAAGCAACCAGTGCTCTTAACTACTGAGCCATCTCTTCAGCCTCCCTCAAACATTGCTCATTTTCTGAGACAGTTTATCCCTGACTGACTGGCTGTATAGACCAGGCTGGCCTTGAACTCACAGAGAGTAACCTGCCCCGGCCTCTAAGGGCCAGGACTAATGACATGCGCCACTTCGCCCTGCTGCCCTCAAGTTCTTAGAGCTGTAATTGCCAGTCTCCATCAGATGAGAACATGTTGCCTACGTGTGTTCTGGTTTTGGTTTGATAAGTAAGTGTCACTGTGTTGCCCAGGCTGCTCTCTAATTCCTAGATTCAAATGATCCTCCTGCCTCAGCCTCCCAGGTACCCAAGTTTTTCTTTCTCTCCCACCCCTCCCCTTTTTGAGACAGTCTCATGTAGTCTGTGCTGGCCTCAGACATACCCAAGGATGACCGTGAACTCCTGATTCTCTCGCCTGAGCCTTACCAGTGGGATTGGAAGTCACTCCTACTCTTTTTTACATCATTATTTGAAATTAATTATTTTTATGCAGGGTGAGCATAAGTGTGTGCGTGTTTGTGTGTGTCCACGTAGGGGTTAGAGGTTCAACTTTGGGTATGGGTCCTTGGTGCCAACTTTGGGTATGGTCATTTGATTTTTGACATGATCCCACCCTGGGGTCTGGCTCTCTGACTAGGCTAAGGTGACTGGCCAGTCCCCGGGATCCACCTGTCTCCACCCCCTGGCTCTAGGATTACCAGCACACACCACTGTGCTGGGCCTTTTATGTGGTGCCGGGAATTGAACTCCGGGTGCTGAGGATTGTGTGGCAGCCATGGTACTGACTGGGCTACTGGACTAACTTCCAGCTCTTTAAAAAAGAGGGGTGTGTGTGTGTGTATGTGTGTATTTCTGGGATAGGATGGCTCGGTGGGCAAAGGCACTTGTTGCATAAGCCAGTGATCTAAGCTCATTCCCTGAAACCCACACAAAGATGGAAAGAGAGCTTCCTCTCCACAGCACTGTCCTCTGACCTGCACATGCATGCTGTGACACTGTGTTCCACACAGTACATACACATGTCACAATAATAGATTATTGTAAATGTTCTTACCCTGAACTCTCACAGCCATGGTCTCTCCAGCTTGCTCAGGTAAAGGCCTAAACCTGTGATCTTTTGGCCTAAGCTTCCGTGGTAGCTGGGATTCCAGTTCTACGCCACCAGGACAGTCTGAATGTACCTAACAGAATTCTAGCTCCAGATCTCTTACATAGGAGGGACAGAGCCCTTAGAAGGCAAGCTGGCATCTCTCCCGGAAGTCTCTTTCCCTCCTTCTATTGCACTGTGTGCACTGTGTGACCAAGGGGAAGCGAGGTGTCCTGGCCTCTCTTGTTCTGTCTCTTCCACCTTTGGATGCTGGGTTACAGGCGCACACCTGGGCTTGGTGTAATCTTCCTCCCTCTCTCCTTCCTTCTGTCTGCCACACTGGGGATGGAGTATGCCTAGGCCTGTGTATGCTGCTAGGCCAGCCTGCTACCACTGAAGCCTCCTGCTATATGCCCACCCCCAACATACTATTCTTAATTCAATTTTATTGCATGTGCTATGTGTTTGTGTGTGTGTATGGCACGTGCACATGTGTACTGGCTGTGTGTGTATGTGGAGGCCTCCACCAGTCTCCACCTTTATGGCTTTTTTTTTTTTTTTTCTGTGTACAGTGTTTTCCCTGCTGTCTGTGTTTACTAGACGCACACAGTGCTGGCAAAGGCCAGAAGAAGGTGTTGGAACCCCTGGAACTAGAGTTTCAAAAGCAGGTGCTGGGAACCAAATCTGAGTCCTCTGCAAAAACAACAGCGTGCTCGTAGCTGCAGAGCCACCTGCCGTTTTCTGAGACAGGGTCTCACTGTGTGGCCCTGGCTGTCCTGGAACTCACTCTATAGATCAGGCTGGCCTGGAAGAGTGCTGGGGTCACTGGTGTGCCTCGCCGTGTTTTGGCTTATACACCTTTATGTCTTTCTGTAAAGAGCTCTTGTTGAGCTTCAAGCTGTGCCAGCCAGGGAGTTGAGCAATCTGCTTTCTTCACCCTAACCGTACCCCTCGGCTGGCATTAGAGGCCCTGGCTACCTTGCTCAGCTTTCTCCATGGGGCTAAGGATCTAAGCACAGGTCTCTTTCTCGGTGCCGCAGACACTTTACCAATGGAACCATTTCCCACCCTGAGAATGTACTATTTTTTTAAGTCAGAAAGGCAATTTGAAGAAAGTCTTATCGATTTGGCCTACAGTGATGAGTTTTTATTTGTCCTGGCAGGATCATGAAAGCCCTTGGGAACGCAGGCGTCCCTGTCCCCACTGTTTTTGACCTTTGTGAAGACTCAAGGTAAGGATCTGTGTATTTTGTCATTGTGTCCTCAGGCTACAGGTCTGGGAAAAAGGCTCATTAGCTAACACTGTAGCTGTCCAGCCCCCAGAACCACTTTTTAGAGCAGTAAAAACTGTCTAGTCATGACTAATGGATAGCTAATCTCCCAAACACCATAAGGTGGTACCTGTTTCTTCAGAGCCTTTAAGTAATGGTACGTTACTTACATTTACTCACATTTAATGGTACATTAAATAATTAAGAACAAGGAGGGATGTTGAATGGCTAGCCCAGGACCTCTGTGTATTCTCTTTTTTAAAAAACTGAGGTAAGTTTAACAGATAAAAGCATGGGCTGGAGAGATGGCTTAGTTGCTAAGAACACTGACTGCTCTTCCAGAGGTCCTGAGTTCAATTCCCAGTAACCACATGGCACACCATTTGTAATGGGATCTGATGCCCTCTTCAGGTGTGTCTGAAGACAGCTACAGCGTACTTATATAATAAGTAAATAAATTTTTTAAAGAAGCAATAGAAACCACCTATCCGTCCAGCTCCAGGTTACTCCACACCCTGTCTGGCTTCCACTGGCATCTGGTGCAGAGACACAATTCAGGCAAAACAGCCAATCACAGAAAATAAAGTGAAAGGGGAAGAGACACCAGGGGCTGGAGAGGTAGCTCCGTGGGACCAAGCTCTTGCTGTACAAGCATGAGGACCAGAGTTCAAATCCCACATAAAAGCTGGGTGGGTACTGAGAGTTCCTGCCATCCCAGCACTGCTGCCGCAAGGGGGGAGGCGGACAGGAGAGGCCTGAAGCCTGAGGGCCTACTAGCCTGCTGCTGCACACACTTGGGAAATGAGAAGCCACCTCAGACAGGGTGGGAGGTAAGCTGACACCTGAGGCTGCCCTCTGACCCCCACACCTGCACAGAGTGCCACGTATGCCTTCACCTTTGCTCACACACATTCATATGGCACAGGCCTGTAATTCCAGCACTCCAGAGGCTGAGGCAGGAGGATCTAGAGTTCAAAGATAAGCCACTGCTATGTAATGAGACCCTGGGTCAAAAGAGCCCAGTGAAAGGTGGAAACCTTCAGACAGGCGTCTTAGTAAGTCTCCTTGGCAGGTACAGCCAGTCATGGGCAGAAGTGAGACTTCAGGCTACTTCTAGACTCCAGACCTGCTCCTCTCTCAGTGATTTGGTTTTATAATTCTCACACTTAAACCTCTTCAGTGGCTTCTGTATAGGGGCCAAAGAGAAGTGAGCGCCTGCTGGCTGGCTGCATGCGTAGGTGGGTGTGTAGAGGGGCGTTGGGCACCTCAGTTCTCTGCACAAAGGAGAGGAAAGGAGCTCTGTTTCCTCTCTCCTAAATTCTCCTCCCAGAAACTGAGGGGGTCCCATGGCTGACAGCTCCCTTGGTGCTCACCCCAACCTGTGTCCCTGCCAGCATCATCGGCACCCCCTTCTACTTGATGGAGTACTGCCCGGGCATCATCTACAAAGACCCCTCCCTGCCAGGCTTGGAGCCCTGCCAGCGGGAAGCCATATATACTGCCATGAACCAAGTCCTGTGCAGAATTCACAGTGTGGACCTGCAGGCCACGGGCCTGGATAGCTTCGGGAAGCAAGGTGGGCAGGGGCAGCCCGCCCTTCACCGACAGTTCCTCTCCCAAGGCAAAGCTGTGCTTTCGGGGTCCGGGAGGTTAGGGGTGCTGACACACAGCCCTGCCCACGTTCTAAACCTGGGCCAATCATAACTTGTTCTACTCACTGCTCATTTCGTCCTTGGATAGGACATCACGGGTTAATTGAAGACTCCGTTCTCAGCGCTTTTTGTCAGTAAATGGCTTAATCCTCGATTTCTTTCCAGTGCTGATCCACCACCACCTTCTTTTCTTCCTTTTTTTTTTTTTTTTTTTTTTTTTTTTTTTTTTTTTTTTAATTTTGCTGGAGCTGGGTGGTGATGGTTTAACAACTTTGATCCCAACACTCAGGAGGCAGAGGCAGGCAGATCTCTGAGTTTGAGGCCAGCCTGATCTACAGAGTGAGTTCCAAGACAGCCAAGACTACACAGAAGCCCTGTCTTGAAAAACCAAAGAAACAAACGAATGTTGCTGAGGATGGCTTTGAACTCCTATCCCGCTGCTTCTGCTTCACAAGTGCTGGGGTCACAGATGTGCCACCACACTTGGCCTTTCCCCCCCTAGACAGTGTTTCTCAGTGTAGCCTGGCTGTCCTGGAACTTACTTTGTAGACAAGGCTGGCCTTGAACTCACAGAGATCCACCTGCCTCTGCCTCCCGAGTGCTGGGATTAAAGGAATGCCCACTGCTGGCTATAGTTGGCCTCTTTTTTTAAAAAAAGAAAAAAAATTTTGCTATGTCAGGGGGTCTCAGTATATTGCCAAGCTGGCCTTGAACTTGGAGATCTGCCTGCCTCTGCCTCTCTTATTAAAAGGGTTAAAAGAGTGTGCCACCATGCCAGGCTCAGCTTTATTTTATCCTCCCTTCATCTCTGAGAGGAGCCTTTCGAGAGGAGAAAAGGAAAACCCAGAACGGTTAGGCAAGTACCAGCCACCCCAGAGGTAGAATGTGGCAGAGCTGGATTCCACCTGCTGGACTCCGTGCTCTTAGCCGAAGCTCTTATACTTAACAAAGAAGACCCCCCCCCCCCAAGCTGTGAGAAAGCTCACAAACCCTCAGAGAGGATTAGGGGTCTGGCTTGAAGCTTCCTTGTGGAAGAATAATGCCTGCACCATTCTGAACCGGCTGAGGCAAAGTAACTGGTGGCTTCCATGTTGGCAGGAACCTCTCGTAGGAATTGTCTCTGTCACAAGAACGTATTCAGACACACAGCATTAGCACAGAGCTGCTGATGTCTTCACGGCTCTGGCCAACTTGCCAAACATCTAATGTTGTTGGAGTAGCATCCTGTGTCCTGACCCTCTTTCCCTCAGGGGACTATATTCCTCGCCAGGTGCAAACCTGGACCAAGCAGTACCGAGCCGCGGAAACCAGCAGCATACCAGCAATGGAGAGGCTGATCCAGTGGCTGCCTCTGCACCTTCCCAAGCAACAGAGAACCACGGTGGTGCACGGTGACTTCAGGTAGACGGAGATGCCAGGGGGCTGAGCATCCCATGTGGGAAGAGCAAGTCTTTGTCCATGCTGCAGATGGGAATCATCCCTTAGGAGATGGAACATCATTCCTGGTCACTAAATATCACCAGCAGCCCCTCTCCTAAGTTGTGACCAAGTTGTGCAGACATTGTCTCATCTGCCTGCAGGGAGAAGGCACCACACTGGGTGGGGAAACAGCTATTGAGACCAGGTAGAACCACAGTATTCCCACCTCCTGTGGGGTCAGCCTTGGATGTTGACCCTGTGCTGAGTGCATGAAGGCAGTCAGGGAGTAGATGGGGTTTCCTGGAGTGTGCGCTGACTCTAGGGCCCCGCCTTCATCAGTGTGCCTTCTATCCTACTGGGGTCCAGCCGACTTCCCATGGCTCCCCTGGACTCTGTCCTTGTGGCACTTGGGGAACATTTTACCATTTCCTGCTTCCCGCTGCTCCTGCAGGTCTGCCTTTGAGCCATACTTGTTATTCAGGCCCCACCCCATTTGATAATTTTCTCACCTGTCCTTCATAAGTTTGACTATCCTCTACCTAGGACTTTAGAACAACCCCACCCCCACCTCCCTCATGGGTGGGAAAGAGTAGCTAAAAGGTCAGCACTGGCCACCACTACAACATGGGCTTTGTCTTTGCTACTCCACAAGTATCCACAAATGTGAGTAAGTACAAGAGCAGGCAGGGAACAGCCAGCAGCGATCCAAAGGCCTGTCCATGGTAGGGAAGCCCCTGACATGATTGGATAAAGCTCCCCTTAGAAGTAACATTTGCCATCCAAGAAGGATGCATCCGCAGCTGCATGGTAGAGGCGTCTTCTAAAACTGCTGGATCTGGGAACCAGCCACAAAAGCAGACAAAGGGAGCCTGCCACAACCTTCCAGTCCCCTCCAGTGCAGCCTGGCACCTTTGCATGGCAAAGATGCCAGCACGCTGGTGCTTGTAGCACATGATGAGCCATGTTTGGTGGTGTGTTGGGATCCTAGCTATTGGGTAAAATACACCAATTGGCCCTGAGTCAACCTTAAATAAATCTCAAGGGGATCATGCTGAGGAGAAAAGATTCAGTTCCCGAAGGACAAGTACATGCGATGTTTATGCAGGCTTACCAAGGAGTGAGAGAATGTCGTGTGTGGTTTCTAAGTGCCCACACAGCTAAAAGAGACAGAAAGCCATGAGACAAATGCCCGCCAAGGTCAAGGAAAGTGGGGAGGGAGTGTAGAGGCTGTTAGCTGGACCCAAAGTACTGAGTTAGAGATTCGAAGGAAAGACAGCAACACAGCAGATGGGACTTGTCTCGGAAGACGACACGTGGTCTCTGTATCGATCCTACATTTTATTGCATGCTTGCTCATTTTCCTTTCAAAGATTAATTTTACTTTTGATATGCGTATACTTGTGAGTGCAGAAGCCAGAAGGGAGATAGATACTGGTGGTTGTAAGCCAAAATTCAGCTAGACGCTGGGACCCAAACTCAGGACTTCTGCAAGAGCAACACATACTCATAAGCACTGAGCTCCCTCTCCAACTCCTCCCATTTATTTTAAATCAAGCCTACATTAGTGTCCAGCCAGGGATCAGAAGGACTCAGTGGCCACTGAACTGATTGGAACTACAGTGGAGTTCCTAAGCAGCTGGCTGTGCCTGGGCCAGCATGCTCTGCTGTAGCTGACTGCATAAGACACTTGGCCAAGGCCCCTTCGCTGACAGCTGGGACAGAACAGCACATTTCCACCAGGGTGGCTCTCCGGCTAGGGCTGTACGGCTGGCTTGCTCCCCACCGCTGGGCTCCTCAGGCCATTTTCTATGGCTCTGTGGTTTCCCAGCATGGTAGCGCCTGGGTAACAGGACATACCTGATAGCTTCAGTCTCCAGAGGAGCATGTACTAAAGAAGCTATATTTTCTCCCATGATCTCTACCATCCCAGAAATCACTTGACATTTATTAGAAGCCAGGTACTTCAGATAGTGAAGAATTGGCAAGTGTGTCAAAAAGTCTGCAGGCCTGCTTTAGGGACATCACAGAGAGGGTATGAATCCAGAAGGGGTAACTTCAGAGAGGGCACCCCCTGGTGATGCTTTTGACTGGCTGAAGCCAGCCAGAAGCCAGAGACTTGGGATCCCTAGAGGTTGGCCTTGTTACAGCAAACAGGCTGCTGGAGGATGGACCTGGAAGGGCGAATAGAGTGTCCCCAGCTGTCCCCATTCCTTCTGTGGCTTCTCAGGTTGGACAACCTGATCTTCCATCCTGAAAAGGCGGAGGTGCTTGCTGTCCTTGACTGGGAACTCTCCACCTTAGGAGACCCCTTTGCTGATGTGGCCTACAGCTGCCTGGCTCACTACCTGCCACCCAGCTTCCCCATGCTGAGAGGTAGGAGCCAGTTCCTCTATGGCAATCACTGGGGCACACACTGGCTGATGTGACTGGACTGAGGTCCAGGCAGTTCAAGTAATATTGTCCCTGGAATGTGGGGGTAAGAATAGGCTGTGTCTCCCTTCGTTTATTCTGCATTCTTTCTCTCTTCTTTTGTCTTTCGGGTGGGTACATCTCGGCTCTCGTGCATGCCTGCTGACACCAGCAACATCACGCCGAAGCATCAGCTTGCATTTTACCGTACATTCTGGACTGTCTGCCAAGCTACCCAGGCTTACCTGTGCCTTCCATTCTGTTTGCACATCTTTCTTTGTCTTTTGTTTCTGTTGCTTCTGGGTTGTTTGCTCTGAGACAGGCTCCGTGTAGCTGAGGCTGGCTGCAAACTCCTGATCCTTCTGCCTTCACTTCCTGGGTACTGGGATTTCAGGCATGTGTTACTGCATCCAGTCTATTATTGAAACAAAGCATGACCACAGAGTTTTATGATCTCATTATTTTACTTAGTCATGTTACTTTGCTTTAGTCTGGTTTTGAATGTTGGGGAGGAAGTGTGTGTGTGTGTGTGTGTGTGTGTGTGTGTGTGTCTGTAGACCTGTGTCTGGGCTTTCCCCTGCTTTGGCCTCCCAAGTGCTGGGATTCCAGGAATGTTCCAAGCATGTCCAGCTGTTTGGTTTTTAAGATTTATTTTCAATTGTGTGCCTATGTGTGGTTGGGTATGTACACAGGTAGGTTCCATAGAGTTGGGAGGCAGACACTGAAACTCCCTGAGCTGGGGTTATAGGCAGCTGCTGGCATAGGTGCTTGGAACCTACCTCTGATCCTCTGTAAGAGCAGCAAGCACCCTGGACCATCTCAGCAGCCCCTTATTGTTTTATGTAGCCCTGACTGTAGTAGAACTTGCTTGTGGCCCAGGCTGGCCTTAAACTCCAGTGATCTTCCTACCTCTGCCTCACAGTGCTGGGATTACAGGCTTGTGCTGCCTGCCCAGTCTAAGCTGTATGATTTGGGCAGACGGTCATTAAATATTTCTTTGATGTCTTAATTTGCAGTGACAACTTTTATCACATAGATATAATATAAGACACTTGATTTTTTTTTCTTATTTGGATACTTTGTTTCTGAGGGTTTGCTGTTGTTGTTGGTGGTAGTGGTTTCTTTTCTTTTTTCTTTTTTCTTTTCTATCACTTCTCTTTCAACTCAATAAACTAAAGCGCTGGACTTCTTTCTAGTCATCTAATTACCAAGACACAGGCTGTTCAGGCTTCTAGTTAGGTGTCACATGTCATGGTGCAAGCAACTCAGCGAAGCTAGTGTCTTGTCATCTTTATCTGCTTCATAATACAGTGAGATTGCTCTTCTGATGTCTGTGCATGCACGTGTGTGTGTGTGTGTGTGTGTGTGTGTGTGTGTGTGTGTGTGTGTGTATGTGTATATACACCCGTGTCTGGGCGTCTCTGAGCATGAACCAGGGCCTGGAACATGCCAGCCAATTGCTGTGGCACTGAGCTCTACCACCCCCCCCAGCTCCTCTGTCTCAACCACCCGCGCCTCTGGGACCGTTTCTGTTCAAATGACCAGTTAAGGATGGCTCCATCTGGGAGCTGTGGTCCAGGGGGAATCCTTTGTTGACTGATAATTTGGTCTGAAACCGTGAGGGAACGCTCTGTAAGTAGCTTACTTCAGGCCAGTGGCTAGAGCAAAGGAGCCACAGGGCTCAGAAGCTGCCTCGTAGCTGTGTAAGCTACTCTGGAGCATAGAGGCCTTCAGAATTCAGGGTCGCCAGTGATAAGGAAGATGCAGGTGCCAACCACTCAGGGACAGCTCTGTTTCTCATCTCAGGGTTCAGGGGCCAGGATGTGACGAAGCTGGGCATCCCCACCGTGGAGGAGTACTTCAAGATGTACTGTCTTCACATGGACCTCCCACCCATCGACAATTGGCACTTCTACATGGCTTTCTCCTTTTTCCGTGTGGCTGCAATCCTACAGGGAGTCTACAAGCGGTCACTCACAGGTAAGCTTTGCCCTGACACAGAAGCTTTGAGGAGATAGGTCTGGCCAGGCTGGTGCAGGGCTCAGTTTATTTTCTCGTCATCCTGAAAGCGTGTATGTGTAAAGCCAGCTGCGGTAGCACACACTTGGAAAGTGGGGGTTCAAGGACAGAGAGCTCAAGAGCCTCCTCATCTATATCTGGGAAGCTCCAGGAAGCCCTGACACACACACACACACACACACACACAGAATAAATAAATTTTTTTAAAGGAGAGAGGAAAATGCTAGCATGCTCCGTTACACTGCCTTTGTTATCCAGAGAAAATGGTCCGAGAAACTGCCCCTGTCATTTTTCTCCACAGGGGTGATCTAGGATCATGTAGACTCTCTTACTGTTCCCTGGTGCTGCAGAAGTGACTTGGGGTGTCGCTAATTAAACCAGCATCGTCTTGTCCTGTTTGATTTTATTTATTTAGTTGGTTTTTTGAGACAGGGTTTCTCTGTGTAGTTCTGGCTGTCCTAGAACTTGTTCCGTCCCAGCCTGGCTTCCAACACAGAGATCTGTGTGCCACTGCCTCCTAAATGCTAGGATTAAAGGTGCATGCCTCCACAGCTTCAATTAGTTTCTTTAGGAAAAGAAAGGCCAAGCATCAGGGGACATCCAACTTCCAAATTCTGGCTCCCAGACCACTCTCCAGACTCAGTTTCCCTGCCTACCAAGTTCAGATTCTGATTGTAGTGCCCCCTGGGAGTGCAGGGCTGTGGCAGAGTCTGCCCACGGCACATCGGCTACATTACTGACTCATATGTCACTAGGGTGGTTATGGGTAACCAGTTCTCCCTCCATTCTCCTTAGGGCAGGCAAGCTCAGCAACAGCCGAACAAAGTGGAAAGCTCGCTGAGTCCATGGCTGAGCTGGCCTGGGATTTTGCCATCAAAGAAGGGTTCCGGGTTTTCAAAGAGACTCCAGCCACCAAATCACTGACGAGATCCTACCATGCATGGGCTGGGCCGAAGCCCCGGAGGACTCCCATGGGTGTGAGGAGTCACAGCACTAGAGCAGTTGCTTCCCCTTCTCACGAGGCAAATGGAGGCCTGATCATCTCTCCAGAGGGCCTGTCTCCTCGGGTCAGAAAGCTGTATGACCAGCTGTTGCAGTTTATGGAACAGAAGGTGTACCCCCTGGAGCCAGACCTGCAGAGGCACCAGGCCTCAGCCGACAGGTGGAGCCCTTCCCCGTTGATAGAGGACCTCAAGGTAAGCCAGCTTGTCAGTGTGACAGACCCTAGCTAGCCACTGAGGCTGGAGGCAAGGAAGCTGAGTGGAATCCTCTTGGTTTCCCATCACTAGAGAGAGGCCACTGCTATCTAATCAGGTTTCATCCTGTCATGGGGTGGGGGTGTGTATGTGGCTGGGATGAGAAAGGAGAGTGGTAAGCTGAGTGTAGTTCTTCTCCTGTGATCCCCATACTTGGGAGATAGAGGCAGGAGGATAAAAAGTTGAGGCCAACCTCAACTACTTGAGACCCTGTCTCAAAATGGAGGAACAGAACCTGTGGCTTGGAGAGACTCATCAGGTCGGATGGGCATCTGTCACACAGATTTCAGAAACAAGCCATATTAGGGGAATTCCCTAGCCAAATTCTCTTGCTAGAGCTTGCATCAGAAGCAGAGAACTGAGCATTTGTGAAGTGTTCCCCTCACTCTGCTTTTGCTGATACGGCTCTCACCGTTCTGACAGACACCTCCAGTCTGTGGGAAGCTGGCCCATTTGCTGAGTGCCTGGGGTCAGTCAGGACAGCACAGTGAGGGAGCCTGTGAAAAGCAGCTCACCTCAGGATGACAGAAAATAGAGGCAGAAGGGGACACATGAACCTATACCAGAGGCCTTCCTTTCTCTACCTTTTATCCCATATGGACCTCCAGCCAGTAGGAAGGTTCCTGATTAGTTATTCACCTCTGGAAAGGAGGGTTTGCTCAGGGTCTGTCCTGAGAGGTCTCAAGAGCTCCCCCCCACCCCCACCCCCAGGATCTGGCTGTGTTTCAGTAGGATTCCTGACCATCACAGCACTAGTGTTAAGCCTGGTGAGGCATGGGGGGCTGGGACATGGAGACCGGGAATGAGCTCACTGTGGGCCTTGCTAGTTCTCTCTCATTTATGCTACCGGGGCCTGCAGGTTTGTGTCCGGCTGGTGGGTCTGCTTTGGGTATATGCTGTGTTTCTGAGAGGTGACTCGAGGTGGAGAGAATGTACTGCTATTGTAGAGGACCCAAGTTCAGTTCCCAGCACCCATATCAGGAGACTCATAACTCTAGGTCCAGGCATTCTGATACCACACCACTCACCTCCGTGGGCCCCTGCATTCACATTCATATATTGGGTTTTTTGTTTGTTTGTTTTTTAAAGTTTTTTAAAGATAAATAAAGTACAGACTTCAGACACACCAGAAGAAGGCATCAGATCCCATTACAGATGGTTTTAAGCCACCATGTGGTTGCTGAGAATTGAACTCAGGACCTCTGGAAGAGCAGTCAGTGTTCATAACCACTGAACCATCTCTTCAGCCCCCACCCCCTTTTTTGAGATAGGGTTCCCCTCTGTAGCCCTGGCTGTCTTAGAACTTGCTTTGTAGATCAGGTTAGCCTTGAACTCACGGAGATCTGCCTGCCTCTGTCTTCTGGGCGTTCATCACTACAACCAGTTTTTGCTTTTGTTTTGTTTCTTTCTTTTCTTTTCTTTTCTTTTTTTTTTTTTTTTTTTTGAGACAGTGTCTCTCTGCAGCTCCAGCTGGCCTGAAATTCAACACATAGACCAGGCTAGCCTCAAACTTAGAGATCCACATGCTTCTGCCTTTCAGGTGCTGGGGTTAAAGATGGATAATACCATTTCTGGCTAAAATTATATATAATATATGTATTTATATAATTTATATCAAAATATATTTATATAAAATTGTATTAAATTATATATATATACATACATACATACATACATACGTACACACACTTTTTAAAGGTAAGATTCCATTATTATTGCTCTCCTTTTCCTCTGACAGGAGAAAGCCAAGGCTGAAGGTCTTTGGAACCTTTTCCTACCGTTGGAGGCAGATCCTGAGAAAAAGTATGGAGCAGGGCTGACGAACATGGAATACGCACATCTCTGTGAAGTGATGGGCATGTCCCTGTATGCTTCTGAGGTACAGTCTCCACAGCGCTCTCAGCATGTGAGAACAGGTCTCACACACACACACACACACACACACACACACACAGAGCGAGTGCAAACACCCGCATGTGGAAAGTCCATCTCAGGCACCACACAGCCGGAATCTCATGGGAAAGGCTGGCAAGTATAGGCAGCTGATTAAAGCCTGTATAGGGAATGCACCCAGCAGGGAGCGCCTAGGCTGTGGGCTGTGGGGGCTTCTAGCCCCTGGTTTCAGGGTCCTTAAACCGAGAGCAGCGATCGAGATTCAACTTCAGTGTGTGTCTGGTCCTTCTTTGTGGAGAGGAAAAGCGTTCATGAGCTCTCAGGGTGTCAGTGATGTGGAAGGGATCCTCCCTCGCCTCTTCGAAGAGATTGGAGGTGTTGGGGACACGAATGAGTTTCTACTCCTCAGATATTTAATTGCTCTGCCCCGGATACGGGGAACATGGAGATTCTGGTGCGGTACGGCACCGAGGAGCAGAAGGCCCGCTGGCTGGTGCCGCTGCTGGAAGGCAGGATCCGGTCCTGCTTCGCCATGACTGAGCCCCAGGTACCGTGTTCGTACTTTCGCCTTTGGCTGGGCCGCAGCTGCCCTCTGCTCCTGCATGTAGGTCACTCGGAACTCTAACCAGAACATGCTGTCGCACAGGTGGCCTCCTCAGACGCCTGTAACATCGAGGCATCCATCAAAGAGGAAGATGGCTCCTATGTCGTGAATGGTCACAAGTGGTGGATCTCAGGTACTTGGCCTGAAACATGCTTTTCAACTTTCAGTCAGTGTGGATAGGCAGGAGCTGCATGGGGGTGGGGAAGGGGGTGTTGTAGGGGCTTTTGCAGGCAGATCTCTAGGAATCCGTTAACTGAACCTTCTCTCTTTATTCTTCCCCTGCCATTTTGGCTGGAAGTCTTCTTGGTAGCCCCCCTTTCTCCCGAGGTTGGGTGTATTATATCTTAGGGGTTTCCAAGTGTCTCTGTGCCTCAGTTCACAGAGCTCCTGTACTTCCCTTGAGGCAGCGATCCTCTGACCCCACTCCTTCTCAGGAGGAGACTGGGACTTGGGATAGTCAGTCGATTACCTAGGCTGTAGCAGCGGGCAGGTGGTTTTGAGATAAAGTACCATGGAGTCTATGCTGACCTCAGACTGCTGTGTAGCTGACACTGGTCCGAGCTCCAGACCCTCACATCTCTGCAAGGATTGCATCAGGCTCAGATTCATGTATTTGTCAAAAATCCACATACTCGCTAGACATGGTGTTGTACAAACTGTAATCCCAGGGCTTGGGAGGAAGTAGTAGAGATTAATACAAATGTGGGAATGTCATTCTTCCCAGGGACTGGGCTACATGAGACCCTGTCTGGAAAAAAAAATAAACAACAAATCCAAACACTACATTGTCCCCATAATTTTAACAGGTTTCGTTATAACTCTTTTGCTTGTTTGTTTTTAGGTTTCTGTTGTTGTTTTTGAGACCCGGACTGTCTGCCTTGGAACTTGTTTATGTAGACTAGGCTGGCCTTGAACTCCTAGAGATCCACTTGCCTCTGCCTTCCAAGTGCTGAGGTTAAAGGCTTAGGCACTACACCCAGCTTCATTCTGTTTCTTAAGCAGTGGGCTGAAAAGATGGCTCAGGAGTTAAGAGCACTTATTCTCGAAGAGGACCTGGGTTCAGTTCCCGGCACCCACATAGCTGCTCACCTCGTATTTCTCCAATTCCAGGGGATCTGATGCCCTCCTCTGACTTTCTTGTGCATCAGGCATTATGTGGTGTGCATGCAGGCAAAACACACATGTAAATTAATGCTTTTAATTTTTTTAATTGTTACGAAGTGCACACTTACCACTTGTTTGCTGTGACCTTTGACTTTCTCTACATCTCACTTCTGTAATGACAATTCAGACCCACATTATGAAAGCACTCTCAGAACTTGTCCTGTCTCCTGTTTTCTTATGTTCTTAGGTACCTGTTGGCTAAGTGGGGAAAATCTAATATTCAGAACCACCTGTGACTAGAGAAAGTGGGAAGAGAGTGGAGTGGAGAGGGAGGGAGGGAGGGAGGGAGAGAGAGAGAGAGAGAGAGAGAGAGAGAGAGAGAGAGAGAGAGAGAGAGAGAGAATGAGGAGTGAGGTATGGGCAAGTGTTCCATCTTGAGCTGTGTCCCCAGTCTCTCTGTCATAGTGGATTCTGAACCATTTACACAGTGTGCCAGTTGGGTGTCTTGGGCATCTGGGTTACGTGTTTGACATGGTGAGAACACAGCTGGTGTTCTCACAGAGGCCAGCCAGAGAGGCTTCCAGGCCTCCACAAAGCACCACGGCCTGCTGGAAGCACAGATTGTTCTCAGAGCAGCTTTCTGAAGCACACACCGGAAGGGAAGCTTGAGAGGCAATTCGGTTGGTTGTCTCCTGGAGTGCCTCTGTCTTGGAGCCACAACCACCAGTGTCCACAAGAGGGCACACTCTTGCCGAAGGCTTTTGTAGCCAGTTCTAGCTTGGCTGCTTGGGGGGGGGGGGTGATTTGGGAGCTGTCTGTCTTGCACCGCTCTCGGTAGACACGCATCATGTAGCTCACAACCTCACGTGGAGCTCAGCAAGCTAGAGGCACTGACGGCAGCCACTTTGACAGCTTGTTTCTGGTTCTTAAGTCTAGCACACGATGGTTTTAAAACTTTTTCTCACAGACTTGGACAGAGGTCTCCACTGTTGGAGGCACCGGATGTTCTTGCAGGGGACCAACACCCACCTACATGGCAGCTCACAACTCTCTGTGACTCTAGTTCCAGAAGCTATGACACCTTCTGGCTTCTGTGGGCACTGGACACACAGACAGACAAAGACATACACACGAAAGTTAAAACGTTGCTCTTACAGCGTGACAGGTTCCCATCTCCTTGCAATAACCTGTGGGCTGGCCTGTGCCTGTCTGATCCTGTGGCTCTATCGGGGTCATAGTTTTGCTTTCCACAGGCCAGGGCTGCAAGTGGTCAGAGGCTCCCTAGTCCTGGAATCCACTGACAGGCCCCATCCCTCTTCTTCCTGGCAGGCATCCTGGATCCACGCTGCAAACTCTGCGTGTTTATGGGAAAAACAGACCCACAGGCCCCAAGGCACCAGCAACAGTCTATGCTCTTGGTTCCCATGGATACGCCAGGAATCAAAGTCATCCGGCCTCTGTCAGTGTTTGGGTTAGAGGACCCTCCAGGTTAGTTAACTCGGGATCAGTCACCCTGAGTGTAGCTCTAATATGTGACAGTGGTTTGGGGAGCCCTTGTTCCTTTTACAATTTGCCTCATGCCAGGGATCTGAAGGTACTGGTGCGGGCATCTTCCTGGCTTTGTTTTGTGTGGTCCACAGCCCCAGTGGACTCCATCATCTGTGTGAGGGGAAGGACCTCTCCACTGACAACATTCACACCCACATCTCCAGAGAACCGACTCACCCTTCCTCATCTAGGGGTTCTGGCCTGCATCCTATTTTAACCACAAGGGCAGTGAGATGGCTCAGTGGGTATTCCCACCAAGCCTGATGACCTGAGTTCAGTCCTTGGGACCCACATGGTAGAGGGAACTGGCTCTGCTCAGGACCGACATGGTAGAAGAGACCTGACCCCTAAAAGCTGTCTTCTGACCGTCCCAAATGTACCATGCCTATATACTAACACCACAGGCAGTGGTGGTGCTGGCCTTTAATCCTAGCACTTGGGAGGCAGAGGCAGGCAGGTCTCTGAGTTCAATGCCAGTCTGGTCTACACATAGAAACCCTGTCTCAAAAAAGAAACAAATAGAATAACTTGCTTTTAATTTGGACACCAACTCCATTATTTCTGGGTCCACTGTCCCCTCCATAGCTGTGACCCAGTTAGAAGCCTACAGCCTGGGAACAGTGCCAGCAGACAGCCCTAACCTAAGCAAGGAATACAGACATCCAAAGAAACTGCATGTTGGTCTTTCAGGTGGCCATGGTGAAGTGCAGTTCAAGGACGTGCGTGTGCCCAAGGAAAACATACTTCTAGGCCCTGGCCGAGGCTTTGAGATTGCTCAGGGCAGGCTGGGGCCTGGCCGCATTCATCACTGCATGAGGTTGATTGGGTATTCAGAGAGGGCCCTGGCACTCATGAAGACACGGGTGAGTCCCCCTTGTGCCCACATTGACTCAGAGCCACTGTTGCTGGCTGGAGAATTCCAACCATGGATGCCCTGAGACAGACCTCTCAGGATGGTGTTCCCTCCCGGAATCTGCATCTCTGCTCTGCATGATGCTTGGCCACAGCTGGCTTCCAGAGTGGGATGAGCACCTCTCTGTCTGGGTGAGACTGTATGGTGGCTGAGGGCAAGGTTCCTAAACCCAGGATTGTGGGCAGCCAGGAGCCATTTGTGTTCCTAGTACATGATGGAAAAACTCAAGACCCCAGGGAGATCCTGCATGGCCCATTTGTGCCCCTGGGGTCACAGCACCTGGCCCTGTGCATAACAGCTTCCTTCGGTATATCTAGGTCCAGGCATGGTGGCTTATGCCCATAATTCTAGCACTCTGAAGCTAAGGCAGGAGGATTGCTGAAATGTCGTGGGACTAGCCTATAGACAGTGTCCATAGTATGACATTTTCTCCAACAACAAAAGTCATTTGTCCTTAAAGGCTGGGGTCTCTGTGACCACCGTGGTAGCAGAGTGGGGAGCTGCAGGGGGTAAGAAAATGGTTCAGTTGGGTGTGACCAAGCTGGTGTTGGTTCAGGCTTCAGGAGTCTTACCTCAAGCAGTTTGTTCTAGGCATCTTTAAGGAGCACAGAGTTCGGTAAAAACTTTTTCTGGAGATGAGTAACCCTGAGTGCACATCAAAGAACACTGGAATGTCTTGGAGGAACAAAGTAAGCTAAATATATATCGGAAATGACTCCATCGAGACTCTTTGTAAAGACCGTGTGATGCCTTCCTAAAGATGGTTTTATACATTGCTTGGGAAAAACAAGCCTATACAAGGCTCTGGGGGAGGGCTCTCTGCAGGAGGATCTGGTGTGGTCTCCAGCCACAAAGATAGCACAAAGGTCTCCAGACTGTTAACCGCATCTTTTCTCACGACAGCCCATGCTGGCCTGGAACTCTCCATGTAGGCAAGGACTCAGGTGCAGGCACCACACCATCCTTCTTAGTATAGAAATGAACTCATTGTGTTCCTAAATTATATTTATTTATATTTAAATATTTAATACAGAAGTTATATTATTTATTGTTTTTAAAGTAGCCTGTAGGGACAGATGTCACGATGTATGCCTTGAACCCCAGAACTCTGTAGGCAGAGGCAGGTGGGTCTCTTTGTGACAGAGGCCAGTGTGCTCTGCATAGCAGGTTCTAGGACAGCCAGGGCTACATGGAAAGACCGTGTCTCAAATGAACAAATGGGCAGAGGTTACCGAACAGGGCAGGGACTGTCGCTGTGCTTTTAATGGCGGGAGCAAGAACAGTGAGTTGGCCCAGCACGTAAAGGCATCTGTGGCCAGACTGATGAAGTGAGTTTGATTCCTGGGACCTACACAACAGAAAGAGAGATCCAACTCCTCCAAGTTGTCCTCTGACCCTCACGCTCACAACATGAGACTTTAAAACTGTATCTATGTGCACATTTAAATGCATGCGGAAAGTGTGGAAGCACGAAGAACAATTGTGGCTTTTGAGATGGGCTCTCCTAAATTGGCTTCAAGCTTTTCGACTCCAAACAGCTCTCCTACAACAGCCTTCCAAACAGACACACCAAGCCCTAGACCCACCCATTGTCGCTGTCAGCAGTTTGGTGGTGGGATACTAAGGTTTTTTTCTCTAGTTTTAATGAAAGTTAACAATCATGCTACAAGACATATGATTGCTGTAAAAATTATTTTCCCAGGGATAGATAGATAAAGCACATGAGAAAAGAACGCCTTTGACTCTGAACCCTTTCTAAGCTGAACCCCAGGCTGTGAGGCTGACTATCTCCAGCAGGTGGCGGACTTGCCCCTTGGTGGATTTCCCTCAGTCCTTTCCTTCCTTCCTTACTGGGTGCAGCCTTGGCCAGAAGCTGCCTTGGGCCTTCTCTCTTGCCTAACTTCAAACCCGGAGCTGGACTAAAAGGGTTTTAGAAGTTCTGGGCCGGGCCAGGCCAGGGTGGTATCTTTAATCCCAGTACTCTGGAGTTCGGATATCAGCTTGGTCTACATCTAGGGCTACACAGAGAAACCCTGTTTTGAAAAACAAATCAAAACAATGGCTCTCAGCTCAAAGGAAGCTTATTTCAGAGCCACCCATGAACACACAAGAATATAGATTTAGATTACCTCAGATTCCACTTTGCAATGTGCTAAACTGTAAAAGTTTCTTGTTTTGTTTTGTGTTTTAGGGGAGGGATTTTGTTGTTGTTTCTTTTTGTTGGGTTTTTTGTTTTGTTTGGTTTTGGTTTTCTTTTGAGACATGGTTTCTCTCTGTAGCCCTATCTGTCCTGGAACTAACTTGCTTTGTAAACCAGCCTGGCCCCAAACTCACAGAACACCCTGCCTCTGCCTCTTAAGCATTAGGATTAAGGCAAGTGCCACCACTACCTGGCTCTGTTTTCTTGGAGACATGATTTAACTATGAAATGAGCGTGTGCACGAGTGCACATACATACACACACACACACATACACACACACACACACACATGCAGAGATAACAGACTTCCTAGAGATCCACCTCCCTCTGCCTTTGGGATTAAGGATGTGTGCTACCACACCCAGCTTCATGAAGTTTGTAGTTGGTATAGTAACCAAAGAGAAAGTCCTAGAACACTTTCCGTTGCCTTGATTGTGCTACAGGCGGGCGAGTCACAACACACATGGAGATATCTCTGCTGTGTGTCTCTGACCCTATCTCGGGTTGTTGGAAGGTATCAATTTGATCTTTGAATTCCAGAAGGACTTCCCTTAGTCACAAGGTTGTCACGCACTGCAATGGGCAATAACTGACTGTCGAGGCGCCCTGATAGCTCAAAACTCCTGGCTCTGTACCTGTAACATTCTGAGCTCTCCAGGATCACTGTAGCTGTAACTAGCTGTCAGCCTCTGGAGTGTGTTCTCTATAGATGCGGCAGCTGTGCTGAGCATAGCATGGCCTAACTTAGACCCCACCCCCAATCAGTGGGCAGGCCGGCGGTGACATCTGCTCTCTCCTCCTGTGTACCCAGCTTTTCTGCAGGACATCCACTCTGAGCCTCCCAGGGCTGCTTTAGGCCCAGCTCCTCAGCCTTGTCTCTCTGGTGTCTGTAGGTGATGTCCCGCATGGCCTTCGGGAAGCCCCTTGTGGAACAAGGCACCATCCTGGCAGACATTGCCCGGTCTCGTGTGGACATCGAGCAGGCACGGCTGCTGGTGCTGAAAGCTGCCCACCTCATGGACGTGGCAGGAAATAAGGTGAGGAGTCATCCCGAGGTGACGCCGGAATCTACCCTTCTCCCATTGTTTGGTAAACTGTGGGAAGGCTCAGCTCTTGGACACTGATGACTGCTAATGTTCTGCTGGAACTCTAGAGGGTCATCGATTGCAAACCAGAAAAGACCCAGGGAGAGAGGTGAACTTCCATCAATGGTCAGCCCTGTACTCCAGGTCTTCACGTGGTGCAGGAGGTAGATGGAGGAGAAGAGAGCTGGGAGAAGGGACCCCACAGACCTGGTCCACATACAGCATTAGCCTATAGAGGAGCTTGTTCCCATAGCAACATTACCCATTTCCTATAGTGGCGGCCAGGATGCATGTGGAGTGCTGTATTATCCCACCTTCTACGCATGGGCCCTAGACCCAGGCAAGAGCTGCTGTAACATGTAGTGGAGCCAGGGATGCTGTTCCTGGTTCTTTGATGCCTTTGTTGCTGGCGACCTGAGGATGCCCAGGTCTAGTTTTGGTCCAGTGTCACCTGCATCACCGTGTTCAGCATCCACTCTGACAGTCAGTTTGGTTTTCTGTTGTCCTCTTAGCACCTCACCCTGTTTTTCTAACGTTGCCTTCTCCTGCAGGCTGCAGCTTTAGAGATTGCCATGATCAAAATGGTGGCCCCTTCCATGGCCTATCAAGTAATTGATCGTGCCATTCAGGTGAGCTGCCCTGAACTGGCCCCTGGCTGTGCCCGCTACTTCCCTCTCCAAACCAAGCTTGTGCAGGGCCCCACCCTGCCCTCCCAGGACAGTATGTGCTTCAACTCCTTGCATCCTGCTTGCAAGTAGCTGGCCTCAGGCCTAGGGGAGCCCCGTTGCTGCACTGACTCCGCCGGGTGCACATCCTGATACCTGGTCCCACACAGAACTTTGTCAGTAGCAGAAGCAAACCTTGTGGAATGGCTTGGCGAGCCAGGCATCCAGAGGATGGCAGTATGGCCCTATGTGAGCACACAGTGGTGCAGGGGACCGCCTGTTCTGAGCAGGCTGTCACTCTTACAACTTAGGCCTTCTTCTGTTTCCCCCACTGTGTGTCTGCCAGGCTTTTGGAGCAGCAGGTCTAAGCAGTGACTACCCCCTATCTCAGTTCTTTGGCTGGGCCCGAGCCCTGCGCTTCGCCGATGGCCCCGATGAGGTACACCAGCAGACGGTGGCTAAGATGGAGCTGAAGAATCGTGCCAGGCTGCAGGAGCCAGCAGTGTAGATGCTGTGATTGGAAAGGCCTGGTATGTGTGGTTCTTAACCTCCCATCCAACACCTCAGTCTGGGACAGTTACTGTGACCTGAGCCTCCTGGGTCTCTTCAAGATGTTTCTGGAGAGACTGAGTTAGAGCATGTTTTAGGCACGGAGGAAGAAGATTTGGGTGCAGGCCTGGGGAACTGTTTGTGAGTTCTTCAAGGTTGACCTGTGACCTCCTTCCTCCAGGCTGTAGGAACCTGGACATCGTGTGCCTTGAAGTCTCCAGAAGTGATGAGGCCCCTTCTTGGGGCTTTTAGGAAAGCAGAGGGCATGGGCCACAGCATCCTGGGAACCGGGATGAAGACACTGTGACCACAGCAGAGCCCACGTCACGGAATACTGATTCAGATGCTCTGTTGAAAAGGAGCTTTGGAGACACAAAGAATCTGTCCACTTCCTACGTTACACGAAGGGCATGGGGAATAAAGGTTCACACATTCCCATGACTCAGGTGTCAGTGGCTTTCCAGGTGCTGGCCTTCTATACAGGAGTCCCGAGGGACACGGAAGCCATGGCCCCTGATAATCCCACGTCTTCACACCTCGCCAGCAGTTCAGAAATCTTACCAAAGGAGCCATGTCATCTGAATGAGACCCTCATTAACATGTCCCCACATGGGCTGGGGACACAGGAGCCACCGCACCTGAAGGAAAATCCATGAGGGGTCCAGCCCTCAGTGACAGCATAGCCCCACATACTGGCAGATTCCACTGAGCCTCACCTCTGTTTCAGGTGAACAGCAAGGTTTTGTAAAAAGGAAGTGGCTATTATATAGCATGTCATGTGGCCCTAAAAATGTCTCTTGACCTCTGAGGTTAACCTTGCTCTACTGCCAAGCTAAGGCATGGCCTCATGTTTGCCTCAGACTAGCTGCTTGTGCAGACTAGTGTGCGAGCATGTGGTCTTAACCACTGAGCCATCTGTCTAATCCCCAATTTGGATTTGTAAATGACCCTGCCAGGGCTGGGGAGGAGGTGAGGCAGGGAAAGTGCTTGCTGCCCAAGTGTAAGCTCCTGACTTTGTGCTCCAGAACCCACATGGGAAAGCTGGGTGTGTGTGGCGTGTGCTTGTGATTGATGGGAGAGCAGTCAGGGGAGGGTCCGACCAGCCAGCCTTGCCGGCTTAGTCAGTTCTAGGCCAATCAAGGTGGCCACCTCCTGAAGAATTATACACAAGGTTGTTCTCCGGCCTCCACACACACATGGACCCCTGTACTTGTACACATGAAACACTCATACATACATACACACAGGCACATGCACATATACACATGCACACACAGAGTAAATGAGTCCTTCATTCTTCACACTTGTTGGGGTTTGTCTGAACTGAGAACGTAATGAACTTGTGACATGGGCACACAGATATCCAGTGTGGATATTTCTCAAGGACGCTGGGAATGCCATTGGGAATGCCAACAAATTGGAGAAGAAACAGAAGGAACACAGGGATGCCCTCCCCCTGCCTCCGTTTCTGTTTCTGGGGAATAGTTCGTACATGATGCTCTCACACCGAAGGCAGCTTCCTGAATGCAGACAACACTGCTGCACTTTATTTACCCGGTGAACATGCTGCCTGAGGAGCGCGCTTCTCTGTGGAACTGAGAATGTTGTTAACAAAGAAGCTGTAAGGATAAAAGTGACTGTGACCCTCTCTGGGCAAACCGCCCAAGTCTCCTGGTTTCCACTTTCAGTTCCTCCTGCATTTATCAGGAGAATTGATTTGAAAACCTCTCAGAACAGTTCAACATCCAAGGACACCAGTGGAGTCTCCCACAAGAACAAATACAAAATTTAAAAGAGAGGGAGGGAGGGAGGGAGTAAGTGACGGAGGGAGGGAGGAACCATGGCTTCAGAAGACACAAGGGAAGAATCTAAGGACCACCCAGCATATCCCTCCCTAGCTTCTTCAGATCTGACCATCCTGTGTCAGTTGGGAACTGTCCTGGTACCCAGTGTGGAAAGACACGTGACTTTGGGCACGCTACTGGGAACCCACTGGGCTTGCTTTGGTAGTGATCAGGTCTGACCAGTTTTATGGGACCCAGGCCTGCATGTCTGTGAAGATCAAGGTAGAGCAAGCCTGCATTTCCCTCTCTCACCACAGCAGTCTCTCCTAAAACAGGAATGGCAACATATTCCCTGTGTTCCTCTTGACATACATCAGGCTAGATTCCCAAAGGGACAGTGACACTGTCTGACTCTGGGGTCCCATCCTACCAGATCCTTTTACGAATTTTGATAGGTAGGATTTAGAGTGTCCAGCATGGCAGGCAAGGGCTTTACCACTGAGTTACATCCTCACACCAGAACGATAGCTTTCTGTTTTGTTTGATTCAGTTCCAAAGTTTGGCTTTTGAAAAATAATCGCTTTATGTAGCCCAGGCTATCCTTTAAGCCACAGACCTGTCTCTTTGAGTGCTAGCATTAAATGGTGGGAGTTAAACTTGAGGGAGGGGGTTCTTCACAGTAAAATAAAGTTAGGGGAGGGGTATGTGGCTCAGTGGTTAGGGTGCTTTCCTGGTATCCATGGAGGCCCAGGGCTTCCCCTTCAGTATATAAACCAGTGTGGTAGTCATAAATATAATCCCGGGGGCTGGAGAAATGGCTCAGAGGTTAAGAGCATTGACCGCTCTTCCAGAGGTCCTGAGTTCAATTCTCAACAACCACATGGTGGCTCATAAACCATCTGTAATGGGATCTGATGACCTCTTCTGATGTGTCTGAAGACAGCTACAGTGTACTCATATATAATAAATAAATAAATCTTTTTAAAAAGAAGAAATGATAAAAGAAAGGACACCACACTGAGGGGCATAGTGAGCACACAACACAGACAGCACTGGGTATAGCATTGTGTGTGTGCCTCTGTGAGTTAGAGGACAACCTAGTCTACACAGGGAGACCTTGTCTAAAACCAGTAACAACAGCAACAGCAAACCACGGAGCTCCTACAACTCAAGTTTAAAGGGACAGTCATCAGCCAAATGGGAAAATTAACCAGAACATGAACATTTGAAACCTAGTGGAGAAAACACGGGTAATCTCTCCAGAAATGCATCCGGGAGCAGTAATGGCGGCTATCAGAACAGACTAACAGCATTGCTGACAACAGTAGGGGGAAGGGTGTGGCAGCGCTTAGGCTGACGCCTAGGCTTTGTTTGAGAACGGTTTCTCTGTGTAGCCCTGGCTGGCCTCATATTTCAGAGATCTGACTGCCTCTGACTCCCAAGTGCTGTGGTCACCAATGCCACTGCTAGGCCAGACTGTGGCTTTTCAAACACTGATGTTTTTTCTCTAGTTAACTATAGATAGTTGACTATCCTCCCTCAAGATGCTCAGCCTGCCGGGCTCCCAGTCAGCCTGAAGTCAGGAGGGCTGGACTGAGACCCTGCACAGCTCAGTCTAATAGTTAATCTGTGTTGTGTGGCAAGGTAGGTGTATCAAAGTCACTTGTTGGTTTGAGATAGAGCCTCCCTTTACCCAGACTAGTCTAGGACTCTTCACGTAGCTCAGGTTGATTTTTAACTCTTAATCCTCCTGACCCCACTTCCTCAATGCTGAGGTCACAGGGCAGGTACCACAAGAAAGTAGACTTTCAATGCATTCTTGATTTGTGATTCTTCCAACTTGAGAACTGTCACAGGCCACATCCCATGGTTTGTATTTAATTAGGAGCTATCCAGTGACTTAGTGGCTCTACCTCTTTAAATTAGTAAGTCGACAGATACAAACTGCGGCATTGTTTGTAATCACACAAGATTGGAAGCCACCTAAATGACACCCATGAAAAATCCTTTAAATGTGAATGTACAGGTAGCCTAGGAAACGGCAAGTAGCCATTTTAAATTAAAAACAGGGAATGAGGACACCCTGCTTGCAAGAAATGGAGGTGGAGATTCAAGATCCCCAACACAATCCAAATTGGCAAGGTAAAATGCTTTACTTCTGCACAAGGGGACATTGCCACCCGAGGGGCCTGCTGGTGAAGTTATTAAAGGGTCTTCTCACTATATAGAAAGCGATGGTTAGCCGGAACTCCTATGTAGGCCACCAGTCTGGCCTCGAGCTTTCAAGAAATTTGCTTGCTTCTACTTCTTGAGTGCTGAGATTAAAGACCTAGACCCAGCTTTCTGCTGGGTTCTGAAAACAATGAGGTTCTTTCTCCCCCTACCCCCTCTCTCTCTTTACCTAATTGGCTGAAACAGCTGCACAGTTTCCGGGGAGATATGAAATTCTAACATATCTTTTGATTTCGGAAAGTGCAGACCCCCCGGAGATTCTCAATGTCTGCTAAGTGTCTCCTTAACAATTTCTCTTAACTGTGCTCTCAGTCTCCCAGATTCCTTTGCACCTACGGTTGGTCATGTGACCAGCCTGTGAGGTCCTTAAATGACTTTCCCACGTTTTGTGCTAAGGATGCTGAGTCCCGGAACAACTTTAGCTGTCCGGTGTTAAAATCAGAGGCACTCGAGGAAACGCGCCCAGATCCCTTGTCTGGTCGCTGGCTTTTACAGCACGGATGACGATATCCTTCGAGTAGTTAGAACAGGGAGAAGCTCACACAGTCTCCTCCTGCTGGGTGCTTCAGGAACCGGCTGAGCCTCAGCTTCCAAAGGCTCCACCCATTTTAGGAGGGCTCCTCGGTTTCAAAACACTTCTCTTTGCACTGCCCAAAAGCCCCCACCAAGCTCTTCTCCAACTCCTTAGCCTACTGCTGCGCTCGTCTGGTTGAAAGGCACTTGAGTGACCAGGCGTCCAAGTCTCTTTCTAGCTAATGCCCTCCTGCACCTCAAGTGCCCGGTCCCTGGCGGTTCATGGAAAAACCGCATTCGTAAATTCTCTTCACCGGCACATCTGCACAGATGGGAGCCATAGACACTAGCCCCCTTGCTGGGAGCGCACACCGCCCTGGCTGGGCTTTCCCAGGCTCAGGCTACCCGGTGTTCTGCAAACTCCATCTCCCGGGGAGCCAGGGTCGCGCCCCTTAGGCCGTTGGGGGCTGGGGCTCCCCGGCCACGCCCCCGCGTCTCCGCCTCCCATTGGCTGCCGCAGCGGGCAGAGGCGAGGACTCGTTCTTCAACGCAGCAGTTGCCCTCGGCTCCGCTAGGCTTCTCTTTGCTCGGCCAGCCTCGGCTCGGTTCGGCTCGCCCCGCTCCGCTCTGTTCAGCATGCTGCGCGCCGCACTCACCACCGCCCGCCGTGGGCCGCGCTTGAGCCGCCTGCTGTCCGCCGCCGCCACCAGCGCGGTGCCAGCCCCCAACCAGCAGCCCGAGGTCTTCTGCAACCAGGTGAGACTCGCGGCCGCCTCCTCAGGCCCCAGAGCGGGACGGAGCGGGCGACGCGGCCTCAGTTTCCCCTCCCCGCCCCACGATCTTTGCGCGCGTCTTCCCCAGCCCATGTGGCCGCACTGTGTCGCCTCCCGGCCCCGCACTGTCCTGGGCCTCTATCTCGCATCGATGCAGCCGGCTTCTGCCCCGCGCGGTCCTGGGTTCACCCAGAAGGCCCTGCCGTCCCAGCTTCTCTCTGCGAGACCTCCCACACATCCCCTACACGACTCACGCAGACCTGAGCCAGAGTTCAGGAGCAAAAGCTGGGTCAGGACCCCTCGGTGGCCGCTCTTACCCAACCGGGACTTTGGAATGTTGAATTGGCTTTTTGAGTTTTTGGTAAAGTCTGGAATCACATGAAAGAAACTGGTCGTGAAGTATTTTTGTGCAACAAGTGCGACTTGGTTGCTCTCTTTTGTAAAATGCGAAAGCAGTCAGGTGTCTGGTGTCTTGGTGCGTTATCCTTTGAAAGAGGATCTCATTTTGTAGTCGAGGCTAGCCCGGAATTCCCTGTCTTCTTCCTTCAGCCAGTCCCACCCTACTTTGGACTTGCACACGCCAGACATACTGCTACCACCTACCTACCTCCTCAGTCCTTCTCTCTACTTTTTCGTTGAAACAGGATCTCACTAAGTTGCCCAGGCTGGCCTTGAGTTTGTAATTCTCCTGTCCCAGGCTTCCCATTGCTGGTACACAGTTACCTCATGTCTCTTGATACTCCAGGGGCTCGTGCACTTGGCGTGAGCAGCAATCCCGTTCCCCCAAAAGTCCCCTCCTCCAGCCTTTGTGCAGGGCAGCTTCCTAAACAATTCAGCTCCTGAGACTGAGGTCGGGTCACGGTACCAAAGAGCCAAGTTAAGAAGTCTGGGTTCTCAGGCTGGGATTCCAGAAGGCAGTCCTTAGCCAAAACATTCTGAGGTATATTGCAACTCTTGGTAGGAACAGTGTTCCGATCTCATGTCTCTCATGTCGAACTCAGTTGGGCTGCGGACCACCCATGGCGTAGCCTTGGCCTCTGGCTTCCTGCTGTGTACTTCCTCGACTTTACAGTCATTTCCCACCTGCTGCAGGACCTGCTTAAACCCAAGTGATTTCTGAGTGCTACAAAGAGTCAATCCAAGGGAAAACAAAACCAACCCATCGTTTGCATAAAAGAAGCTGTAAACACTGCAGCTGCAAGTTTTTAGCTGGCCGTTGGTCTGAGGCAATCCACCTGTCTCAAAGGAGCTCCACATCTAACCCGAGCTGGGATGACCACAAGAGGAAGTATCTCATCAATCGTTTGGTTCCCCTTGTTTACTTGGAGGCAGGGCACAGGCTTGATTCAGTTTGGAGTGTTCTTTGTGTGTGTGTGTGTGTGTGTGTGTGTGTGTGTGTGTGTGTGTGTGTGTGTTTGGGGGGGGTGTTAGAGAGTGAATTACCTTCCCCCATTGCTGCCTTTTTTCCTTGTCACAGTCTTTGAAAACCACAAAAATGGCATATATTATTTACAGAGGTCTGTGGCACTGACCCTGTTGCACACCCCACTGTTAAAGTAAGCGGCTTTGTTGGGTTCTTTGCTTTCATGTGTTTGTGTGGGAGACGGCATGCTGGCTACCTGCCACCTGAGTCCCTAAACAGTTTGTCTCCTGAACATCACTTATCTTCCTCAGTGGCACTCAGCTGCTTTTTTTTTGAGAGCACAGCTCCCTGCCCCAAGGCAGGCCATGCACGGAGGGAACTCTAGAAACTGCTGGGCATTATCAGTGGGACATCATGGCAAACCCTGCTACCAGAGACACCAGGACTTGGCAGCAATGGCTCTGGGTTCTATCTGTTCGTGCACATCTCTATGCTGTTACTAGGGCCATTTGCCCCAAGGAGCTGCCAGTGCAGCCTTGCACAGACTCTGGGCTTGCTTCCAAGGGTACCTGCAGGGCCTGAGCATCCCAGGGGGGGTGTTTCTCCAAAAGCTTCTCGGGTCCCATCTGAACGGTGTCCTTTCTCACCTTCTTGCCTAACCAAAGCAAGTTGAGTGGGGTTTGGCCCATCCCTGGATCTCTCTCACCTTTTGTTCTAAGAGGGACCACAGGGTTGGTAAACTACCTGGGTGGGTGATAAATACACATTTTACCCCTTTTCAGGGACTAAAATCTACCCAATGTCAATGAAACCTTTTTTTTTTTTAAATTCATTTTATGTACGTGAGTACACTATCTTCAGACACACCAGAAGAGGGCATCAGATCCCATCACAGATGGTTGTGAGCCACCATGTGGTTGCTGGGAATTGAACTCAGGACCCATGGAAGAGCAGTCAGTGCTCTTAACCACTGAGCCATCTCTCCAGCCCTAAACTAGTTTTTACAGTTAGTTGTCTTGTCACTGTCTTGGAGAACAGTTCAGGTGTATAAAGGTACCTACCACACCACAGGTGTGTGTATGGGCCCTGCCTCCTGCTCAACAGCACCAGTCCCGTGTGCCAGTGTCTGTGATGAATGTGAAAACCAGGTTGGCTGCCGTACATAGTTTTATGCTCTACGCACCTTTACTGAAAAAACACAAACGCACAATTTGTTCCTTTTCAATTTGCCTTAGCCACAATTCCTAGGTGCTGCTGTTACCGGCCTGGAGAAGCGTGCCCTGACCAATTTCTTATCTCCGTCTCTCCACCTGCCCCAAACTTGAGTTGCTAAACTCCCCTGACCACCCCCGCCTGTAGGAGCGGCCTGTGTGGCCACTCTGTTCTGAGATCTCACATGGTTGCCTGCTTCTTCTCCCTCCAAAGCATGGAGAACTTCTTCTCCTCCTCCTCCTCCTCGAGGCTCCTTTTAATCTCAGCACCTGGAGAGCAGAGGCAGGAGGATCAGGAGGAGTTCAAGGTCAGTGTCAGCCGGTCCTGAGCATGAGACCTGGGGTGGGCTCAGTTGGTAGAGGGTGCTTGAAGTCCTGAGTCTGAGTCCCAGCCATGCATAAACCAAGTGTGGTGGCGTGTGAGCTCTTGTGATCGCAGCATTTGGGAGATGAAGGCGGAGGAGGGCCAGAAAGATTACTGGCTACATAGTGTGAGTTTGAAGTCAGCCTCCGTTATAGGAGAACCTGTCTCAAAAGAAAAAAACAATAAAATGTGCATACAGCGCCACCTCAGATTTAATTGCTTGCCACACTCCCATTGATGGCCTCTGGAGGCTTCCTGAGCTGGCAGGCCCTGCTAACAACACCCTGGATCTCCTGCCCATGGGACACTCATAAATTGGAAGATGGAGGCTTAAGTCTAAGTGAAAAGTGCAGTATGGCACCAGACAACCAGCACAGTGGCGAGAAACAAACCCAGGACGGATGCTCAGGGTCAAGTTTGGACCTCAGTGGCCACATCTGTAGTAGGGTAATTTTGAGGACAAAATAGGGTGTGCCTCAGCCCTCAACAGGGCAACAGGGCCTGCTTCTATCCCATGAACATTGTTGCTTAACTTACATAGAAACACCAACATTGGCCTTTTCTTATATAAGTGCAGCAAACTTGGGTTTGCCTTTAAGACTAAGAATTAGTTGTGAGGAGATTGCGTGGGAGCTTTGGGTTCATTAAACTGTGGTTTTATATATATATATATATATATATATATATATATATATATATATATATATATATATAAGCACATTGTAGCTGTTTTTCAGACACACCAGAAGAGGGCATTGGATCCCATTACAGATGGTTTTGAGCCACCATGTGGTTGCTAGGATTTGAACTCAGAATTCTCCAGTTCCCAGGAGTTTTCTCAGTTGCTATACTGCTACACCCTCCGAACCTCTGGAAGAACAGTCGGTGCTCTTAACCACTGAGCCATCTCTCCAGCCCTAAACTGTGGTCCTTATTCTTACCCTCTTAACCTAACACCTAGGAATCGACTGTCAGGAAAGGAGCCAGAGACGGTCTCCCTACAGAGAATTTTTCTTTAGATTTATTTTACATGTATGAGTGTTTGCCTACACATATATCTGTACATGTACATCCCTGGTGCCTGAGAAAAGAGGGAATTGGATCCTCTGGATAACTGGAGTGGCAGCTGTGAGCTGCCATGTGGGTGCTGGGAATCGAACCCAGATCCTCTGCAAGAGCAGCCAGTGCTCCTGACTACTGAGCCATCTCTCCAGTTCCCAGGAGTTTTCTCAGTTGCTATACTGCTACACCCTCAGTATAGAAAGTGCCACACGGTGGGACTTCACTGGGAACATTCATGGACCTTTGAGAGAACTTGCAAGAATTCACCTAGGCGCCCCGTGAAGTTGGGTGCCTCTGTCTGGCTGGCAGAATCAGCTGGGTCTGTGAATAGTGAACTTCAAAGTCTGTGCTGCAAGGGGGAAATCGATTGGCCTCTGTTCTTTGTAATACAAAGTACATTAAATCCATTAAAGCTCGCTCACCAAGACCTGCCTCTGAATACTTCACCCTGTATGGCATGTACCAGCAGACTGGAGACAATACCATCTAGGGCGTCGGTTCTCAGTTGGTGGCCTGAGACCCCTTTGGCAAACCTGTCTCCAAAACCATTTACATTACGATTCATAACGGGAGCAGACAGCTAGGAAGTAATTTTATGATGGGGGGAGGGTCAGCACAACGTGAGGAACTGTATTAGAGGGTGGCAGCATCAGGAAGGTTAAGAACCACTGCTCTAGGGTGAGGTGAGCCTGGTGTGTTCCTGGGTGGTCAGGGCTGGGCAGGGAATACCTGTGGGTAGATGACTTTGGCTGTAATTTATTTACTTCATGTGCGTTTGCTGTAATCAAATACTAAAAGAAAAAAGACAATGGTGGTGGAGGGGCGTGACTGCAAACTCAGCCCGGGGTGTGTGTGTGTGGGGGGGGATTTGGAAGTAGGAGGCTCAAGGCTAGTCAAGCCTACACTACTGGATTGGAGGGGTCGGGGCTGGAGAGATGTTGACGAAGGGGGCGGGGCTGGAGAGGTGATGCCCACAAGGATGCTAGGCCTCTGATAGATACCTTGCTCACAAAGATCATCAACAGAGCGCGTGCTGGGCTAACCCAGGATACGATACAGCATGTGATCACAGATTATCTGAACTGTCCCCCCACACTGTTTACACTGGTTTACTCTAGCAGAAGGCTAAGGGTGACCCACAGAGCCTGGGGATGTCTTTGTTAGCCAGTGATGTTAAAAGCAGGGACCTTTAAATAGTATTTTATGCCACCTGCCTGCCTGGGTCAGTGACTATGCTTGAGCTGCTAGGTGGCTGCAATCCTGTCTGGTGGCATTAAGGTGAGCCTAGCATATGTTTGGATACGTATCCATAGTGCTGATAACTGATAACCCCTTACTACCGTCTGGCCCTGGACTGAGGGCTATTTCCTGAACCTTCCATTATCCATCCACTGTTCCTTAAGTCAGTGAGTTCCTGTTGCTGTCCCTGCATCAAAGGGGAGAAACTGGGATTCAGGAAGGCCTTAGACCATAGGTTCGAAACCAGGCTTTGGACTCAACTCTGCGTAGCGTAAGCACAGATACTTATCTCATGATTAAGCCCCTCTGGATCAGGAAAAAAGTAAATATTTAAGGAGACATTTGATCAAATCTTTGAAATCAGCTGGGAGCAGACATTTTGTGATCTAATTTGTGTTCTCAATTTGTATTCCCAGTACTGGCCCTGTGCTTGGCAAGGAACTGCCTTTGAGTAAATATTGAATTTGCAAATGCTTGCTGCTTATGAAAATGGCCATGGCTTTGTGTCAAAGGAGCCAGAGACAGGGTCACTTCCTGGGAACCCAATGTAAAACATCTGAGAGTTGACATGAACAGAGTGTGGGGAAAGGTGGGAAGGTAGTGGAATGGACAAGGGTTAGGGGTCACAGTGAGATAATATTGTACACGCTAAACACAGGAACAAATGAAACCTCATTACCCTCATTCCCCGGGCAGCGAAAGTTCCAAAATAGAGCTAGGTCCCGCCCCCTTCCTGGGCGTGGCATCAATAAATTTGGCAGTACAAAGAGAACTGGCTTTGGGGGTGCTGGGGGGTGGGGAGGCACGAAGAGAAAAGGGGTGGGGTCCAGTGCCAGACCATCTCAAGGGCTCCCCTTAGCTCTGACTGCAAGCTAGGAGCCTTTGGATGCTAAAGGGCTTTTATGTGGCATTCTGTGTTTATCTGGAACTTGACCCCTTGGGATCTTGTAATGCAAAAGCTAACATGTGCTGTTCACTGGATGGTTAGTTACATAAGTGCCATTTAAGAAGCATGAACACCCGGCCCGGGCAGCAGGTCTTGGGTTTGATTATAGCTAAGAGGAGGGGCAGAGTAAGGAATGTGGGTGAGATTGGGCATGGCTGGTATGTGCTGGGCATGGTGGCACTCAAGAGGCCGAGGCAAGGGGATTATGAATTTTGAGCCAGCCTAGGCCACCATATAGACGATCTCAAAAAGAAAAAAGAAAAAAAAAGGGAGAAGAGAAACGAAAAAGCCAGAAGAATTCTCTCAACCAACATTTTTTTGGAATCACCCATGTGGGAGATGAAGCACCCCAGAATCATGAGTATCCTAGGAGATGCTTTTGATTCTCTCCATGCATCAGGATTCGAAAGGGATCCCCAGGAGGATGTTTTAGGGAACGGGGCAGCCATCCACCTGCTCAACTGTGTTCCCAGGTTTCCTTGGTCCTGCCTCGGTGGGAAACACAAAGACCTGCCATAGGAAGTGAAGGAAGAGCCGGCTTGGAGCCTGACTCACAAAACAATGGTTGCATCTGATCCAGAAAGACACCCGCAGCTCCTCCTTCCCAGGATGGTCCATCTCTCCCAGACGCCTGGGAAGCCAGTGATGTGGGCCCTTCCCTCGCAGCATGCTGCTGTGGTGGTGCCTGCTCCTGGACCAGGACCACCGTAAGAGAACACATCAGTGAGTCCTCCTGCTGCCCCATGGCGGTGTTCTAGAGAGCTAAGGGCACAGGGGTTCTTCATCACCATTTTCTGTTGTTTAATCCCTCACTGGAGACCCTGCTGAGGAGGAAGATTCGCTCCCTTTCCTGTTAGAGAAAGTTCCAGAAGGGGGTGGGGCCAGAAGGTGTAAATCTCACTTATACTGTGGAATGTGAAAATGAAATTGTTTAGCTCTTTTAGTTTAAAAGCAAGACAAAGGATGCCCCAGGATGGCTCAGGTGGGTAAGGATGCTTGTGGTCCAGCCTGATTGCCTAAGTTCTATTCATAGAAGACCCATGGTGGAAGGAGATGACTGACTTCCAGAACATGTTCTCTGACCATCACACTCACACACACACACACACACAGAGAGAGAGAGTTAATAAAACAACCAACGTGGGATTCTTTCTAGGAAGTTCCCTCCTTCCACACGGCACAGCTTAAGGTGGTTTGAATAGGAATGGCCCCCATGTTTGAATGCTCAGCCTGTCCAATGCTGGCATTAAATAATTAAGATGCCAACACATCTAGCTTGGCTTTCTTTAAGGCTTACTCTTTATTTGTGTTTGTGCTGGGATCAAGGGTATGTACCTCCACAAGATTCTTGGGGCCCCCATTACTTTGGGTCCTCTTTAAAGGTTCCCTCTGAGGCCCTCTGCTTTCTCCACAGCCTGTGTGTGGTCACTGGGCCTCTCCTCCTCAGGACTTAAGAGCTGAGGCTTTGCTGTTTGGCCCTGTATCTGGCAGGGTGACAGATTTAGCTTGCTGGGAAAACTTTCAGGACACCTAGAGAATGAGTCTGCGAAACCCTCTTGACATGAGTTGTTTTGATTTTGCCTCAGATCCCTGACCTGTGTGTTTGAGGAAGTGAGAGCCAGGAGGAACCTCCCCTCCGCCATGGTGATTGGATTCAACACCTTATTATGTAAGGCAGGCCTTGGTTGGGGGCCAGGAGGGTTAGAAGCGAGTGGAGTTTTGGCTTGGACTCTGCCCTTTTGTGGTCTGAAGGCACTCTGCTGGAAGGAAGCAGGCCTGTGTGAGAGCGCCCTGCCTCTGCACCCCCCCCCACCAACGTTTGGCTGGGGGTGAAGGGGGTGTGGCAGGGAGGAAGTGGGGACCCTGAGAGGTCTGCAATCTCTTATTTCAGCAGCTAAGAAGGAAGGAAGGTCATTGGCCAGTCACTCCATCTGCCTGGAAGAATGACACAGCATATTCCAGACTTGCCTCCCAGTCCCTTGTCCCAGGGGAAAGGCAGGGTGGGGCAGTGCTGGGTATCCATCTAGTCTGGTTATCTCCCTCTGACTTCCTGATGTTTACAAACTGAGAACTTCTTCAGGGTAAACTCTTGGAGGAGTGAGGGGCGAGCCAGGAAGCTGAGTCACTCTTGGTCTGAGATCTTCAGTGATAGTTGGCTGCCCCTTCTAGTGTTGGAAAACAGCCTGTGGCGGGGGGTCTTGGCCAGGAACTGCACACCTCTTGTCGCAGCGAATCCTTGAATGACCTGAGACTTCATTTCCCCAGTTTCCCAGTGGGAGGGCTGGACTCCAGTCTTTGTCTCCCTTACCTTGAAGTTCATCATTTCCTACATCAGTATCAAGTGGGGATGGGGTGGGGATGGTGATTAAGACAGAAAGATGACAACTGTATTTTTTTTTCTTTTACTATGACTTTGTGAGACTGGGTTTTGTCGTGTGCTGTATGCTCAAGGCAATCCTCCTGCCTCAGCCTTCTAAGTGCTAGGGTTATACACGTGAATCTCCATATTTAGCTTCAAGGAGATACTTTAGGGAAGATTAGTCACAGCTGGGGCTGGAGTTGGAAGAGGGCAGGTAACAAGGCCTTGGCATCCTGAAGTTTGGAGTCCATCCTGGCTCTTTTTTTTTTTTTAATTGTTTATTTATTTATTTATGTGTGTGAGTACACTGTAACTGTCTTCAGACACACCAGAAGAGAGCATCAGATGCCATTACAGATGGTTGTGAGCCACCATGTGTTTGCTGGGAATTGAACTCAGGACCTCTGGAAGAGCAGTCAGTGCTCTTAACCACTGAGCCGTCTCTCCAGCCCCTCCATCCTGGCTCTTGTCTCTGCTGTGGATATGAACCCATAGCCAAGCTTGCCCCTGCCCCCTCCTGTGGACAGAGTTAAAACACGTGCTGGTGTTCAGTGTTGTGCCTCCAGTGTGGGGCGTGGAGTATAGACGAGGAACAGACCAAGCGACTCTACCCTGGCCCTCCAGTCCCCTCCCTAATGTCTGTCTGTGCCACCTTGCCATGGAGCAATGACTCCACATCCACCCCCAAGTCCTCTCCACGTTACCCCATAGCCCTACTTCCCTTTGCTTCACATGAGCCATGAAGAAGAGAGAGGGGTTTCACGGTGCCCAGGGTCCCAACCCGCCACAGCACAGGTGGCCCGGAACCCAGAGCCCAGAGGTGTTAAGGTTTCAGGTCTGAGCCTCACACCCAAATCCTTTACTGGGAACTCCACGGGTCAAGGATTAAAGTGATAAATTAATTAAAGATTAATATCAGTGGCCATGAGACCACAGAAGCACAGCTGGACGGTCTAGTTCGTGCTTACACGGGTCTTGCCAGATTCGGGCTGTGAGCTGCCGTGTAGTGCGTGCGGTTCAGTGAGAGCAACTTGGGACTCACAATACCCACAGCAGTCAACATGGACACCTGCTCGTGCTAGGCTGGGGCATGCCATCCTAGAAGGGGAATTGTGGGCTCCTCCACTCTAGAGGTGAAGAGGGCTGGAGGAATAACAGAAGCCCCTGACCCTGGGGACAAAGCCAGGAACAGAAATGTCCAAGTCTTTGGTCCAAATTCTGCATCCAGCCGATGTCCTTGGTCACTGTGCTGAGCCACGGTCCCCAGCCTGGTACAAAGCCTGACCCGGAAGTTATTCACAGCGGGTGCTGCAGAGATGAACGGATATGCTAAAGATCGTCTCTCCCTTATACAATCTAGAATAAGAAGGCTAGCTGGGCATGGTGGCACATGCCTTTAGTCCCAGCACTCAGAAGGCTGAGGCAGGGGGATCTCTGTAGATTCTAGGCGAGCCTGGTCTCAAAACAACAACAACAATAAAAATGAAGAAGATGGCTGTGTTTTCTTGTTCCTCCAAGAGAAAGGGGATGCTCCTGTGTCCCCCTGCGCCCCTCCCATGGGTCTGGACTGGGTCTGTGACACATTGTTGTTGAAGTTAGGCTCTGGTTCCTCCAGCCTCACGCTCCCAGAAATAAGACTCAGACACAAACTATATTTACAAATACCTTGGCCATATAGCTAGGCTCTTCTTTGACGAGATATAAGTAAAAGTGTCCCCTTTATTCTAGCCTGCATTCTGCCACATGGCTGGTCACCTGTGCTCTGGTGCCGTGCATCTGTCTTGTCACGTCTTCCCAGGTCCATCTCCTGGGCCTGGTTCTATCCCAGAATCCTCTTTTGGAACGTCCCACCTCTATTTCCTGCCTAGGCCATAGGCTTTTTAATTGACAGGCAATACATCCATACAACACACGAGATTTTCTCTCTACATATTCTGACCTATAGAATCGGGCAGCAGAGCTGGCAGCTTCTGAAGCTAGGCCAGGGGAAACCTTTCAGCTTCCTTCTGGGACTCCCTGGAGAGGCCCGCTGCCCCCAGACATCTGACTAACCTGGGTCCACCATGCTGTCAGGAAGCCAAGTGGACATGTGCTGGATGAATGAGGGGGAGATGCTTTGTTCATCCTGCACAGGTGACTCCTGGATTACAGCCACACGAGGAGCCCAACCCTTGGGCACAGCTCTTAAGAAATGGGCTCAAGCCATTGTGTTTGGGGGTGTTTGTTATGCAGCAGTGGGTGACTGACATCTAGGAATGTTCTCATTATCCTGAAAAGAACCCAACTCACTGAGAGTTCAGGCGGTCGCACAGGTTGTGTGGTCAGTGGGTGTTCTGGCTTGGATGTTTATGGACTTGTGCTTCTGAGCTGGGATCCGAAGTTCTACATCTTTGTGGGGGTTTTTTTTGTTTTGTTTTGTTTTGTTTTTCTCGTTTACTTTACCGGTAGTCAGTAGTGGGGAAAGCAGGACCTGAGAACTTTCTTTTTCTCACTCTCTTTGCAGATCTTCATTAACAACGAGTGGCATGATGCCGTGAGCAAGAAGACATTCCCCACCGTGAACCCTTCCACGGGGGAGGTCATCTGCCAGGTAGCCGAAGGGAGCAAGGTAAGATCTGGTGACATATATCTGTGTAGCTTAGCCTTTCTTTTGTTTCTGGGGTGGGGGTCATATTCTGTAGCCCAGGCTGACCTGGAACTTGCTATGTAGCCCAGGCTGACCTGAAACTTGGGTCAGTCCTCCCAGCTGTGCCCCGATTACAGGGATTACAGGTGTGGGCTACCACACTGTGCACAGATGTTGCTTTATGTTTTTGTGTGACTGAAATATGGCCAGTTAATGTGTTTCACTTTCCTGACTTAAAACCGTGGGTCAAACATTTGAGATACGAATCCATAGTATCTCATTCCCATTTGCTGGCGTGTGAGGAGGAGGCTGAGTTTTCCTGCTGTGTAGACCGGGAGGTAAATCTGAGGAACACTGGACCGCTCTCTCCCGTTTAGACCCAAGATAGAAGGATAACGGGAGAGACATGGATAGGATAGCATAAAATTTGGGTCTGCTGGGATACATAGTTCTGCCGTGATTTTTTTTTGAGTTATATGTAGTGGGGGGACCATAATGGAACTTTAAAACTTAGTCTCTAAGCTAGGTACAGGGGTGCACACCTTTAATCTCAGCATTAGGGGTGGGAAGCAGAAAGGTCATCCTTGGCTACATAGCGAGTTGTAGGCCAGCCTGGGCTACATGAGCCTCCCTCATGAACAACAACAACAAAATCAGCCAAAATTTTTTTTCTTTGAATTCTCTTTTTAATAAACTCAGCATTGAAACTGGGTCATGTCTGCTCCTAGCCTGTTTTAAGATGGTCCCTTTCCTCAACACCTACTGCGTAAAGGACCTGCTGTGTTTTTCTGGTTTGTGAAGTGTCTTGATGGTAGATGTATTTATTCTACATGCCCCCAGTGCCCCCCTCCCAGCTCACAGCCCCCCTGTGCGGGACGTGCCCAGCTTCCGGCTGTTGGGAAGTCCCAGCATCTTGCAAGGAATGGTTTCTTTGGCTGGGCTTGCTTTCTCAGAAGCACAGAAACAGGGTCCCTTCCTATTTGAGTCATGGGAGCCTCTCCCTGACCAGAAGCCTTCTTTTTATCACACCCCTGGTGAGGTGTATGTTTGCACCGTAGGTTTGGGGCCCAGGAGGACTGTTTTGGGAGGTTTCCTGCACTGCCAATACTGACTGACCCACGGAGCACGTGGCAGTGGGGTGTACAGTGCTGGGAAGCATTTGCTGCTGAGGTCTGAGCTCCCAGGATGACTGTTTTACAGGAGGACGTAGACAAGGCAGTGAAGGCGGCTCGGGCAGCCTTCCAGCTGGGCTCACCCTGGCGCCGCATGGATGCATCTGACAGGGGCCGGCTGCTGTACCGACTGGCTGATCTCATCGAACGGGACCGGACCTACCTGGCGGTGAGTCCTCAGCCCTCTTGCCCTCACTTCCTACAGCTGAAGCCGCTCATAGTATCCCCTGGACACCCAGAGGCCTTGCGGCTCCTAGATAGATCGTAATGGTGTCTGATGGACAGACACTTTTGGGGTCTACCTGTCACTAACCATCGGAGCCTCTATGTCTGTCCCGATGCCATGGGTGTGGAGGATGGAAGATGGGAGATTTCCAAATAAAGAGTGTTTCCCTTACCCGGGCCTTTTGTAGCTGGTCACCTCCCTTGGACTGCTCTGCATGGTGAGCCAAGGCTCTTACCCTGGCCACCTGATGGGAGAACTCAAAGGGAGCCCCATTCTCTATGGTGGTCACCAGAGTGAACTGTGCATGTGCACATGGTATTCAGTGTGTGAAGCTTTGAGGCAAAGTCCTTGACCTAGCACCTGCTTCCCCTTGGTTTGTTCTTGTTGTTGTTTTTTGGATTTTTGAGTGTGTGTGGGGGGGTGATTTTTGGTTTGGGGGGGTTTTTTGTTTGGTTTGGTTTTTCAAGACGGGTTTTCTCTGTGTAGCCCTGGTTGTCCTAGAACTCAGTCTGTAGACCAGGCTGGCCTCAAACTCAGAGATCAGCCTGCCTTCATGTCCCAAGTGTTGGGGGATTAAAGGCGTGTGCTACCACTGCCTGCCTCCCCTTCAGTTTTTGACAGCCAAGCTTCTTGGAGCCCTGGGACCTTTGCAGACACTGTCCTCTCCTGCTGGGCTCATGACTTCATGGGCCTCCTCCTTCAGGGTCAGTCCTCCTCGTTGGAGTTTCTGAGGTGGCCTGGGGAGACTCCCTTTCTCCCTAGCATGTTTAATATGTGTGACGGACAATCTGCGGCACCACCATGCTTTCCGCTTATTTCTGTATTTCAAGCAGTTGGATCTGGGTGAGGCCCAAACTTACAAGTCTTGTCTGTGAAGCCAGCTCCTCGTGCCTTCCTCTCTCCATCTCCCTGTTGAGAGCAGCTAGGGCAGTGGTCCAGAAGTACCCGTGACAGTGTGCAAAGCAGACTCACCCTGAACCTCTAGCGTCCCTCTTTGTTATTCATTTGTTATTCGTTCCTGTACCAATGTGTCAACCTGGGTCTCTCCTCAGGCCTTGGAGACCCTGGACAATGGCAAGCCTTACGTCATCTCCTACCTGGTGGATTTGGACATGGTCCTGAAGTGTCTCCGGTACGGGCTTTGTTCTGGCCATCATGAAGAGGGAGGGAGCGATGTGGGGAAGTAGAGACAGTTAAGAAGATGTAGAGGCTCACAGGGACTGGAGCCCCTGCTCAGGCTCCTTGTGCGCAAAAACCCCTCAGCTGCCTGAGTTAGCCCTTTGGATTTCTGTGGTCCTCGGAACTGGCCAGTTACTAAGGGATAGATGTGTTAAGTCTTCAGTTGTTCGTGGTTTCAGGTCTAGTCTTTTCTGTCCTCCACTTGTTTCTGCTTTTAGGCTGGCTAGAGGCTCACCAGTTGTTTTTCTCCTTCTGCTGCTTTATTTCGATCATCAACATCCTTTTTTTTTTTTTTAATAACATTTCATCTGATTACACCAGAAGACGGCATCAGATCCCATGACAGATGGTTGTGAGCCACCATGTGGTTGCTGGGAATTGAACTCAGGACCTCTGGAAGAGCAGTCAGTGCTCTTAACCACTGAGCCATCTCTCCAGCCTGTCATCAACATCTTAATGATGGGATTTGGGTGAGGTTGGGGGGTGATTAGCCCTTGGAGTTTGCCCATTATAGACAACAAACGAGTCATGTCTCACCACGAAAGGCCTGCATCTTACCCCCAATTTCTTATTTCTTCTTTTGCCACATCTTCAGGGCCAGCTTTCATGTTGCCGTCCCTTAGACCTTCCTGGGGAAGGGTCTGCAACCTGCTTGCTTTGAGTCTGACCAGCCACAGGCAGTGTAGAGACTGTGGTGTGGACAGTGGCTGGCAGAGGACAGCAGCGCCCGCACAGCAGGCGTTTTCTTCATAGCACGGGGGGGGGGGGGGGCTCACCCAATGTCATCATGTCCCTAGGGCCAGTGAGCACCTCCAGAGGCCTGTCTTGTCATGACTTGCAGGGAAGGTGCTGCTGGCTTTGGCGCAGAGAGGCTGGGGACACTGCTAAATATTCTAGGACCACAGAATGAGTCCCTGCCACAAAGCATCGTCCAAATCAGAATGTCAGACGTGCTAAGCCTAAGAAACTCAAGTCCCAACCTGGTCAGCTTACTTCAGGAATTCTTCCTTCTACACACCCCCATGCCTTATCCTAAATCTTTCCTGACCCTCCCTTTCCCAAAGGTGCAACTTTATGTGCCACGGCCACACACTGGCTATCCCCTGGTCATTGTGCCTTTCTGTCCCCTATGTACCCTGACTGGGATAATGAGCTTCATGAGTGAGGCCAGTCCAGGATATGCTGGTGTTTGACGTGTCTGCCGTCCTCTTCCAGGTCATACCCATGATCCTACCGTGCTGGGCTCGCACTGCACACACGTTAATAAACCCAGGCATTCAGTTAAAAGACTGAGTATTCCGCAGGTGTGCTGAATAGGTGGGAAACAGCCCAGCTGTGAACCTTACGTTTGTCTGAGGTGCCAAAGTTTATTATAGTGGGTCCCCATGTCCTGGAGGCCATCTGTTTCCTTTGGAAATAAGCCAGATGCCAGGATGGTTGTCAGGGCAGTCCAGGGCATCTCTCTGCCATGTAGTGCAGGCTAGACATGCCTGGACTTTCCTTCTTTTAGCTATTATGCTGGCTGGGCTGACAAGTACCATGGGAAAACCATCCCTATCGATGGCGACTTCTTCAGCTACACCCGGCACGAGCCTGTGGGCGTGTGTGGACAGATCATTCCGGTGCGTACCAGCCCCTGTGGAAGTCATGGTGCTAGGGGGTGAGACTTGAGGTCAGCCATGCTTGTTGCAAAGTGGGAGAGTCTCCTAGAGGTGTCACCAAAGGTGACAGGGTGATGGCTAGAACGTGGGCTTCGGCGAGTCTAGTGGGATGGGTTTAAGTCATTTATCCCCTGCCTCAGTTCATCATCTGAATAGTGGCAGTCAGTTGATCATGGGGAATCAGGAACTCACACGGTACCTAGTACCCAAGGAGCTAATAAGTGTGAGCCACTGTCACTGTCAACCACCTGCCTCAACCTGTGTCCAAACCCACGGCTAAGTAGTCAGGCCCCTCAGAAGCGGTCGTTCCTGCCGCCTGCTATGTCTCTCTGAAACCTGTGGTTGGGTGACTGTTGTTCTGTACAGTGGAACTTCCCGCTCCTGATGCAAGCGTGGAAACTGGGCCCAGCCTTGGCAACTGGAAACGTGGTGGTGATGAAAGTGGCTGAGCAGACACCCCTCACTGCACTCTACGTGGCCAACTTGATCAAGGAGGTGGGTGGCTTGCTTCTGAGGTAACTTCTAACTCCCCTAGTGTGATTAGCTCTGAAGGAGAGCTGAGGAAAGCCCTTATTACCTTACCAGAGGGGAACTTTGTCCTCAGTACCTTATCTAAAGGGGAACTCTGTCCTCAGCACCTTATCCAGAGGGGAACTCTGCTCTCAGTACCTTAATCAGAGGGGAACTCAGTCCTTAGTACCTTAACCAGAGGGGAGCTTACGCCTTAGCACTTTTAACTAGAGGGGAACTTGGCCCTCAGTACCTTAACCAGAGGGAAACTCAGTCCTCAGCACCTTATCCAGAGGGGAACTCTGTCCTCAGTACCTTAACCAGAGGAGTCCCTGCTACTGTCTTCTACACTGGGGCCTGTAGCACCCTGAAGGATGAAAGCCACTGTTTTAGAACGGTCAGTTCCACAGGGCACCCTATAGGCAGGCCTCTTGTTCCAGCCACTTTTAGAAGTCCCTATAGGGTGACTTGTGTGCTGTACATTGGCTTTCATTTGTGTGTGTCCCAGATCACTGTTGGGGAGAATGAGGGAGGTTTCTTTGGCAAGGCCCTAGGAGCAAGAGGCTGGCATCCACATCTCCTGGCTTCCCCTACAGGCAGGCTTCCCCCCTGGCGTGGTCAATATTGTTCCTGGATTCGGCCCTACTGCTGGGGCGGCCATCGCGTCCCACGAGGGTGTGGACAAAGTGGCGTTCACAGGCTCCACTGAGGTAAGCTATCTCAGGACCTCAGGTTTGCACCATGGTGGCTCAGGCTCACTGCTTGTTCCCTTCAGAGGAACCAGCCTCTGTCCCAGAACTCGCCTCCCAGTCACCCAAATGACAGTCCACTTACGTGTGCCGAGGCAGATCAGTGTTCTCTGCGGTCTGCTAGCCTCCCTGGATGCAGCTGTGGAGGTGGGGTGGGGCAGTGGTGGGTGTCAACACTTAGCGCAGGGGGCTGGGACTCGCTGGCTTCATAAAGCCAGTGAAGTCCAGGCCATGCTGTGTCCCTGGGGGACCCACTGGATGTCCAGATGCCCTGTTTATTCCCTTTGAGACCAGGATGGTGCCTTTAACCCCCAGCATTAGGGATGTGGAGGTAGGAGGATCAGGAGCTCAGGGAAAGTGAATTCCATAGTAAGTTGGAGGCTAGCCTTGGCTACATGAGACAATGTTTCAGAAAACAAGCCAGGCATGATGGCATGGGCCTTTAGTCTCACCACCTAGGAGGCAGAAGCAGGTAGATCTCTGTGAGTTCAAGGCTAGCCTGGTCTACATAGTGTTTACAGCAGTCGTAATGAAAACCAGGACAATGTGCAGACTGGAGAGAGCACAAGCTGTGTGCAGGCTTCAGAGTTTCACCTCAGGGCATTATGGTGTCTTATGTTTGTTTATTTAGAGACAGGATCTTTCCATAGGGCTAAGTGGTCCAGGCTGGTCTTGAACTCCTAGAGATCCATCTGCCCCATCTCTGCAACGCAGGGACTAAAGGTGTGCCACCAGGCTCACCTTGTGCTAGTTTTCCTTTTGCTGCGACCTGTCACTGACAAGAAGCAGGTTAGAGGAAGGATGGATGACAGTGCAGAGTCTCCATTGGGGACAGGGTGGGACAGGGCATAACAGTGCCCGCTCACAGCTGGGCAGACCAGGGTAATAAGACAGGAAGTGGGGCTCAGCTATAACCTCCCCCAAGTGACCCACTTCCTCCACTTAGACAATAATCCGAAAGCTTCCCAAAATACTGTGCCACCAGCTGAGTGAATTAAATGTTCAAACATGAAACTCAGCAGGGAACATCCCACATGTGAACCTTGACACTTGGGGGAGCCCACCTCCTTGAGCCTCCATCCTTGGTCAGAGGCCCTGATGAGTCTCAGAGGGGCTGGCCTCTTTGCAGAGACGTGTATGGGGTCAGCTTTGTGCCAGGCTCTGGGTATTTGGGGGAGAGTAGTACCCTGTGCTTGCCCTCAGGGGACAGCACTGAGCTAGGAAGGAGGCCACATAATAATTTGACTGGGTCCTGCCTTCTCATTGGCCATCTGGGTAACTGGCCATGTGACTCGGCTACTCCTAACCTTGGCCCCCTCATCGCTGAGCCACACCGGCCTCTAAGGGCATCAGGAGGGCTGACTCCAAGTCCCAGCACATGGCACAGACCTGAGTGTGAGTCACACAAAGGGTTCTTGTCATGATGTGTGTAGGTCTCAGTGGCGGGAGTGGGAGGTGACGGGTGACCTGTTGAGTCTCTAGGGACTTGGTGACTCTGTGTATGGAAGAGCATTTGGCTCCTTCCCCTGCCAACAGCAGTCCATGTGTCTGTGTCTCCACAGGTTGGTCACCTAATCCAGGTTGCCGCAGGGAGCAGCAATCTCAAGAGAGTCACCCTGGAGCTGGGCGGGAAGAGCCCCAACATCATCATGTCGGATGCTGACAGTAGGTTCCAGGGGCTGCAGGAAGGCCCCAGCTCCAGTGTGATTGATTTGGGGCCTGTGTGATCTGGTGTAGTCTACCTCAGTTACTTATTCTGTCATTAGGGCCAGCCTGAGTCCTGTACTGCCCACCCAAAGGCCACTAGGCCACCATACCCTCTCCTGCCCTCTCTGCGAGACACTCCTTTTCCTCTGTCTCTTTCATAGTTGATAGTCTTCCCAAAGGGGAGAAGGTTCTGTGTCATTCTAGCCAGGCCCTGGGCCGTCGCCGCCGCCCCTGCCCCCCCCCCCCCCCCCCCCCCCCGCCACTACCCCATGTTGTGAACGGGTTGCAAGGTTGAACATTGCTGGAGATTAACCTCCTCTCATCTCTCTCTCTCCTCTCTCTCTCCTCCCTCTCTCTCTCTCTCTCTCTCTCTCTCTCTCTCTCTCTCTCTCTCTCTATCTCCTGTGCTCTGTTGCTCGCTCTCCCTCTCTCTCTCTCTCTTCTCTCTCTCTCTCCCTCTCCCCTCTCTCTCTTTCCCTCTCTCTCCCTCTCTCCCTCTCTCGCTCTCCCCTACCCCCTCCCCACAGTGGACTGGGCTGTGGAGCAGGCCCACTTTGCCCTGTTCTTCAACCAGGGCCAGTGCTGTTGCGCAGGCTCCCGGACCTTCGTGCAGGAGGATGTATATGACGAGTTCGTGGAGCGCAGTGTGGCCCGGGCCAAGTCTCGGGTGGTAGGAAACCCCTTCGACAGCCGGACGGAGCAGGGACCTCAGGTAAGACTGGAGTCCAGCATGCTGAAGCCAGAAGGACAGGATGGCTCAGACTCGGTGGGGTTGGGTTCCTGTGTCTCCTCTGCTGGGTACCACCTGTGTGTCCCGTTGGTGTAATCAGGAAACCCGACCCATGTCTTGAGTCCTGTATTTCAGACTCTTCATAGACCTTGGCAGAAGAATGGCCGCCATCCCTGCTAAGGAGCCACTCTCTAAGCACCTCTGTTTCTGTATTTTTATTTTGCTAATACTGGCATTTAAAGAGAGAAGCACTGGGTATGACTTGCCTTGCCCCGGTGGTAAAGGATGTGGCATTCTCTTAGGCTCTTGCTCCTTAAAGACCCGGGTTCCCTTCCCAGCTTCCTCTGGCTGTAGGTTCACAGCCCAAAGCCAGAGAGAGGCCCTGATCTGGTTTCTCAGTCCCTCCGGGCTTCTTCTCCTGCAGGTGGATGAGACACAGTTCAAGAAGATCCTCGGCTACATCAAATCGGGACAACAAGAAGGAGCGAAGCTACTGTGTGGTGGGGGCGCTGCCGCGGACCGTGGCTACTTCATCCAGCCTACCGTGTTTGGGGACGTAAAAGACGGCATGACCATTGCCAAGGAGGAGGTGAGCCCCTGGGCTGTGCTGCTCTTAGCAGGAAGGAGAAATGGCTGATTTGGTCTAGTGTCTTGACAGTTTCCCCAAACTCTGGTTTGAGCCATCTCCACGCCTAGATTCTGATACATTACTCTCCCCTTAAGGTTTCTGGGACTTCCCACCAACAGGAGAGAGAACATTAAATCCTGTGGCCCAGCCCACAGGATTTTATATTGCCTGTGTTTGCTGTGCACCGGCTTGTGATACCTTGATTTAGTTCCAACCCTAACTCTGAGGTTCCTGGGCATCCTCTCCTCCCCCCTGTGAATCACCCATTTCTTTGTGGAGAGGTAGTTCCTCTTCATGTGAAATATGACTCCTCATCCCCAGGCCTTGCAGACGGCCAATTCCCAGCATCCGCCTTCCTGGCTCCTAGTTAGGCGTCCCTGTCCCAGTTCACTGAACGTGCTGGTTACAGTTCACGATAGGTGCTCATATGATGTGGCTTCTGGGCAGATCCTAAGTGGCGGCACCAGCCACAGCAGCACATCTTGTGTGTAGTTCTTGATTTCTGAATGTCATTCTCCATCAAAGGAGCAGGAGCTACGTGAAGAAGTGGCCTGTTCTGGAAACTGCTGGAAAAAGCAAGAGGAACCAGTAGCTCAGCAGCCAGCCTCGTGCCTTGAACCCTGGATTAAATGTGACAGGAGCCAGTTTTAAATTCTCTGTGTTTGGTTCACATGCTAGTATATTTCGTTTGTTGTGGGCCTGTTTAAAAATAAAATAATTGTATGCAAAACAGAGACCACCCAGGAGGCGGCCAGCGCTGCCAGTCCTTGTCAGCGCTGCCAGTCCTTGTCGGTTCCCCTCCCCTCATGGTTCATGATCTGGGAGACCACTGTAGCGCTGGACTGGCTAGGTCAGGTCTCAGGCTAAACGGCATCTGCTTTCCTCTGACACCTTCCAGTTCTAGCGGTGGGGAGCAGGCACCTCCCACCTTCCAGCCTTTCTTCTCTGCCTCCCCCTCCAGATCTTTGGACCAGTGATGCAGATTCTCAAATTCAAGACCATAGAGGAGGTTGTGGGCCGAGCCAATGATTCTAAGTACGGGCTGGCAGCTGCTGTCTTCACAAAGGACCTGGATAAGGCCAATTACCTGTCCCAGGCTCTCCAGGCTGGTACCGTGTGGTAAGAGCTGTTCCTCAACCCAGTAAAATATCCCCCAAAATGTCTGGAACCCCAGAATTGGTTCTCTACCAAAGAAGGACACCCCCTATCTCCAGATCCCATGAAGCCAGTGATGGGCCACCTTCCCAAGCTGTGACAGTGGGAACCCAGGCTGAGCATAAACAGATGCTCGGCCCCTGCTTCATCACTGTCCAATTAAAGAGAGAAGAAATGCTGTGGGGCTGCAGACATCAGCACCCTCAACTTAACTGATGGGAAAAATAGATACTGGGGAGCATGCTCTAGCAGTCCCTCAGGATGTTCCTCATAGGTGACTGTGTCCAGAGAAGCCTGCACTCCTGTGGGGTGGGCATCAGCGCCCTGCAACAGTTAAGGCCCAGAGCCATCATGTGAGCCGGTAGAAAATAATACGTTCTCCCAGGAATGTGCGCACAGCTGACAGGCAGCTAACAGGGAGCAACAGCTCGAGTGTTAGTAGGAAGATGAACAGGCACAAGGCAGCATATTCCTAGTGGAAAGTGGTTCAGATGAATGGAGTCCTGGTGCTTGCTGGAGTGTGGGTAACCTTGGCAACACGATGCTAAGTGGCAGGAGTCAGGTGCTACCCACTATATTATCTGACTCTACAGCCCGGGGTGTGGGTGCTCCTTTAGTGGATGCTGGGCCTGGGGGCAGGGGGGCAGGAAGAGAAAGTTAATGGGTGCAATGTTTCCTTTTCGAGTGCTACTAATACTGTGACGTTAGATAGTGGTTAGGGTCTAACCTAGAAGACGTCTTGTTGAACCTCTTCTGCTGTGATACAAACCACCAAGAGGCTGGGACCTTCTTTAAAAAACACTTTTTTTAGGCATGTGTATGTGTGCATATGCTTCTACCTGCGTGTGTGTATGTGTGTGTTTGTGTGTGTGTGTGTGTGTGTGTGTGTGTGTGTACAGGGACACACGTGCCACAGTAAATGTGGGGTGGTGTCATAGGACACAGTTGGTTTTCTTTCTTGTATGTGGGTCCTAGGTAGCCAGGCTCGGTAGCAGACCCTTTCCTCAGTCCCCATCTAATCATGTTGCTTGCCTGAGCCGAATGCTTTTACATGCTGAATCTTCGCATAATTTTAGAATAATTTTTTAACTCAAAAGGGAGAGAGCTGGGGCAGTGGTGGCACATGCCTTTTAATCCCAGCACTTGGGAGGCAGAGGCAGGTGGAACTCCATGAGTTCTAGGCCAGCCTGGATTATATAGCAAGTTCCAGGATCCCCTAGGGTCTACATCTACAGTGAAACCCTGTAGAGGGAGGCCAGACCCTGTTAGCCAGGATGCCTCATTCAGATTGGAAGCTGGCTCATGATGTGCTGTGACCACATCTCTGCAGACAAGGGTGACAGCAGAGAGCTTCACGCACGTGACCTGCCCTAACCCATTCCGTGGCTGTTAGTTAACCCGCCCCAAGCCTCCATTATCCATAGAAGGTGGTGATGGTGAGGTTATCCGTGGCCTTGAATGGCGCGCAGTCCCTCACATGACCTGTGTGTTTTCTCCGATGACAGGATCAACTGCTATGATGTGTTTGGGGCCCAGTCCCCATTTGGTGGCTACAAGATGTCCGGGAGCGGCAGGGAGCTGGGCGAGTACGGCCTGCAGGCCTACACAGAGGTGAAGACGGTGCGTACACAGTAGGGTCCCAGTGGGTAGAGGCAGTGGGGTGCCAAGGCACCCCAGTTTAAAGCCATTTTTAAAGGTTTGGACAGACGCTAACACACTCGATGTCTTCAGACACAGCAGAGGAGGGCATCAGATCCCATTACAGATGGTTGTGAGCCACCGTGTGGTTGCTGGGAGTTGAACTCAGGACCTCTGGAAGAGGAGTCAGTGCTCTTAACCGCTGAGCCATCTCTCCAGCTGGAGGGAGATTTTTGAACACTTTGTAATAACCTACAAATTGGAGATACAGCCATGAGGGCCTTTCTTTGATGAGATGCTGTGGATGTAGCCTCTTCCTCAGAGTTTACCCTGGGGACCCCTCGTTGGGGGTTATGCAGTGTGAGATGTTGTAGCTTCCTGGCCTATATTCACCAGATGCTATTAACACTGTGATACCCCCCAGACCCCCAGAAAGGGTGGGCCTCCAGACACTGGAAGATGTCCCCTAGAGCCTTAGGAGAGAATCCAGGAAAGATAGAGAATGTGACCTCCCGAAGAGGTCAGGCTGCTGACAAGGAGATGTGAGAAGGAAGAGAGGCTCTTGCCTTCAAGGGGACCTCCTGACCCTTGCAAAGGATGAAGAATAACGGCTTCTCCGAACCGTTCACAGGTCACCGTCAAAGTGCCACAGAAGAACTCGTAAAGCGGAACGCCTGATTCCTCAGCACCCGAAAACCCAACAAGATACTGAGAAAAAACACCACGCGCTGTGCCTCCCAAGAGAAACCCTTCACCTAAGTGTCTTGGACCAAGGAAGTCAGAGTTTGATAAACAGGGCAGGGCTGGGGGGGCTCCCATTAGCTGGGTAAGGGATGGAGCTTGGTGCAGACAGCTAGTGTGTCCAGCTGTGCAGGATGCTGGGTTCCACCCACAGGGCATATGCAAATGAGCAATAAAAACCAGCAGATCGAGGCCACTGTCCTTTGTCTAAGACATAAATTCTGAGTCTTATCTCTGTTGCATTCTGTAACTCCCTGCTTTCTGAGGAGACAACCAACTCCATTGTTATAATTGAATTAGCTCTGTGGAACACCAGCACCTTGAGGTTAACTGGTCAAAAGTCACTAAAGCCAGGGCCCCTCTCCATTCCTGGACATGCCAGACCCCAGGCTGGAGCTATTTCCTGCTATCACAAAGTCCCTCATCTCCTCTCCGTCTTGGTGCCTTCGACCTTGGCTCTGACAAGAAATTCTAGGCTGCTGAGGAGGGATGTAAGAGAGGAGTGGCTATCCATGGCTGCCCCTGCATTTCACACTGGCCTGTCTCACAGGACAGAGGCAGTCGTGACACCTGTTTGTTCCTTTCCAGGGCGATCCAGGTCAGCTTTCAACCAAGGGCTCAGAATCAGTCTTCCCTGCTGCTGACCTGGAGTAGACGCAGCAAAAAGACGGTTTCCAGAAATGGCTCTGTTCTCCCAGTCTGTCCTGAGGCCTCCTTGGGGCACAGAGCGGAGCAGGGCCACGTGCACAGTGCAAGGTCTGCCTTTTGCACACCCAGAACCAAGAGAATGTGGAGGTCTTAGTGACAGCGCCCGGAGGGAGGTGGCCCCCCTGGTGGCCAGAGGAAGTAGTTTTTCTGGGATTAAAAGAGATGGTGGGGGGGGGGGGGGGCTGCAAGGCTGACTCTGAGGCTACCTGCAGATACCAGGGCTGTGACAGATGCAATGACATTGCTGAAGGACAGAGGGACCCTCTCATGGTGGAAGGCCAAGAGAGCTCTGGAGCAGGGCTCCTGTTACTGTGCTTTCTCCCTCTCGAACCAGAAGGTTCCATTCCCAGAGGTTTTAGATGCCTGTGACCTCTGCCCTGTGTATAAATGGGGTGCTGTGACTATCCCAACCCTGCCCTATCCTAAAGTTTAAGTTGTAAGCCTTCAAAGGACACCATGTGCCCCACCTGGAGATTATTCCCTATACATAAATGCTCATGATGATTGGCATAAAAAAATAATAAGTCAGCAATTAGCGATGGTAAGGGTGAGAAATTACACAGCTCTCGGCTCTGCCACGCCTGTGTTGAGTAAGTTCTGAGTAAGGGCTGCGATACTCCAGTCAGCCCAGTAACCAAGATGGTTGCTGGTGGGCATGTATGCCCCGTGGGTACCACGGATGCAGGCTTTATGCTCATCACGGTATGCAGAGGGCTGCCCCAATGCAGGCTATTTCCAGAATTTCCATTTAGTACTTTTATACTGTGCATGAGAATCAGGTGCCTGGCACCCTGAGCAGTGATAAGCAGACCAAAGTCTAAGGTCCAGAGGAACCTGACGGGGAAGCTCAGGGGCGAAGGTCAGGATTTATTCAACTTGTGAATGAACAAGTATCAGGACGTGGAGAGCAAATGAAGAGTCTAGTGAAGAGCTGCCGTCACTGGCACAAGACAGGGATGGTGAGTTAGCTTGAGACCTAGAGGGCCAGAGATGAAGCTGAGGGTAAAAGGCTGATGACCCCTGATGTTTTTAATTTTTTATGTATATGAGTACACTGTAGCTGTGTTCAGACACACCAGAAGAGGGCATTAGATCTCATTACAGATGGTTGTGAGCCGCCATGTGGGTGCTGGAATTTGAACTCAGGAAAAGCAGTCAGTTCTCTTAACCGCTGAGCCATCCCTCCAGCCCTGAAGTTGTCCTTTGACCTCCATATACACATACCTGGGTGCTCATGCGCACAAACAGAAATGAATAAGTAAATATAGTTTTTAAAAATCAGATGGCTGGTATGGTGCCTCGAACCTTTAATCCCAGCATCTGGAAGCAGAGGCACTCGGATCTCCTCTTCCAGCCTGTCGTACAGATCAAGGCCCAGGACAGCTATACTGAGAAACCCTGTCTGGGAAAAACAATTAAATTTGGGTGGTTGCCTGCGGCGACACCTGTAATCCCAAGATTTAGAAGAGTCTTTAGGGAAGGCAGGAGGATTGCACGACATTTGCCAACTGTGTCATGGAAATGCTGTGGGAGGATTAGTGCATCAAGAAGCCAAATCCTACTCATGTGACACGAGAAGGGGGAGGGGGTCTGTGGGGAGAGTCCTGGATGGCTGGGAACTACTTGTTTTGACTTCCTCATCTCTCAGCTCCGCCTCCACCCAGCTTCCTTTCCAGCTGTGCCCATTCTGGCTTCTGGATCCTTAGATCGAGCCTCACTCCCATCGTGCTGAGGGCCACCCCACCCCACCCCCTATAAAGAGAATGTCTGTGGCCCTGGTACAGTCTGGTCCCATTGTGTGGTATATCTCCGTCAAGCTAGTGCTATAGGGATGGGAGGAAGCTTAGAGTCAGATGATCCACCCCGTGACCAGGAAGAGCACCACCACTAGCCAAGAATAAGAGTGATAGATCTCCAAAGAACACTAGAACTTTCAACCTGGAAATAGCCCCAGGCCCCGATGCCCACGCATTTTCTTATAATCAGTGAGGCAGAGAGCAGTGGGGAGAATGGTGTGTGTGTGTGTGTGTGTGTGTGTGTGTGTGTGTGTGTGTGTGTGTGTGTGTGTGTGTGTGTGTGTGTGTGCGCGCGCGCGCGCTTGTGAAGGTAATTCTTGGCCCCGGGCGTGTGAATCCACCTCGGAGACAAGCAGTTAATCCGAACAAAAGCAGGCAGGTGTGATGAGCAGCCAGGAACACAAGCTTTCCGCACCCAATACACAGTAATCCTGTTTCCCTGAAGGAACCCTCTGGGCCGGAAGCAACTGACTTGGGGTGAAAACAAGGTTCTCGGGTTCCGAGGAGCCTGATCTCTCTGGGTACTTGGATATGGGCTGATCACAGGAGTATTGGGTGCAAAGCCGTTGTTTGCGGGTTTGTCCTTCTTTGATCCTCCGAGGAAAACGCTGGGGTCTTGTACCCAACAAAAAGGCGCGTGGGCACTGGAGCGAAGAACTAGGTTTTAGCGCCTCCTTGTGGTCAGTGGCCAAACCACAGCGACATCCTCTGAAGGGAATCAAGATTCAAAGGAACTGAAAACAGGGCCTCCGAGATGGCTCTACAGTAAAGGAAGCTTGCCACCAAATGGGGCGACCTGAGTTTAATTCCCAGAACCCACAGGGTGGAAGAGATCGAGAATTGCAAGAAAACAGGGACCCCAACAAAAACCTTCACATGGATCTTCACAGCAGCCAAAGGGAAATGCAGAACCCCAACATCTCATCTACCAACAGATGAGTTAAGATGTGGCCTGCTCACTGGATGTAACAGTCCTATCCCCGAGAGGAAATGAGACTGTGGCTGGGAGGAGCCACTTCACCAGTGTGCAGACTTGCTTTAAAAAGTGTGTGTGTGTGTGTGTGTCACACATAGTACATGTGTAGAGGTCAAACCAGGAGTTGATTCTCTCCTTCCACCACGAAGGACCCAAGGATTGAACTCAGGTCAACTGGCTTGGTGACAGCTGCCCACTAAAGCTATCTTGCTGGCCCTCTCTGTTTCTTTGTTTGCTTTTGAGAAAAAGTTTCTGTGTAGCTCCTACTATTCTAGAATTCCCTCTGTAGACCAGGCTGTGGCCTGCAACTCACAAAGATCTTGATGTCTCCGCTCTGACTCTTGGGATTAAAGGTGTGCGCCGCACAGCTGGCTGATTCATCCACTCTTGATATTTTGGCCCTTGTGGTCAGTCGCGCCCGGCTCCCTCCCCATTTCCTGTCTCTTTTATTTTCTCTTCCCTTTTGGTTTATCACAGGTATCTTTCGGGTTCACAATGTCAGTATTGTGTTGGAATTTTTACCTGGTATGTTCTCTTACAAGATTTGGGGAGTTTGATCTACCTATAGGACAGGATACATATCAAAGTGGACATCAACACTGCAGACATTTGGGGGGGGAAGTCTTCTCCTCCCTTTCCTCCTCACAGCCTGCCTGTGAGTTTGAGAGGCCAGTCCTCACTTAGGAACTGTCTTCCCCATCAGCCCTCTTGGGGCTCTGCTCTGCTCTCTGCCCAGGGCAGTGTGGATGCTTGACCAGGATGGACTAACACCATCAACACTGAAGAGGGTGAAGCAGAAGCTGTGCCCTGGAAGAGCAAGGTCACCTGACAGATCACATAATAGACTGAAGCCACCATGCAGATGGAGCAGGCACAGAAGAAAGCCATGGAGGAACAACCTAGCAGTCTCTGGGGGACACACTGCACCATAGCCAACTGTCCCCAGAACACCATCTCTCCCTTCCTCTCAGTGCATGCCACAGTAGTGATGTCACTCAGCAGGAATGACATCAGACCCGTGATGATGTCAGAGCAGTCCTTTGACCAGTCAGTTCCTGTATAAAAGTCACACAGCTTTGTTATTTACAGTGAGCCTTAAGTGGCACTAGAGCTGGACAGACACCTACTCTGTGCCGTTAGAATCCACCTTCCTACCCATAACCCCAAGTTATTACTGTGTTTCATCTGGGCTGGCTTAACTCCAATTGGTCAGCCCTGGGGGGGGGCACGTTTTCTAGACTCTTAACCCATGGAGGCTTCTCTCTCCTCCTTCACCTTCTTCTCCTTGTGGTTCTCCTCCGATCCCAAGCCCAGGAACCCTAAACCCCACCTATGTCTCTCCTGCCCAGCTATTGGCATCTTTGTTTACCAATCAGAAATAACTTGGGACAAGGGTCATACAGTGTTCCTTGGGTCTAGTGTGGACTCTCTCAGGGTGGGGCAGGGAGCACATTTAGCATTACAATACCCTGCAAGACCAAACCTCAGCAGAGCAGCAAGGGCAGGTTGCATTCTGTAACAGCAGTAGGGGATGGTCAGCATTGCATTGAAATAAGAGCTGGTCTGGGGGAAGTTTTACTGGGAGAGTTTTGCAGAGTCAGGTTGAAGAGAGAAAAATCTAGACACGGTGAAGACCGAACGAGCCAGAGAATGAGAAGGAGCCAGATATTGAAACATATTTCCAAAATTAGTTTGAGGCCAAGCTGAGCAAAGCCAGATTGAATCAGTCAGCTTAGAGAGGAGTTTGAGCAAGGACAGCTGAGTTGACCCACCAGCCAGAGTTTAGAAATAACTAGAAAGGGTGAGCTTATAGGGGAGGGGAGGCAGGTCTCAGAGTTTGAGCCTGGCCTGGTCTACAGAGTAGGTTCTAGGACAGCCAGAGCTAAAGAGAGGAAACACCTGCCGCCCCCCACCCCCCCCAAAAAAGAGATCAGCAATATTGAGGTGAAATCTGGGAGGTGTTTTCTGAGAGCACTGAGCTGTGTTCCAGAGACAGCCAAGGTTGTTCCTCATGCTGGCCTCTGAACTTGGTGCTGCGTGAGGGCCACAGGTGGTACTCGTTTTGAAGGCCTAAGGAGATCATGGAGCGCAGCTGAGGCCTGTTTCTGTGAGGCCAAGAGAGGCCGCCGGTGAAGGTGCAGCCTCAGTGGCAGTTGAAGGCCCAGGACTGAAGGGGTCCTGCTGAGAAGCTGAGGCTTTGCCACCAAGAAGAGAGCCTATGAGAGACTACTGGAGAAAGTTCAGCCCCGTGGCAGCTGGAGGGCCTGGCATTTTGGAGGTAATTGCCAAGAACAGCAGCAGTAGAATGGAGCTGGCCTGGGGGACAAGCTGTGCGTGTGGCGGAGGCCAAGTGGGAGACATGGCCTCCTTAGAGGAAATCAGAAGATGGTGACCCCAGACCTTAGGTACTGAGTTATTCACACCATGGGAGTTTGGTTTTGCTTTGTTGAGATTGTGACTGTATCCTGGTTCTTCTTATTTTCTAGTAGGTATAATATAATTTGCCAGCCTAGATATGTCAAATGATCGTGTGCAATTCCATCCCTTCTAAAACATTCATAACAGCCTTATTTATGAAGAGATACGCTAAGAGAAACACATCTTCCTCCATCTTCGTTCCTCTAGGAATCCTGATTCTTCTTTCTTGAAAAAAGAAGTGCTTAACTTATTTAGATTTTATAGGAGCCCACAGCTGAGAGATTTTCAATTTTATATAGATTTTGGATTTTTAAAGAGACTGGTTTTGTTTGTTTGTTTTGAGACTGAATTATAAATGTTTGAATATTGGAACCTCCTTCTCCCCACCCACCTCTTGACCCCAAGAGGTGTAACCCTGGCTGTCCTGTAATTCAATTTATAGATCAGGCTAGCCTCAATTCAGAGAGCCACCTGTCTTTGCCTCCTAAGTGCTGAGATTAAAGTGTGCACCATCACCTGGCTTCATGCTGGTTTTTTTTTTGTTTTTGTTTTTGTTTTTTTACTATAGCTCAGGGATACAACTTGGGGTTGGGGTTTGTCTTACTTAGTTAGCGATTCCATTCCTGTGAAGAGACACCATGACCAAGGCAATTCTTATAAAGGATGTCATTTAATGGGGCTGGCTTACAGGTTGAAAGGTTCAGTTCATTGTCATCATGGTGGGAAACATGGCAATGTCCAGGCAGGCCTGGTGCTGGAGGAGCTGAAAGTTCTACATATTGTCTCGAAGGGCAAGCAGAAGACTGTCTTCAGGCAGCTAGGACGAGGGTCTCAAAGCCCACCCCCAAAGTGACGGGCTTCCTCCAACAAGGCCACACCTCCTAATAGGGCCACTCCCTGGGCCAAGCATAATTCAAACCACAGCCAGTAGTTCTTTTATTATTCAGGACTTCTTTTTTTAAAGATGTATTTATAAGTAGACTGTCACTGTCTTCAGACACACCAGAAGAGGGCATCGGATCCCATTACAGATGGTTGTGAGCCACCATGTGGTTTCTGGGAATTGAACTCGGGACCTCTGGAAGAGCAGTCAGTGCTCTTAACCACTGAGCCATCTCTCTAGCACAATTAGGGCTTCCTTTTTAGCCACTCTGTTTTTATTTGTTGTTTATTTCCATATAAAGCTGAAATTTTCAAGATTTGTGAATAATTGTGTTGGAACTTTTGATGGGCACTGCATTGAATCTGTAGGTTGGTTTTGGTAAGATGGCCGTTTTACTATATTAATGCTACTGATTCATGAGCATGGGAGATCTTTCCATTTTCTGCTATCCTCTTCGATTTTTCTTCAATGAGTCAACGTTTTTACCACATGTCTTTCTCTTGCTTGGTTAGAGGTATCCTAAGATATTTTATAGTACTTGCGGCTGTTGTGACCTGTTGGCCATTTGTGTATAGGAGGGCAACCGATTTCCCTGAGTTTGTTTTGTATTCAGCTTCTTTGCTCAAAGGGTTTATCAGCTGTAGGAGCTCTCTGGTGGAATTTTTAGGGTTGCTTAAGAATACTATAATATCTGAGGATAATGATGCTTTGACTTATTCCTGTCCAATTTGTATCCCCTTGATCTCCTTTAGTTGGCTTATTGCTCTAGCTAGGACTTTGTGTTTTATGTTGAACAGACATGGAATGAACAGGCTGGTCTTGTTCCTGATTTCAGTGGAATCGCCTTTCAGTTTTTTTCTATGTCGGTTGTGAGGTCCCTGGACACTGACTTTATTATGTTGAGGCGTGCCCCTTGTATCCCTAATCTTATCCAGGACTTTTATCATGATGCTAAATTTTTTTTTTTTTTTTTTTTTTTTTTTTTTTTAGTACAGAATAGAGTTTATTCAAGTCATGGGAGAATTAAGAGGGTGGTAGAGGCAGAGAGAGAGAGAGAGGAATAGAGGAGTAGAGGCCAGTCATGAGCATGCAGAGGGAGAGGGGGGAAGGGAAGGGAAGAGGAGGGGTAGGGGTGGGAGAGCAAGACTGCAAGAGAGCAAGAGCGCTAAATTTTGTCATATGCCTTTTCTGCATCTAATGAGATTATCATGTGGTATCCTGGCTTTCTTCTGAGAGAGAAGACACCCAAGGCAGAAGCCATGTCTTTCTGGGCCCTGACCCTGAACCCATCTGAGCTCTAGGAGCAGCCATTAAAAGGTGGGGTACATAGAGAGAAACCCCGCTGTCCACCACAACCACGTCCTTAGCAAACAATGGTAGAAATGCCACAGGAAGAACATTTTCATACCTCAGAGCCCAGTCTCCACCATCTTACCTTTTCACAACGTTGGCTAACACCTGCTGATGGCCGGAGGTTGGAGACAAGTCCGACCAGATACATGGAGATTACTTATAATTCAAGAGGGAAGGTCGGTGAAGGGCAGACGAGGAGGAACACCTGGCTTAGGCAAAAGTTAGGCTTATCTTTCTGAAAGGAGAAACGGGATTCAGAGCAAGGTTTCAGAAGAAGAAAGGGATCTGCACTCATAGGCAGTACCCAAGTATGTTCCCAGGACATGGTAGCAACCATAGTTGGCAAGGTGCGTGTGGGGGGCTACATTCAGCATTGCCTAGGGCAATGATTCTCAACCCTCCTAATGCTGAGACCATTTAATACAGCTCCTCATGTTGTGGTGACCCCCAACTATAAGATCATTTCATTGTTCCCTCATATGTGTAATTTTGCTACTTTTTTAAGAATTGTAATATAGATTTCTGATATGCGACCCCAAAGAGGTTGAGGCTCACAGGTTGAAAACCACTGGGTTAGGGTCTCATCACTTCTGAACTCCGGCAGCACTGTACAGCACAGAGAGTAGCCTGGGCAAGTGTGTGGGTCAAAGGCATCTTTTATATCAATTCAAGGAATGTAATATGTATTTTGTGCGTATTGGGGCTGTGTGTGTGTGTGTGTGTGTGTGTGTGTGCGCGCGCGCGCGTGCGTGCGCGCACACCCACTCATGAGCATCCCATGATGCACATGTGGAGTTGGTTCTCTTTTTTTTTTTTTTTTTCCCATTTCGTTTCTAATGGCAACATCTTCAGAAGCTGATCCATCTTGCTGGCCCTGGCCTGCTGTTCTCATTCGCATTAGGTGGCGCAGCCAATGGCACTGTAACAAAGAGGCTCAGTTGGGGCCAGCCTGGTATTCTGAGTGAGTTCCAGGACAGTCAAGGCTACACAGAGAAACCCTGTCTTGAGAACAAACAAACATGAGAATGTTGATGTTGACACAGGCATCCACACGTATGTGCTAGAGTCTGAGCGTCTAGACACGTCACATACGTTTTAATTACTCTCTGGTTAAACACCGGTGTGGCTCTGGCATCTTCCATCTGACCCTTCTGGTTTCCTCCCTCTGCTCTAACCACAGCACTGTCCTGGAGAAATCACTTGAGGGGAATCATTCAGTCACCAAGTGCTGATCCTCAGAATCTACTCACTTACGGACTCTGTGCACAGAGGAAACCGGCTTATCCAGTGGCCTTTGTACGTAATCAGCTGAGGGTCCCTGAGCAGAACTTAACTGTTCCTGAAAAGAAGCCTCTGACTTGCATGCAGATGTCCTCAGCCCTCCTTGTCCTCTATCCAGTGAGTAGCATGTCCCTCTCCTTCCAACAGTCTCCAGCTACCAAGAGTCAGGGAGGTGAGTGGGTGGGTTAATACTTTGCCCCAGTTCTGTGTCCCTTGCTATTCCTTGATGACCATTTAATACAGCTCCTCATGTTGTGACGTGACATCCAACCAAAAAAATTATTTTCATTGCTACATCATAACTGGCCTATATTCTCTTGTAATCTTTTCTTCTTTTTCTTTTTTTGAGTGCAGGGATTAAAGAAGTTTTCCACCACTGCCCAGCCACAGTTGTTGAGGTCTTTTTATTTATTCTTTATGTGACTTAGTGTTTTGCCTGCATGTATATCTGTGTGAGGGAGTCAGATCCCCTAGAATTGGAGTTAGACACTTGTGAGCTGCCATGTGGGTCCTTGCAACTGAACCTGGGTCCCCTGGAAGAGCAGCCAGTGCTCTTAGTCTCTGAGCCTTCTCGCCAGCACCACCCCACCTCCCCATTTTAAAGATAGGTTCTCAATATGTAGCCCTTGCCTGGTGTTCAGAGACCTGCCTGCCTCTGCCTTCCAAGTGCTGGGGTTAAAGCGTGTACACCACACTGTCCCTTCAGACTCTCACCGCTGTTCCTCTGCCCACATCTCTTCCTCTAATTTTCTTAACCCCCTCGTCTTCCTGTAGTGGTCTCCGCCCAGATGTTCCCTCTTGAGACTCATGCAACCATCTAATGAGAGGTACACACTTAACAGACAATTACTCTTACCTAAGTGTGTTGTCTTTCCATGTCCCCCTGTCTGTCAGCTTCTTTCCTACTCTCTCCCCAGTCTAGTGGGTCTGGCATAGTGGTACAGTAACCTCAGTAAATGACTGAATGAAAAGCCACTAAGAGGTGAAGGGTGAAGAGGTAAAGCTGGTCACGAGGTCCTTTCCCAGCCCTCAGAGAGTATAGACCAGGAGTCCAGATCTGTACACAAGGGAAACTGGTCCAGCAGCATGAAGATGAGACAGGAGACTGACCTCTCTGAAGTGGACCGGCCTTGGTCAGAACAGCGAGGGGCAGCAGTATCTGAGTGTAGACCGTGTGCCAGGACACTGTGGGTTTGAGTGTTGTAGGGGAAAAAAAGAGTATTTTGGGAGTGGAAATGTCATCTCTTGGTCTGTTTCCTGTGATGTCAGCATATGTCACATCCAGATGGCAGATTTTCTCTCAGGAGTTTCTCCACTCTCCTAGGGCTCTTGCTTTGAAGTCATTAAACCTTTGTTCCACACCAGGAAGACAGGTGTAGAGATGGTGACACTACTTCCTCTTAGGTTGGAGTGCTGGGGACTGTCCTCAAGGCTTAGGGGGTGTAAGTCAAATTGACTTCATGTAGCAGACAGAGAGTTTTGACTTGATTGTCTGTGAGGAATCATGTGACGGTTCTCCTGGAGATGCCTTTGAAAGTAGGCAGAGTTCAAAGCCAGCGCTGTCCACAGATTGAATTCCAGGACACCAGGGCTACATAGAGAAACCCTGTTTCAAAACACTAAAAACAAAAAAACCACCCAGTTCATTAGACAGGGGCTGTAGCAAATAAAGTTGAAACCATGTATCAGAAGAGTAAGAACAAGTAAGCAAACCCATTTTCCTAACATAGACCAGGCTCCTTTGTTTCTGAATACTTGAATAATTTCCATACTCAGTCTTTCAGGGTTTTTTTTTTGGGGGGGGGAGGTGTCTCTCAGAGGGTCCCTGATTGGTTGACATAGAAGCAGAGAAAGGGTATGTTTCCTCTCGTTCCTGCTACTGGGAGATCTAGGGGAACATCCCCTCTGAGGGGAATCTATTGGGCTTTGAAAAGTTTTTTTTTTTTTTTTTTTTTTTTTTTGGTAGCTGCTATCTTAGCTAGGGGGTTGGAAAAAGCCTTTGGGATTTGTTGATAGCAGAAGTAGATGCACCTGAGATGCCTGTCCCTAGGAAAGGAGAGACACCTAGCCTGGCCAGGATGGGCAGGAATTGGGTAGCTTCTAGGTCATGAGAGGCTGTCCATTGAGGATTGAGCAGAGGTCATTGGTGGGGAAACTGGTTACTCGTGAGAATCAGCGTGGCAGAGTATGGGAGGCTTTCACAATTGAGCCTTTGTACTTCCAGGGGTCGCCAGATTGGGGGGTCCAGTGAGGCCGGGCAGCAAGGACCACTTTGTCTGCTACTGGGTTGATAGCTGAATTTTGTTCATTGAGGCGATCTACATGTGCTTGATCTGACGGCCAGATAATTTCCTTTTTATGTGGGGTCAGGGTTGAAGTGAGAATATTAAGTACTTCCCCAGTTAAGTGATACACTTCGGTGAGGCATAGGAATTCTTTTCTATATTTTGTAGGGTTTTCGGAAAGAGACCTCCATGTTGTTTGGATCTGGTCCCTTTCTGAAAGGCAGAACACAATGTGCACTGGGGGCTCATCAGTGCAATTGAGGTGGAGAAAGTGGAAGAGGACTGGGTGGTTTTGAAGATTAGAGGAGGGATCGGAGGAGAAGAGGTTGATACGAGGAACATTTTGGGCAGAAAGACGGATGTCCTCAGAGGTAAAGCAAACTGGTACACATTTTATCTTGCAGCCCATTTATCATGCTGTCTCCTAAAGTGGTCCAAGTCTGTGAGAACTTGAAAATCAAGAGCATCGCATTCAGGGCATGTGTTCTTATTGTCCAGTTTGTACCGGGCCCAGACCTCAGTTGGCAGGTGTACCTAAGGTCCTCTAAGCCTAATGACTTGAGGTTTGTTTTAAGGCAAACCAAAGGTGTCTTTCTATGTATACATGCACAGAATGGGTACTGTGGACTGCATTCTGGGCAAGATAGTTGTGGGAGTCAATCTGGTTCTAAGTCATCACAAAAAAAAAAAAACAAAAAACACCCCCTGAAAGAAAATATTCCCAGAGAAACTAACTAGGCACTGACAGGCTTTTATTAAATCCACAGGAGGCACAGAGAGTTACAGAAGGGAGTGTTATTGGGGGTGAGATAGGGGTGAGCCAAGCCCGAGGCTAGGTGATCAGACCCTGGTTGATTACTGTCTTAGTTAGGGTTTTCATTGCTATGAAAAGGCACCATTACCAAGAAGACTCTTACCAAGACAAACATTTCATTGGGGCTGGCTCACAGTTTCAGAGGTTTAGTCCATTAGCTGCATGTCAGGAAGCATGGCGGCACACAGGCAGACATGGTGGTGGAGAAGGAGCAGAGAGTTCTACATCTCAATCCAAAGGCATCCAGGAGAAGACTGACTTCTAGGCAGCTGGGAGCTAGGAGGAGAGTTTCAAAGCCCATTCCCCCCAAATGATCCTCTTCCTCCAACAAGATCACACCTCCTGATAGTGCCACCCCCCAGGCCAAGCCTATTCAAACCATCACAACTATAGGTGGAACATTTCCAAATAACATCGGGGGATACAACCTTGTGCAGAGTTGTGTAGAAGACAGTAGGTCTCATGTTTCCTAGAGGCGTGTCTACCTGAGGAATTGAGGCCTGCCACCATGTTGTAAGCACTTCAGACAGTAGACCGAGAGAAGCTGGTGTCACCGATGTTAAGTTCTGTCATTCTTGCCTTTTAAGTCATAAAGAATGAGGCAGTTTCCCCTGGCTATTTCCCGTGGACCTGGGATGTAGTAGAGGGCAGGGGAGGCTAAGGAATGACAAGCTCCTTTGGTTATGAAGAGCATCCCACCCCTGTCACCTTGGTGGTTGGTGCCTTGCTGATGCTCCTGCAGTTAGGGAAACAGAGAAAGGCATGGCCTAGAGAACAGGAACAAAATTACCACAGCAAGAGAGCCTATTGTTGGCAGGAGCCAGGGGAGAAACAAGCCAGGAAGTGCCAGGAAGGCTGGCTACAGACCTGCTCATCTTTCTTGCCTCTTAGCTCCATCCCACTCTAGATGCACTGATCATGATAGAAGCAGCATTCTTCCCGTACGACCAGTCAGAGGCCATCCTTTTCTGTCATGATGAGATCCAGGCTTCCCAGGGAGTCCCCGGCTGGTCCTGGATTCAGACCATATTCGTGGGGAGTCAGGAAAATCACCGGACAATACTCTGAAATAGAATAGTGAGGTAGACAAGCCACCCACACTCCGGTCTCCTCCCTAAGTCATCCTCAGAGCATCCAGCAGAGTTATTATCTGGATAGTCCAATGATATTGTTGAACCGTGTGGAGGGGACAGGTGTCAGTCAGTGGGAAGTATCTGGATGGATGTGACCAAGGGTACAGAATCTGTCTAGTTGGTGGACAAGCAGAGATAAGGTGACAGTCCACAAAGAAAAAGGTATGGAGGAGAAATGGGGGGTGGGAGGGGGAGAAGTGTCTACTTCCTGTTTGCCTTTTTTTTTTTTTTTTTTTTTTTTTTTTTGGATTTAGAACTCACGGCTGAGGGTGGGGAAGGCAATTCCCACCCCAAGGGATAGGACTGAGACTGGAGAAGTTGTTTGCAGGTGCAGTGGGAAAGGGAAGAGGATAACGGTGGTGGTGGTGGTTACCTGGGTGAGGTAAAAAGATGGGGCTTCTGCTGGGTGGTGCTGCACACCTTCAATTCCAGCATTCAGGAGGCAGAGGCAGGCACATCTCTGAGTGTGACGCCAGTCTGGTCTCCAGCCAAGGCTACACATGTCAGATGCCATCTAGGAAAGGCTATGGCAAGCAAGCGAGTTTTCTAGAGGTGGCCCACCATTTTACATGGCTGTAATGGGTGCTCTGAGAGGTAAGGTCCCCAGAGACTTCAACCCAGGATTGCTTCTCAAGACTGAGATGTCTTTCTTGCCACTATTATGTAACTTAATGATTTCCTGGCTATTTACTTACTCTGTTGGGAAGATTTCCTGTGGAATCAATATGCTGTTTAAACAAATTGATGATTTCATAATTCCTGATAATGATTTTGTAGAACTCCTAAACTGATACAAGTAATCTCAAGCCCTCTATAGAATAAAAGTTCTATAATATAAAAACAGAGCTCTGGAAACTTCCAGGTGTCATGAGTTAACTGAACTAGGAAAAACAAGCAGGCTTGGAACAAATTTACGATCAAGGAATGAGGCTACTCTCTGGTAACGAAAGCTCATAAACTGGGGTTGGGCCTTGTAATGTAGGTGCAAGGACAGAAAATATATGGTAGTCTAGTTTATCTATATAAGACTTGAAAATAATTAGACAGAAGGTAGATGAATTGTCTCATGACAAAACTGTGCTAACTTGTGACATAAAACTATTGTTTTAAACTTGTAATAAACTTGTGGAGCTGGAAAATAGATAAGGAATGTTCAGCCAGGTACTAGTCTTAATGGAAAAACATGTAAACCATTTCACCATAACTCCTTCACCTTATCCATCTATGACATGCACTGATTCCTTAAACTATGAACTTATGGAATACAAAAATGCTTAGAAAACCATGCGATCAAGTATACTGAGAAAGTATAAAAACTAAGAACCACAAAGTGGTGGTATAAACCTTTTGTGCTTCATCCAGTGTGTCTGTGCCTGATTTTCTTTCTTTATTCTCTCTGGCTCACAAAGAGTTAAGGAACTCAGAGTCTGTCACCTGGTCAACTGAGAGGCCAGAGCCAAATTAGAGAGCCTAGAGCCCAAGTAACTAAGCTTCTTTTCTTAATCCCCTGGTGCTATCAGCAAGAATTAATTGCTAGAAGCCAACTTTTGGCCAGAATAAGAGTTAAATTGCCAGAAGCCTCTAGTCCCCAGAACTGTAAGAGGTCATCAGTCTCTGGTCCACCTATCTGTGTCCTACCTCAGTACTTGACTGCTGGCAGGCCCAGAAACATGGAGGAAACCTGTTTCGGAAACAACATCAAAAGAGGTTTCTAGGGTGTGCTCAAGCAGGGGTGCTGTGAGTAGATCCCCTACTTGTAAAGAAAAGGGAAGCTGAGGCTTTGATAGTAGAGGGCCCTGTTATATAAACTTGGGACAGGAAGTGTCTGTTCTTACCAGGAGAGACAGTCCTGTTGACAAGGTCAATTCAGTGGGAATGAGGTACGTAATTTTAATTGTGGTGGTCAAGGGGTGCTGGGTGTCTACAGAGGCTTGCTTGGCAGAGATGGCTGAAAAGCAGTTGCCTGATTGTTGTTGGCATGAAAGAAGTCAGACCAGGCCATCATCAGATAGGAGTGAACAGGGGCTGGTCCCCTCCAAGGGGAGTCTACTCCCCAGTGTCTTGGCTGTTTGCAATGTACGTGAAGTCCTGGGAAGGCCTTGCAGAGTGGTGTGGGGCTGGAGAGATGGCTCAGTGGTTAAGAGCACTGGCTGCTCTTCCAGCGGTCCTGAGTTCAAATCCCAGCAACCATATGGTGGCTCACAACCATCTGTAATGAGATCGGATGCCCTCTTCTGGTGTGTCTGAAGACAGCTACAGTGTACTTATATATAATAAATAAATCTTTAAAAAAAAACGTGGCGTGGTAGAAGGACTCTCTGTTCTAGAGGTCAGTGGTAATCTTGGGAGACAGGGACTGTAGGAAGAAACAGGCTTCAAACATTTCCACGTGCCCATAAACCCCACATAAAGGGTTGTAGCCATCTCTTTCCTCTTCCTCTCCCACAGGGAGAGTCAGCCTCTCACCAATAAACACATCCCATGTGTTGAAGGTCAGGCTTCTCTTTCTTTATTACTTCCTCTCCGTTGAGCTGCCTCCAAAATTTTAACAGGGCAGAAACTCAGAGAGGGGATCTGGGATCCATTAGTGATCTGAGCCCTCCTACAAACATAGCTAGCTCCCTTACATGTGGCACAGTGGGGATGCAGTTAGCCCATAGCTGCTGGCAAAGGGTGGTAATGGTGAGAGCTGTAGTCATGGGAACACCAGAGCTCAGCAATACAGCCCAAACAGCAGTGCCCGAAAGGACCCTGAGCCCTTATAGACCTCTCTCAATCTCCTCTGTTCACGGGCCCTATGCCCCAGGGTGGCCAGGAAGGGCCATGCTGTCTTTCTGAAGCAGTCATTTGCCTCCCTTCTTTCCTCTTACTTTTCAGTTTTGATCTCAGTTGGAACCAAATGGGAGGCCAACTCTCCATTCAACCAGACCATATACCCAACATACCCAAAGCGTCTGGACAAGGTAACCTGAGGGACCTAACTCTGAGGCAACCTGGTTATATCTGTGAGGGCTCCTCCATCTTTGAGACTGGCTCAAAGGTTCCAGAGGCTTTCCACTGGCTGTGAGATCAATTGCTAGGGTTCTGGGAACTCTTCCCTGGCCTGCTTAATTTGCTTGGCAGAATGCTCTAGGAACTTTTCATGTACGATTTGGTCCCTTGACCCCTGAAAATGTGGGAGATTGGGGATGCCCACTGTCTTTTCTGAGCACATTTATTGTGAGCAAGAATGGAGATACATGTTATAGCAAAGTATGTTTTATTAGGCTGCTCACCTGTATGACATATTAGCTAGAGGTTAGGTGCAGTCTCTAATAGTGGTCTCTGACTCAAGGGTTAGGATCCTGGGGGAAGACTATCCAGATGCAGGGTTAATCAAGGTCTCTCCAGATGTGCAGAGCATTGCTCTTCGTCTCTGTTTATATACTGTTCAGTGGGGGCCATGGGGTTCTAGGGCTATGTCTAGTTATCTTGGGTGATGTCACTGGATTCTGGTTATCAGGTACAGCCTTGGGTGTAGTGGAATTCCTAAGTTATTTTTACAGGTTTGTCTTAGTCAGGGTTTCTATTTCTGCACAAGCATCATGACCAGAAAGCAAGTTGGGGAAGAAGGGGTTTATTCAGCTTACACTTCCATATCACTGTTCATCACCAGAGGAAGTCAGGACTGGAACTCAAGCAGGTCAGGAAGCAAGAGCTGATGCAGAGGCTATGGAGGGATGTTGCTTACTGACTTGCTTCCCCTGGCTTGCTCAGCCTGCTTTCTTATAGAACTCAAGTCTACCAGCCCAGGGATGGCACCACCCACAATGGGCTGGGCCAGGGATGGCTCCACCCACAATGGGCTGGGCCCTCCTCCCTCGATCACTAGTTGAGAAAATGCCTTACAGCTGGGTCTCATGGAGGCATTTCCTTAGCTGAGGCTCCTTTCTCTGTGATAACTCCAGCTTGTGTCAAGTGGACACAAAACCAGCCAGTACAAGGTTTAAAGCCTTTCTTTTTTTAAAAAAACTATGCTCATTACATTTGGTTAATCCAAAATCTGAGGGATGCCCCTGGGTAGCTTGATTTAACTCATGTTTTTGCTTTGGTTACACATCTGCCATGGGTTTCAAACTATCCATTCCAAAAGGAGGTTAGCCTGGCTGAAAGCCTCTGTCTGGGAGACCTTACTCTAAGTTGCTCAGCTCTTGGCCCTAATCTAGCCTCAATACCCATTGGACAAAGGCCACTGCTGGCCCAAATTTGGAACTTTTGACTTTAATACTTAAATTGATTTAGAAAACTTCATAAATTGAAATGGGGAGTGGCCTGAATCCTCTCCCCTATATTTCGGTCTTTTTCAGACCCTCACTATAAAGGCTCATTGAAGCCAGCTTTTCCCTCTGGTAGACTAGTCCAACTTACTGGAAAAGTATGTCCCCTTCTGTGCGCACCAGTAAACACAGTCATCTCTTTTTCTGCTCCCAGTTTGTCCCTTTGTGCTGCCTCAGAAATCTAACAGAAAGGACGTATATTAAACTGGTTTGTTTATACTCTCATCTCTATGACTCTTTCATGGATAAGCTTCCATTTAAGTATTTTATAAAATTAGGCTTCATAAACAGGCTAGTCCTAAAACTGTCAGCGTGGAAGCCACGAACTCGTTTGTCCTTCCCTCCCCTTTCCAAAGTCTAGGGAAACTCTTCGGCGGAACGCTGAGATGGCGGCAGCAGGCAGCTACATCTCCGACCCTGACAGGACAAGAAAAATCCGGTTGGTTCCCACACAGGAGGTTTCTGAACGTCGCACGTTACCGTTCTGGTTCCCAGGCAACACCTTGGCTGCAGCCACAGGCTTTTTCTGGAAGTGTAAATACTTTGAGCACCTACACTACACCGCTCCCGCGCATGCGTCCCACCGTCTTGTGTCATCAACTGGCGCCATCCCAGTGGAAGGCCCGGGGGCCTGTGCTGCGTTCGGCGCGCCCCGGGGAAGACCAGGCGGGCGCCTGCACATCATCCACGCGGCCCAGGAAAGTCTCGAAAAGCCGGGCTGATGCGGGCGAGGGGCGCGCGAGGCTTTGTGGTTGCAGAGCCTGGCTGCAGCAAGGGTAATGTGGAGCTGCAGAGGGTATGGCGCGGGCGGGCGTCCGGCGGGCTGCCCGGCGCAGGCGTCCCGGCGATGTGTGGCGCTGAAGCGGCACTGGGAGCGGCGGCGGCGGCGGCGGCGGCAGCAGCAGCGGCGGCGGCGGAGGGCTCGGCTTCGGCTTCGCTTCGGTGTTGGTGCCGGCGGCGGCGGCGGCGTCGGCGGCGCAGGCTTCTCCTCAGGACCTGGCGAACCCGGGCCTAAGCGGAGGCCCCGCAAAGCCCCCGCACGGCGCTCCAGGCCGGGCCCCTCCCCGTCTCGCCCTGCCCCGGGAGCCTGCCTCCCCGGCCGGGGATGAGGCCGGGAAGCGGCTGCGCGGGGCCCAGCACAAAGGCTTGTCCCCAGGGGCCGCCGCCGCTGCCGCCGCCACCGCCGCCACCAGCCTAGAGCCGCCTGTGGAAGCTGAGCCGGCACCCGGGCCTTCATCCCCTCCGGTCCCCAGGGGCGGGCGTTGCCCGTCTCCCCTAGGCCCGGGTACCCGAGCTCCGAGTCCTTTGCTTCCTTGGCTGCCAGGGGACCGGACAACCGCGCAGCCTCCGCCGCTTCGGGCTGTGGGAGCCCAGCGGAGCATGTCGGAGGATAGCGACATGGAGAAAGCCATCAAGGTAAGTGGGAGATGCAACCCGTCCTCTACTTTGTCCCGCGATTCCTCTCTGCGTCGGCCTTAGGAAATCGAGAGAATTTGGATGAGAGGTAGAGGTTCCAGTCACCAGAATCTAGTAAGTTCGGGTTTCGGCCTCTCCGGGAAGGAGTTAGCATTTGAAAGCTCAGAGTGTTTGCTTGTGTAGTGTAAAGTCTCCGATTCTCTCTAACCTCCTTGGTTGATGTAGTTTGTGCTCAGCTAGAACAAAGTTGAGTAGTGTGAAGATACTTGATATGAGTAGAATTAAGAGGACTTCTTAGGACTCTCATGTTTCCATCGCCTCCAAGTGCCTTCATTTGCTTCTTGGTGATCCACTGCAACACTTGGCATTGTCTCTGACCCCTCCTTATGGGTCTGAAACAAGCCTGTTTGAGACCTTAGCTTCAGGAGTTGGTCCACTTTGTCTAGAACCCGTCCTTTGGCTTTTCCCTCCTCTTCGTTTATTTCCTTCTGTTCTCTTTGTCTACTCTCAAGAGTCAAGAGTTTATTTCTGAGGAGTTAAAGTGTCCAGTACTCTAAAACTACCCCGAACGGGACTGGGGATATAACCCAGCTGGTAGAGTACTGAACTATGCATGAACCTCGGGGGATCAACCTTGCACTACATAAAACTGCTACGGAGGTGCAAGTCTGTCATCCCCATGCACAGGAGGATCAGTCGTTGAGGGTCCCAGCCAGTGCTGCGATTTAATGTCTGGTGGATAAGAGGAGCCTGAACCCAAGCATGATTACCAGAGTAAGATCCTTGGACTCACATGGCTGGAGAGAGCCAACTCTGGTTAGTTGTCTTGTGATCTTTGGGGACATACACCCAAAAAATGAAATAAGTCTTTGGCCACAGAGGGTTAAGAGGCCATCCTAGAGCTACAAACTCTATCTGTACATAAGTAAGTATAATAAAAATAACTCAAGAATGGCCTAAGTAAGTAAAAACATTGTTTTTGTTTTTTGTCTTTCGAGGGAGAGTTTTTCTGTGTAGCTCTGGCTGTTCTGGAATTCATTCTGTAGACCAGGCTGTTCTCCAGAGTGCTAGAATTAAAGGTGTGTGCCACCACCGACTTTGTTTAGACTTAAAAAATTTTATAGTGATAACTTTGTTTCCTATCTTCATGTTTTTTATCTGACAGTTTCATACATTTAGTCTTCATTGTTTTTGTTTCACCACTGAGAATATGTATATTAGTGGCATGTGCTTAAGGCTAGGAGTTGAAGGTTAGCCTAGGCAATACAGTGAGTTGCCATCTCAAAAACAGATCAACAAAATAAAAAAAGAAATGAAAAGTCCGTAGTCTGACTCAGTATCAATATTATATTTTAGTCTTTAGATGTATTAGACATTTTAAGTGTATGTGTGTCTATGTATGTATGTATGTGTGTATGTATGTATGTATGTATGTGGGGGTATCTACACACATGGAAGTTGGTTCTCAGGATCCAACTCAGCTTGTTGGCAAGTGCTATTGCATCCTCTTTGGGCATATTTTTAAAAAATAAACAAAAAACAGGAACTTTTTCTGGGGAGGCTGGCGAGATGGCTCGGTGATTAGGAGGATGTATTGCTTTTATGGAGGGCTCCAGTTTGGGTCTTAGCAGCCACACTAGGTGGCTCACAGTCACAGCATTCTGTAATTCTAGCTCTAAGGGATCTGACACCTTCTTCTGGCCTCCAGAGCACATCATAACAAAACACAAATAGGTATAAGACAAGGGTAACACACCTGGAACTCTGAATTCAAGGCCACCATGGCCTACATAGAGCTGCAAGCCACCGTTGGCTACATGGTGAGACTTTGGCTACATAGTGAGACTTGTCTCAAAAGACAAAACAGAATCTATCATATCTTTTCAAAGCCTATCAATTTGTATACAGTAGTCACACATAGTTGCGACTGATTCCCACCACTGCCAACCACATAAGATGATGTGTTCTTGGGTTTTACATATCTACTAATTGTTGAAAATTTGGACACTTAGTAACATAGTAACTTTGGACTCCTACTGTTCCCCATATTTGTAACTGCCTAGATTTAAAGGGAAGTTTATTTTCCTTCTGCATGCTAATGTCCGGGTTGTTGTTCTTGACCTCTGAGTAAGTTAGCCTCTGATGTGGGCTGATACTAGCTAGTGTTTGGAACTCCTGAGGCTTTTACCCCCTGCCACTCAACCCCTGTGGTTCTGGAGTCCTTTCAGAGTGGAGATGACTTGCAAAGTTACTTCTGGTTTTAGATTTTCAGTGGCTTCTCATTCTCTCTTGTCCATTTATCAGTTTTGTGGAGGGCTCTATTTAGCCTTATTCTATGGCTCAGTGTGGTAGTTTGCCCTCTAAACCCACGTACTCTGCATTCCTGGCCAGGTCCATTGTCTCTGAGCTCAGCACAGTTGTCCCTTCTCTTCCACATTTACCTGGTCTCACTGATGCTGCCCTTGTTTTCCTCCCCATCCCCATAGAGCACCAGCATTGTTACTTTCCACACAGCTCTGTGCTGGGAGCAAGCAACCCCACTGACTGCTTTGGGCAGTCTGGATGGAGGATGGAAGCTGGAGGAGCCAGGCTGTGTGCTCCCTTGTATCTCACTTCTGTTCTAAAACTGTTTGACAGCTGACAGGGTCTCATTGTGTAGCTTTGCCTGGTCTGAGACTCACTTTGTAGATTAGGTTACTTTGAATTCAGAGAAGCCTGCCTTTGAATTCATAGCCTCTGCTTCCTGTGTGCTGGAAGTAGAGTAGAGAGCCCTCATGGCTGTCAGTCTTGTTTGTTTCCACATTTTGTCTAGCTTTAAATATATTCATGGAAAACAGTTGCCTGCCTTTCACAAGGTGACTATGAGAATTCCCTGTTGTGTTATTCTTGAGTGTTCATCGCCTTCCCAGGTAAAGGTGGAGAACACATACTTGATCCACTCCATCCTGGACATTGGGTTGTTTTTAATTTAAACATTCTCAGGTGGTTGTAGTGGTTCGTTACTGAGAACAACCGATCTAGAATGGTGCTAAGAGTATCATTCTTCTGTGAAAGCAAGTGTCTGAACCGCAATCTCTAATGTGGATGGAATACTCTCTGCTGTCAAGTGGACTGTCATCCTTAGCTTGGTAAAAGATTAGGCCTGAGCGTTCACTCCTGCCTTAGTTAGGGTTTCCATCGCTGTGATGAGACAACATTTACTTGGGTTTGGCTTACAAGTTCTGAGGTTCAGTTCATTATCATTATAGCAGGAAGTAAGGGAGCATCCAGTCAGGCATGGTTCTGGAGGAGTTGAGAGTTCTACATCTCAATCCAAAGCAAGTCAGGAGCAGACTGTCTTCCAGGCGGCTAGAAGGAAGGTCTCAAAGTCAACCCCTACAATGACACACTTCTGCTAACAAGGCTCTATCTCCTAATAGTCCCACTCCCTGGGCCAAGCATATTCAAACCACTCACTCTTCCATCCACACAAGTTAAACAGTTTGTTCAAGGATGTAAGCCTCCACAAGTACCTAACACAGTTTTTCTGGACTCTGAGAAAGTACATTGGATTGTTGCAGTGAAGACACACAAGTTACTGTGCTGTGTGTGTGCAAGTGCACGAGTGTGCTCACTTGAGCACATGGGTGGGTGCTGGAGGTGGATGAAGTCTCTTGGATGCTAGGAAAGTGTTCTACCACTTGTCTAAAGTCCTAATGTCTGTCCCATACACTGTAAAGCATCATTTGTCTGCTTAAATAGATCACGTAGGTAGATTACACAGTTTCCTTTTATTCTCAAACCTGTGTTATCAAAAGGTAGTGGTTGGAAGCAGTGGCTTAGGAGGGGAGGTGCTGAGCCTGGCTGTCCTGCCTCTGCCCAATAATCTAGCTTAATAGTAGAGTTATCTCTGCCGCTACTATTTATTTTCTTTTTTTTAATAGGAGACCTCCATTTTAGAAGAATATAGTATCAATTGGACTCAGAAACTGGGAGCTGGAATTAGTGGTCCAGTTAGGTAAGACAATGTGGAAAAGTGGGTGCATTGTTCTTGGAGCAGACATAGGAAATGAGCCCTGAGCTACAGGCGTCATGTGCTCCATAAGAGTTGGCCTGAGTTTAAATTTTAGAGTTTTTATTTGGGTTTTGATTTGTTGTAGTGTCAGCTTTTGAGTGTTTGCCATGCGTATTAAGAACATGTACCACTGAGCTACCTCAGCTCTGAGTACTGGTGTTTATTAATCTGTTTGTTGCGTTTTTATGAGTGAATATGTGGAAATCTAAGGATGACTTTCAGGAGGTGGTTCTCTTCCTCCATGTGGTCCTGGGATCTCACTGGCCCCTTTGTAAACTTTGTTAGTGTTTTATAGCTAGAAACAGCTAAGTAGCAAAGTCACATGGTCTGCAGTATTATGGGTTGATTTTAAGATGTTAAGCTGTTTGGACCAGTGATATGGGTTGTTGGATAGACATTCTTGTTTACAATTCTGGTGGCCTGAGTTTGATCGCTTGGTCCAATAATAATACTGGAAGGAGAGAACTGACCCCTGCAGGTTTCTCTGTGACCTCCATATGTACATCTATACACACATAAGATAAAAAAATTTAAATGTAATTTTAAAAATGTTAAAGGTGGGGCTGGAAAGACAAGTCAGAGGTTAAGAGCACTAGCTGCTCTTGCAGAGGTCCTGGGTTCCATTCCTAGTACTCATATACTGACTCACAGCCACTGGTAACTCCTCTTCCAGGGCATTTGATACCCTCTACGGATCTCCACAGGGAACAGGTGGTGAACAGACTTACATGCAGGCAAAACATTTACACAATTTTAAAAAAAAGAAAAAGAAAAATAAGACTGTGGGCTATTTTGAGAGGCCACCATTTCTTCAGTACTTTGGTAGTGAGCTGACTACCTGCTGAAGTTGAGACTCTAGTATGGATCAGTGGCTGAGCAGAGGAGCGAGAGACTTCTCCTTTGCCGCCTACTGCTCTAGGGCAGTTGTTTGTATTCATTTGCCTATGAGTCTGAGACAGGGTCTCTGGGCTGCGCTGCCCTAGAACTTGGTGTGGAGATCCTGACTGCCATTGTGATTTCTTTCTGTATCTAGAGTCTGTGTGAAGAAATCTACTCAAGAACGGTTTGCACTGAAAATTCTTCTCGATCGTCCAAAAGCTAGAAACGAGGTAAGCCCACCTGCTGGGAATTGAAGTTCGGTCTTCTGGAAGAGCAAGAGACACCCTTAACCACTTAGAGCCTAAGAATATATATTTATTTACAGTTAAGGCAGGCAGCTCCCTGGAAAATAAAGAGATATGAAAAGAACCTATCTATACTCTCTTCATACTTCCATTATCAATGCTCTAATGACGTGGAGAGCCAGCATACAGACTTTAGTCACCTCAAACTTGTTTAAATCAGTAACAGTAGTTTGTGAAATAAAGTGAGTTATATATGTGTTTTCATTTGTTAATAGAGGGTGTAATGAATCTGTTGGTGTAGTTTTACTTGTACAGAGAAGAAAGACCAAGGAGATGGTCTGGGCAGGAAAGTACTTTCTGTAGTATTCTAGGAGATAAGGAATTCTACAGAAGTAGACTTACTTTTTGGAATTAGCACGGTCGATTTTTGATGGGAAGTTTGGGGGGAAACGATGGCATTTCCTTTGCACATACATGTTTCCTGTGTTCTCTTTAAGGTGCGCCTGCACATGATGTGTGCCACACACCCCAACATAGTTCAGATTATTGAAGTGTTTGCTAACAGTGTACAGTTCCCTCATGAGTCCAGCCCCAGGTAAGACTGAATAGAGCCATCACCATATGCCCATGTAGAAGTCACAGTTGTGCTTTTCTCCTGCCCCGCCACCCTCCTTTCCTTCCATTTCCCTTGTGTTTTAAATGCTGAGTTATGTAACCAATGCCTCAGCTCTCATCGTCCTTTTATCAGTTGCCCCTGGGGACTCTTGTTTCATTTGCTTCCTTCCTCCACCATTATTTTGGTTACTTTCTCTTTTTAAAAACAAAACAAAACAAAATGTTTAAGGGCTTGGGGATTACAGGTTAGTGATGGAGTGTTTGCCAAGCAAACCTAAGGTCGTGTATTTAATCTCTAATGCACTTGTGTGTGTGCCTGTGCATAGTTAAAAACAAAATAAAACACTAGAGAGCCAGGTTAGTGGTGCATGCCTGTAATCCTAGCCCTTGAGAAGATGAGGCAGGAGGATCATATGTTCCAGTCTAGCCTGGTCTACATAGTAAGACTATGTTCTAAATAAATAAATAGGAATTGAAATAGATTCTATTTCAAATCAGTGGGAAGGGCCTAAATGTCATTCCAGCATTCCAGGTCAAGTCTTAGAAGTCATGCAGCAGAAATGCCCCAGTGCTTGCCCTAACTTGCCTTTTGAAAAAGAAACCATCATTCTTTTAGTTGCCAGAGTTTGGGAAGTGCTTACGTGGAGACTGAGACGGGAACCCTGTCATTGCGGTATGGTGGGCAGCAAGCAAGGCGTCTCCTCCCTTGCATTCAGAACCTTACAGAGCAGAGCCAGTATCAGGGCAGCCTGGGAGGTCAGTGTCTCAGAGGCCGAGGGAGTGCTGTTGGAAAGGATGTAGGAGAGCTGTACTGTTAAAGCCAGGGGAAGTCAGTTGTGGTCCACATGTGCTCTGATGCTGAAAGCATTTGGATGCAAGCAAAAGCATTTCTATGAGGGATAGGAACCAGAAATTCATGCTTTTATTTTTTTATTTTATTTTTTCCCCCTCTTCACTTTTTGGCAGAGAATATGAGAGTCATTGCATTTAGTGTCTAGCTAACCCTGAACTCAGGGTGGTTTGCCTATTTGTAAATGAGGTCACTTTAGGTCAGCACTCAAAGCCATAGGGTTTTGCTTTTGCTTTTGGCTTTTTCCCTTTTCTTTTTCTTTCTTTCTTTTTTTTTTTTTTTTAACTTAACAAAATCAAATGCTTTCAAACAGGGCTCGACTCTTAATTGTAATGGAGATGATGGAAGGGGGAGAGCTATTTCACAGAATCAGCCAGCACCGGCACTTTACAGAGAAGCAAGCCAGCCAAGTAACAAAGCAGGCAAGTTAACCCCGGGCACCAGCCAAACTGCAGCTACCTTGTTAAGCAGTCCAATTGCATGCGGGAGGGAGCTTAAAGAAAAGCTCCATTTGACCATTTGACCTCTCATTGCCTGCTTTGTTATAGTCAGAATGGACATCTTCCTAAAAGTGCCACTGACCCCTTTTATACTTTGGGTGGGAGGACTGTATTTTAATTGCCTGTCACCTTTCCCAAGGGCCACTGTGAGTTTCCTCCACTGTCTTAACTGAGGATAGCTGTGGGCAGGTAGTTTTTGATGCTGTTGCTATCACCTGAAAAACCTTTAGTATAAACTTGTCCTCAGGTATTATATGTTTCTTACATAAGTCACATATCATTTCTGCAGGTTTTGTAATATGAGGGATTCTTAGTTATATTCGATTATATTTACCATATGTCCCATAAAGTACCCTCAGAGGTGACAAGCTAAACCTCAGGCCTGTCTTTATTACCAAGCAAGTAGACCATAGAAAAACAAAGGCACAGCAGTTAGCATTGTGAGAAAGCTCTTGCAGATTCTCTACCCTCAGTTCTCAAGTGTCTCTGGATGCCTCCTTTCTGGTTAGCTAGGATTAGCCACTGTGTGAAGTGCTGAGAAGAACCACACACAAGGGTTGAGGAACTATTTAACTTTTAAATTACACCATTCATTTTTCAATACTAAGACTAAAGGATGAGATGTGATCATCTGTAGAACAAAAGCTGTTGCAGTTACACGACAGATGCATTGTCCTGAGGTAGGAAGTCAAGCTGGCTGGTTGGTAGGTGTTGCCTGCCATTCAGCTCCCTAGGGTGCAGGTGTCTGGATGAGCAGCCCTACTATGCAGGGGGAAGCCCTTCCTATGGAGGACTGCTGCTGTGGTCCTATAGAACCTGTTCCAGCACAGGCACTTACAGGATGTGTCCCACTTTATTCTGACTGAAACCATTTGTGGTCATGCTTGGTTAGTAAATGCAGGTTAGAGTCAAACTCAGGCCAATTTATTTCTGTTTCTTGGTATCACGAGTCTTTCTTAGTTTCCCTTGTGAACTCAACACTAGCCACAGTTGTACCTGACTTCACCCCTGAGCTCTCACACTAGGGGTGTTAGAGATGGTGGTTTTCTAAGAGGCGGCTGGTCCACTGTGCCCTTTTCCAGATAGCCCTGGCTCTACAGCACTGTCACTTGCTAAACATTGCGCACAGAGACCTCAAGCCTGAAAACCTGCTTTTCAAGGATAACTCTTTGGTGAGAAAAATTGCTTTTCCTCGTTTGATGCTATCACTTTGTTTTGTTCTGTTTTTTTCTTTTCTTTCCTTTTTTTTTTTTTTTTTTTTAAGATAGGGTCTGTCTATCGCAGGCCAGCCTGAACTTATCATGTAGCTGAAGATGACCTCGAACTTCTGACCTCCTGCCTTCCTGTCTCCTCCTTTAGAGTGTTGGGATTCCAGGTACGCATCAACAGATTCAGTTTATGTGACCATTGCGATTGATCCCAGTACTCTGCACTGTGCCAACTGATGTACATCCTCAGGCTGGTTTAATTTTTGTCATACTATTTTTTTTTTTTTTTTGTAGACCAGGCTGGCCTGGAACCCATGTTTAGGTTGGCCTAAAACTCTGCCTTTGCTTCCTGAGTGCTGGGATTGCAAGTGTGTGCTCCCTACTACTGTACCGAGCCCTTACACAGGAGCTTTTAGGCTATGTGCTCCTAATACTTTAGTTTCCCACTCTTTTCTTGTTAGGGGCTCAGAAATGTCTCTACACCCCTGGCATAGGTGATTTAGATGATACCGATGTATTTGTGAAACTTAAGAACTTGCATATTACCTGACAGCCTTTGGGGAGAGGCAGGGATTGACATACTTTTATAAATATATATAGAGTTCCTTGAGAGTTAAGTTTGATTTGCTGTTAGCCCTGATAGGCTGTGTTTTTTTCCTGTATTTCTGTCCCCTGGCTTATAGTCTACTAGTCAGTTGCTCTAGTTGCCATGAAAATCATTGCTAATCTTCAGAATGAGGCTGGGTGGATAAGAGGAGGGGCTGTTAGTTAAGACACTGAACTCAGAGCTGTGTTCACAAGTATAAGTCAGGGCTGACCATGTAGATTTTCTTTCTCTTTATTACTTTTAGATTACTATGATTGAATTTTTTTTTTTTTTTTTTTATGTGTATGAGTTTTACCTGCAGGTGAATGCAGTACCTGTGGAGGCCAGAAGAGGGCATTAGATGCATTACAACTGGAGTTATGGGGGTTGTAAGCTGACACATGTGTGCTAGGACCCAGAGCCAGGCATTATGCAAGAGCAGGAAGTTCTCTTAAGTGCTGAGCACTCTACAACCCCTGCACTAAGAACAGCTTTCAGATGTCCTTCCTAGACTGAGTTTCAAACTCATGGTAATCCTCTTGTCCCAAAGTCCACAATGCTAGGACTACAGGCATGAGCCACTACACCTGGCTTTCATAAAGTATTTACTGACAACTATGTGGTATTAACTCCAGTTTGTTTTCTTTCAGGACGCCCCTGTGAAGTTATGTGACTTTGGGTTTGCTAAAGTTGACCAAGGTGATTTGATGACGCCCCAGTTTACCCCTTACTATGTAGCACCTCAGGTAAGCATGTTTTCTTCTTTATGATGTATTGCCAACTTGCCTGAACCCGGGCCTCCCCCACTAGGTTTCTCTGTGTAGACCAGACTGTCTGGAACACACTCTGTAGTCCAGGTTAGCCTTGAACTTTGAGATGTCCCTGCCTCTGCCTCCTAAGTGCTGGAATTTAAAGGCATTGCCAGATGACTTACAGGTTCTTGTTTCTACTGTAGATGTGGCCTCAAGCTGCAGTAGAAATACTCCAAGTTTAATTTGGGTAGAAAGTTTGTTAGCTGGAGAGAGTCCTCTCATAAGACACTGAGGCCCTGCCCTAGTTAATCCTGAGGGGTAACCATAGCTAGGGAGAAGACACAGGTATTGTTCATGGCTCCTGGGCTTAGGGATCTGAGGAAGGTGTCTCTGGGGAGCCCCGTCTGTCCTGGATCTTACTCTGTAGACCAGGTTAGCCTTGAACTTGAAATCCTCCTGTCTCTGCCTTCTGAGTGCTGGGCTTAAAGGCCTAAAACACCACTACCTGGTGAAAGGTTTTTTGTTTTTTGGGTTTTTTTTGTTTTTGTTTTGTTTTTGTTTTTTGGTTTGTTTGTTTGTTTGTTTGTTTTGAGACATGGTCTTACCATGTTCTGAAGCTATGTCCTCACTATGAATGCCAGGCTTGGGCTTAAAGGTGTATGCCAACATACCTGGCTGAAAGTGTTATATTGATGTCATTTTTTGTTGTTGATTACCAGTTCATTTTTGCTTTCCTGTAGTCTGTCTCAAGCTGTGGGACATTGGTGATGTGATTTCCAATAAACATTTGGTCTAACTCCTTCCTAGGTACTAGAAGCACAGAGAAGGCACCAGAAGGAGAAGTCTGGCATCATCCCTACCTCGCCAACACCCTACACTTACAACAAGGTAAAGGTGGAGGTGGTTAGCTCCTTCCCACTGTGGACGAGATGTTCATGATGCTGCAGCAGCTGGAATACAACAAGTGACCTGGAATCCAAGTTTCTAATCTGATGAGACAGGAAGTAATCCTCTGATGACAGTGAAGCGACACGGTTGGCATTCATTTGAGATATAAAGGCCATTTTTGAGAAATTGAACATCAAGCACACTGATGGTTTATATCGCTATTCTTTGGTACTTCAAAAGTGCCAATTTGAAAAAGAAAAAAAAAGACACATTTTAAAAAAGCTGCTGTCTAATTTGAACAATGTCTTCTGAGCATAGCAAGTGCTTGGTTATATGGTGCGCTCTGAATCTGCAACCATGTGCCAGACATGCTGTGTGGAGCCTGTGCGGCCAGCATCTCTGAAAATGGATCTTGGCGTTCTGTTTAAGTGTACTTGCTCTTTGGTCACTTCAACTAGCCATGGATGACAGTGGCCTGGGATAGCTGCTATACATCTATCCACGCGGTCCATCTGTGTGGCTTTATTTAGGCCACCAAGCTGCACTTACTGTGTGTGTGTGGGGGGGGTGCGGACCCAGACTTCCCTGAGCCAGGTGCGGTTGCTGACAGTGGCTCCAGGCTAACTGCCTGCCTGCGTGACATCTCAGCACAAGGCTCACCAGAACCGTTTTAGAGATAGGTGTCGTGAGATGTGACTAGAACTTTCATGTCTTACACCGCTGTCCTGAAGACTGTTGAGAGAGAACTCTCCTGTGCAGGACTTTGGGGGGGGGGGTCTCCTCGTTCTTACTGTGCTTTCTTTTCTTCTTTTGAATTCAAATAGAATCTTTTAATGAGAATAGAGTAGGGCACAGTTGTCATGTTTGCCAACAGAGTGTCTTTAGACCTCCAGATTTTGTCACACTACTTTGGCCTTTTCAAAATGGCTTAATCCATCTTGGCACAAGCTCACTGTTCTCTGCCCTCCTGGTCCTTGTTGACACAGTATATGCTGAAGTGTGAGCTAGCTTTTACTTACTGCCTTTTTGCTCCAGGCTGGCCTCATATGCATGCTATACATGGTGGCTCCCAGGTGCTCCCAGCCATCACTGTCCTGGTGAAGTGTGGTGATTTTTTTCACCTTTATGTGTCAGGCTGCACCTGGCCCTTAATTTGAGGCTCTCTCTAATAGGAGTGATTTTTTTTTTTTTCTATTTTGCTTTCAGAGCTGTGACTTATGGTCCCTAGGGGTGATAATTTATGTGATGCTGTGTGGATACCCTCCTTTTTACTCCAAACACCATAGTCGGACGATCCCAAAGGATATGCGGAAAAAGATCATGACAGGAAGTTTCGAGTTCCCAGAGGAAGAATGGAGCCAGATCTCAGAGATGGCTAAAGATGTTGTGAGGAAGTAAGTCCTGGGCTGCTAGAGGGTGGCTAGGGAGCCCTGAGGTGGTAGGCATCTTGTTTCTGTTTCTAGAGCCTGTTTTAAGAGTTTTCCTTATTTAGCCAGGTATGGTGGTGCACACTTTTAATCTCAGCCCTTGGGAGGCAGAGGTAGGTAGATCTCTGGAAGTTCAAGGCCTGCCAGAATTACTCTGGTCTACAGAGTAAGTTCAAGGACAGCCAGGATTACATAAAGATCCTATTTCGGAAAGACAAAACAAAACAAAAAAATTCTCCTTATTATAGTGAAAATGAAACTCTTCCTTTTCTGTTATGTCTCTAGATTATGTCCCAAGATTGTCAACCTAGGGGTGCCCTGTATCCGGACTGCATGGGCTCCAAGACCCTCCTGCAGTGCTTTTCTACCTCCTCCTCATTCTCTTTCTTTTCTCATCTTGTATTGTTTGGGTTTTGTTTTTGTTTTTGCTTTAAAACAGGATGTTGTTCTAGCTCTGTCTGGCCTAGAACTCACTGTGTAATTGAGACTGGATGGACTGAGACGCTTCGTTGTTGGTATTACAGGTGTGCACATTCCGTGCCAGCTTATGTCTTTCTCCTATATAAGCCACCAGGAGTAGATCTGATGCTAGGGTTTCAGGATGGCACCTTTGGCCTTCTGATCTTTTTCTACTGTTGCAGTGTGTGGTGGTAGTCTCAGGACCACACCCAGTCTTCTCTGCCAGATGGTGGCTCTGACAAACACTCAGCTCTGGGGACTCAGTAAGAACTAGGGATAGCAGGGGCCGAGGGGCTCAGTGGTTAAAAGCACTGTCTGTTCTAGAGTTAGGTTCCCAGCACCCATATAGTGGCCCACAACTCCCTGGAACTTCAGTTCTATGGTCTACTTGGGCACTACACCCATGCATAGAGGTGCTTGCAGGCAGACATTCATACATGAAATAAGTGTTAAAGAGTTAGGGATAGTGACTACATACAGGTTGATACAGCACTTTGGTAGCAAGAAGATAAAAGAAAGCAGAGTTGAACTTCACACACACTTTTTTCTGCCTGCCTGTGTCGGGTTCTCAGTTTCCTTCTGGGGTTTGAGAGAAAGGGAAGCAGGAAAGGGTAATGCTTGGGAACTGTCCTATTGACAGCAGTCTCTCCAAAGTGAGCTCATGCTAGGCATGCTCATGCCTGCCTGTATTGCCAACATTTGGAAGGCTAAGGCAGGAGAATCATGAATCCAGGGCCAGCTTGGGTTACAGAGACCCTATATCAAAACAGAAAGTTTAAAAAGTGAAGTGGTGGGCTGGAGAGATGGCTCAGTGGTAAGAAGCACTTAATTGCTCTTCCAGAAGTCATGAGTTCAATTCTCAGCAACCACATACATGGTGGCTCTCAACCAACAGTAATGGGATCCGATGCCCTCTTCTGGTGTGTCTGAAGACAGAGCATTCATATACATAAGATATGTGCGGTTGTTTTAGGGAGTCTGTTATAAAGAAGGACAATTTCCTAAAATGTAGGAAGGATGTTTTATGCTGGTAAGCACAGGGTTTGCATTCCCAACAGTCTTCATATTGCTTCCATGCCACATTGCCCAACTCTGTGGCAAACCTCGGAATCCTCTTGTCGACTCTCTACCCCTTGTGGTGTAGGTATGCATGCATGTAGAGGTCAGGTCTTTCATCCACATTTCCTCGCGCTCCTCTCCCCTTTCCTCTACTTTTTTCTTGACATAAAGATTTCTTAATGGCCTGGGCCACTCCAAGGGATGTAGGTTTGCCCTGACTCAGACCTTTGGAATGAGGTGGTGTTGCAGAGAGCCTAGGAGTATGCTGGGGTGAACTAGGTGAATGAATGTGAGGTCACAGAGTTATGACCAAATTGTGGCTGGTCCAGAGACTGTTGGTTGGTCTCAGTGGTTGACTGACTGGAATATAGAAAGGCTCGGTTCTACTATCTGATAGGATCTAGTTTTATCTTAGATAACAATCTCCTGTTTGAAAATACTTTTAGCCAAAAGTAATTGAAGCTTTGTCCTGGAAACCTCAGTGTGGGAGTTTAAATATAGGTAGGCCTGCTGGCTTCCCTACTGAATCTTGTGGTATGCTAGGAAGTTTTGAACAAAACTTATGGTACCATTTTAAATCTGGTACCATTTTCAATCTGCTGCCCAGGAAACCTCAGGCCATAATACACCCATAAGCAGTACGTGTGGCTAGCATCCATCCCATCCTGCCTTGATCTAGAAGCTCCAGGCCTGTAGGAGTTGGTAGGAAGTCAAAAGAAGCCAGGGCTATTAGAGCCCAGCCCAAGAATTTTGCTTGTTTGTTTGTTTCTTTTGGGGACATTCTGTGCATGTTCTGTCTGTTGGTGTGTTTTCATTGAAGGCTTCTAAAGGTCAAACCAGAGGAAAGACTCACAATCGAGGGAGTGTTGGACCATCCCTGGCTCAACTCAACGGAGGCTCTGGATAATGTGCTGCCCTCTGCTCAGCTGATGATGGATAAGGTGAGTGATGCGCATTTTGTTGTCTGAAGAGAAAGTGTGAGACGTGGGGGTGATTGAATAGGGGGCTTAAAGGGAAACAGTGACAAATACATGCTACTTCTCTTGTTTCCTGAAAAAAATCAGGATCCAAGGCTCTTTGGGTGTGGGTTTGGTGGCACAGAGCATAAAGAACCTCCCTACAAGGTGTTGAATTCAGGCTGCTTCTAAAGGTAAACAAAACAAAGTGAGGAGTTTAGAAACCAGATCTTTCATGCTGTGGGAATTCAGAAACCAGCATCTCTGAAAATGTGTAGATCACAGAAGGCAGAGACCCTTACTGGCTACCTTCTTATTTGAGGACTATGAAGGGTTTTTTTCCTTTTCTATCTATAAGCCATGTGCACAAAGGTGCCTCAAGGCCAGAAGAAGGGGGTATGAGATCCCTTGAGCTGGAGTTTCAGGTGGTTGTAAGCTACCTAATACAAGGGCTGTGAACTGAAGTTGGGTCCTTTGTAAGAACAGGTGTGCTCGTGACTGCTGAGCCATCTGTCCAGCACTGTTGGTAATTATTACTGAAACTCTGTCCCCGTTGCCAAGGAAGAAAACTGACTGGGATGTGGGCTTTGTGTGGTGCTGTTCCCTAGACCTCACTGATGATGGGGAGAGTCCTCTGCCTGACCAACCATGCTTTATGCTTCTCCTTTGTCTTAGATGACCTCTAAGTGCAAAGTAACAAATGTGGACACAAGCTGCCAAAGTCAGGCACAGTGACACATCAAATCCAGCACTTACTTGGGAAGCTTAGGTTGGCAAATCATGTGAGTCCAGGAATTTAAGACAAACATGGGTAATATAGCAAAAATAAAGTCCAGAAGGCAAACTTTAACTGATGGCAGTCTTTACATGCAGGCAGTTGTTGCAGGAATCCAGCAGGCTCATGCTGAGCAGTTGGCAAACATGAGGATCCAGGACCTCAAAGTCAGCCTCAAACCGCTGCATTCTGTGAACAACCCCATTCTGAGGAAGAGGAAGCTACTGGGGTGAGTGAGTGTAGTTCTTTGCTCCTCTTCACAGCAGGCGTGGTGGTGTGGTGAGTGCTGAGCACTCTGCCAGGAGTCCACCCTCTGACATTTACAGAAAGTGTGGACATTTTAAGTTACTCCAGCAGTTGGACACATTCTGTAGTTATTTTTTTTTTGAATATACTGGGGTCTTGATTTGGAGCTGGGTTCAGAGGTCTTACCTTGCTCTTGTCTTTCCCCACATTTGTAAAGCACCAAGCCAAAGGATGGTATTTATATACATGACCACGAGAATGGAGCTGAGGATTCAAATGTTGCCTTGGAAAAACTTCGAGATGTCATTGCCCAGTGCATCCTCCCCCAGGCTGGTAAAGGTCATGCCACTTACTAATGTTCTGTATGTGTGTGTGTGTGTGTGTGTGTGTGTGTTTACATGTACACGTACACACACGCATAGTTGTGCATGAGCACACGTGTGTATATGGCAGGAGGTTCAGATTAGTTTGTGGTTTGTCTTTTATGTACACTGTATAAGTGGGTGCACATTACTAAGAAACAGTGCGACTGCAGACACATAGTAAGTTCTATATCTTTGGTCTTCTCTGATGTTCTAGGTTAGGTTTAACCAGCAGTGCCAGTTGTAGCCCGTGATTTTCTGTTGTCGCAGTTTTACAGTGAAGGCACAAAAAAGGGTTAAGAATGGAAATGTGGGCAGGGTCCAAGTATAGCATAGAGGCCATCGGTACTATTTCCAGAACCTTTACGATGATACACTGTGTATCTGTAAGTGTAAGAAGAACACTACACAGCCTCACCACTAGCCCTGCTGTGGCTTCTGTCCCTAGCCTTATGCTTGCCTTTGAAGGAGGGAACTCTCATCCCAAGGCCTCCCTTGGGATTTAGCCCCCTGTGAAGTGAGGGGCTGTTCTCAGCTGATGAAGGAGATGCTTTATGTAAGATGAGGTTACAGAAGGTTGAGTTAACCTGTCTCCCTAAATCCTTGGTGATTTAAGAGCACTCAGAACCTTCCTGAGCATTTTGAAGCAAGGGATATTCGTAGGAAAAGATTAGCAAACATAGCCTTTTTTTTCCCTCTCTTGGCCAGATGTTTTTGCTCAGAAACATCTTTCATTTTTCTAACTCCCAGCACTTAACCTGGGGTGTCATCACATTTGAGTGAAAATGGAAACTTGGAAGAGCTCAGTGACAGGAGTTGTTAGCCTGGAGCCCTGGGGAGCCAGTCACTAGCATCTTGGATATGCTGTTTCCTATTTTTTCAACTAGTTGGAAGGACGTGCTATGCTGTCCATCTTTAGCACCAAAATCCCATGATGCTATAGAAAAGTGAACCTTCCTCTGCATTCTTGCCCATAGGAGAGAATGAAGATGAGAAACTGAATGAGGTGATGCAGGAGGCCTGGAAGTACAACCGAGAGTGCAAGCTCCTGAGGGATGCTCTCCAGAGTTTTAGCTGGAATGGTGAGACAGCCGTGCCCCGTGCTTACACACAGATGGTGCCTGTAAAGAAGGGGTGGGAGGCACACCCTACTGTAATTGCCCAGCTATGTCTGGTATCTGCTCCTTTGTGGCATTCCTGTTTTAATTTTTGGCCTGTCATTCTACCCAGCTGTAGCTTTCTTATACTTGGTTGGGAGCTTTTACATGTGAGTGAGTCCTTTGTTTGACACACAGCGATCTCTGGTTTAGAAAAACTGCTCCAAGCTTAGTTGCTGCCTGAAAACAGGGCATCAGAACTGCTTCTGGACAGTGAGATGAATTTCAGCTCATAAGGAGTTGTGCTGACCTTGTTCTTCTTGCCTTTCAGGCCGTGGATTCACAGATAAAGTCGACAGATTAAAGCTGGCAGAGGTTGTGAAGCAAGTGATCGAAGAGCAGACCCTTCCCCACGAGCCCCAGTAGTAACAGCTTCAAACTTTTAACAATTGGAGAAATTATTCTTTAATGTAAAGTAATTTTTATGTAAATTAATAAATCATAATTTCATTTCCTTGTTGCTTAAAGTTGCTATATAGATTTAGGTTCAGAGTTTCTTATCAGTTAGCTGTTACTGTTGTTTAAAAGACTCAATTCCAACCCATATGTTAACGTAGGATGGTTGAGTCTTATATTGTAAGATGACATTGTCAAGAAAGGTGGATTTATTTTAGCCAAGTATTACAGCCGTTTGCCAATGGTCGGGGAAGGAGCCAGGCCATGCTTTCTGCCCCGGTAAACTGTTGCATGTACTATGGAGCCTCACTCCCATTTGCTCTGGGTGTCTGTCCCCTGCTCCTTAGCTAAATGAGTCCTAGTGCTGAGCTGTTTTTGTGAATCAAGTGTTGTCAACTGCCTGTCACAGCTCCCAGGATGTGCACGCATTCCGTGGCCTGGAGCCACTGCTGGTGAAAAAGCAGTAAAACGGCCTTAGCTTCTCTCGCCCTGATCTAGGAAAAAATATGGCTATTGGTGTTGTACTTGTGAGGGGTGTGTGTATGTTCCCGAAGCCCACTGGGATTTGCTTTGGCTTATTCTTGTCTTTTATCCTCACAGCCATCTGGCCTCTGCTCTGGCACAGTTTTACCTGCAGGTGCTCACCACCCACTCTGCTCCCCTGACCGATTTCTACTAGGATTTGCTGAGAAACAACATCAGAGGACCCACTACTTTGGTTCTCTCCTATGTCGTGTCCAGAGTATTGGCTCTGCTTAGACTTAAGACATCCTCCAGGATGCGTGTGTTTTCTTCTTTCATTCCCAGGAAATATAATTATGGCCCTGAAAGTAACTGTGTCCTTTGTTCACTGCTGTGCATATAGGTACAGCCAGTCCTCTGCCGGTGATGGATTTTTAGAACCGTTTTGGTGATTGCCTTTGTTGGCACCCAGAGGAGATACTGGACACTTCAGTCAGGTAGGACAAACCCCATGTCATGGATATTCAGTTTTGTCTAATCCTCCTCAGTCAAGAATTCCATGGGCACGGGGTTTTGTTACTTCCTAGTTCCTTCCTGGAGTGTAGGTGTCCTTACTGCTCTTCAGAAGGATGGCACCAACTGGCCTGTGCAGTAAGGAGAGCAGTGCCATTGAGGATTGCAGAGGAAGGAAAGGTTACTCTTAGGTGAGCAGTGCTAGTGTGCGAAGTGGGGTATGTTCCAGGATAGCAAGAACTCACTTAGCAGAGGAAAACCAATTTCAAGCAAAACTTCCAGCCAGAAAAATGTAGCTGAGACTTGGATTAGCGCATGTTGTTTTCAGTGAAACCCTGTTCCCTAGATCATCTAGGAGGCCACACTTGTTCTCTTGTGCCTGCAGACCTCCAGCACACCTGTTCTGGGGTTGGAATCCAGTGTTCCCTTGGGACAAGTTAGCTGTTAGTCTTCTCTTCAGAGGAACCTCTGGCACACCAACTCCAGCATCCATTGAAATCATTTGGGTGTCTTGTAAAAGCTTAGGATGTTTTTCCCTTCAGTGCAGTGCAGTGTAGACTGGCTGGAACAGACACACATCTTACTGGCTGCTTTTCCTCTGAGCCTGGTGTGTGGCTCAACAGCCTTAAGCTAAATTAATCTGGTCCCATGATGAAATCTGTATGTTTTTCCAGATGAAAACTGTTGGATATCTGTAAAAAACCCTCGGAGATGTCCTAGCCCGTGTCACGCACCTAGACAAAATTCCCCTAAACAGGAACTCCCTGTTGCTTGTGACTGGGCACGCTAAGTAATAGCACGGTTTGTTTGTATATTTCTAGGCCAGTAGTAAATTATGGCTTAACACGAATCAGTTTTGCTAATACAAAATCTACCTCTAGTTGGAAGTTAAACCTTTCTATTCCTGGTAATTTCCTGTCTGCTTACCACTGTAGAAACATTACAGTAAAGCCGTTGGCCATTGTCTCCAGTCTGCCTACATCGTCACTAAGCCTTGTCACTCAGACACTCACTCGCCACAGTCACGGCTACCCACATGCTTGTGTGGTCATAGGAAAATGCTGTTCTGATATTTATTACTTGTTTGTTTTCGTGGGGGGTTTTGTGTAGCCCTGTCTTTCCTTAAACTTGTTCTATAGATGAGGCTGGCCTCCAACTCAGAAGCTCATCTGTCTCTGCTGTGCTAGGATCAAAGGCCTGTGCAGCCACCAACAGTGGAAGTTTTCTTTCTCTTTTTTTTCCTTTTTGTGTATGTGTGTTTTATAATATTTTTATTATTTAGATTATTCTATTTCAGAAATATATAAATATTGAAAAAAATCAAACCACAAGAAATTGATTGTTAGTTTGTCTTCCAGGTATCAGCAGAAAACAATCAAAAATTTCTCTTTCTTGTATAATACAGTGGGATTCTGAAACCACTTCATACATCTTAAAAGAATCACAAACATGTTCCTTCTCCCTCACTATTCTGTATTTAGAGATATCACATTTGTAACTGCAAAGAGTTCTAGTGAAAGAACTTAGGCCCCTCTCATCAGCTAAGCCCCTGCTGAGCTTTTGCCTGCATCTTGTTCTAAGGATGCTGTGTCACTATTACTCCAGTAATGACTCAATTTACTCTTCCTGGAAAAATATAATTGGTTGGAAGTTAGAGCTACATTTTAAGATTTTTGTTATTCGTAAACATTCTGCATGCATGTATGCTTGCAAGCTAGAAGAGGGACCAGATCCCATTACAGATGGTTTGTGAGCTACCATGTGGTTGCTGGGAATTGAACTCAGGACCTCTACAAGAGCAGTCAGTGCTCTTAACCACTGAGCCCTTGATCTATACTCTTGGTGACATTCGTTTTTTGTGTGTGTGGTGGTAGCCTTGTTTTTTGAGAGAAGGTCTTGTTTTGTATCTCTGGCTGGCTAAGAACTCTTACAAAGACCATGCCGGCCTTGAACTTGTGATCCTCCTGTGTGTCACCTGGGTGTTGAGATTTACAGAAATGTACCACCTTTCTGAATCAAGCAGGATTCCAATCCCAAGTGTTATGATATAAAATTTTTATGCCACATAGAAGACAGTTTTATTTAGTTTAATTTTAAAATATGCATGGAAATGAAGAAATGGAAGGAATGTGTACCTACAAGTTCTGTTTTCCTTCTAATGGATAGTGCTGAATACAGGGAGAACACTAATGTGGAACTGAGGCCTCAGACTTGCATGGGCAGTGCAAGCCAGCTGTAGTCAGACAAGTGTGGAAGCTGAAGAGTTTTTCAAGAGCCCACTTTCATTTTCTTTGTTGCTGTAACCATAGGCACCAGTATGTCTTTATTTTTATGGTGAGACCAGTGGGAGAACTTAGATTTCTAACTTAGAACATATATTTCTGTAGTAAAAATGAGGTTGTATAAAACTTAAGCCTTAGAAAAACTTTTCCATAGAGAAGGATCATGTTTAAATGCCAAAATTCATTTGGAAGACACAAGGATAAGGGAGCATCTAATACTCTCTGTGTGTGTGTGTGTGTGTGTGTCTGTGTGTGTGTGTGTGCGTGCGTGCGCGCATACCAGTGAAAGGAATCAGGCAGTAAGAAGAGAAGAAGGATCTGTTCAGAAGGACTACTATAAGAAAGAGGAACAAGGTAGGACAACAGAGAACTCTTAATTGTTCAGAGAACCCAGAGAACTGTCCCCTCCCCCGCACCCTGCAGAATGTTGAGTCAGAAAGTATGAGCAGGTTAACATGTCAGAGGTCCATGACCTGTGGAGGAAGAAAGATGATCTGACGCACAGAACTGGTGAGTCACTGTAAATACAGGGCTCATTCCCATGAACGGCAAAGGAACTTAAGCAACACTGAAGCTCTTCCACTCGAAAGAAGGCCCGTGCTATACATAACCACTAAGGCCAGGAGAAAAAAAGATACAGCCTGAGGTCCTAGGATTCACGCTGGGGAGCACCCCTTAAGGGACAGGCACAGGTTTGGGTTCCTGGGTCTGGGAAAAGCAGAGTGAGCTGCCACTGATGGACATAGATCCTACATTACCCACAAGTTGTTTGAGCCATGTCAGTGGCAGCATCAGTGAGAGGGTTTGCCTCCAGTCTGTCTTCCCTACAGATCAGGCAAGTAGCCCTGAAAGAAGCTAAGATAACACCTCACATCTCGGCTGCACAGCACTGGAATTTGGCTCAGAGATTAGTGCCAGGACACACATCTGTCAGAGTAGGGATCTTGGTGCTATTGATTTTTCTCCCGAGCACGTTCTGTGACATAGGATTTGTATATAATTCTTCCTATGAAACAGTCATCCCCGAGAGACTGCCAGGCAAGGAGAGTGCAGATCCTGGAGGGAAGGTGTCCTACATGCTGTTGATGCAAGGCCAAAAGCAGCTGCTCCACCTCAAGGTAAAGAAACACTACTCTGAGAGCAACTTCCCAGTCTACAGCTACCACAATGGCATCCTGGGGCAAGAAATGCATCTCCTCTCCCAGGACTGCCACTACGAAGGCTACGTGGAAGGGGTGCCCAGCTCCTTTGTTTCTGTCAACATCTGCTCAGGCCTCAGGGGCATCTTGGTTAAAGAGGAAACATCCTATGGCATCGAGCCCATGCTCTCTTCCAAAACCTTTGAACATGTCCTCTACACCATGGCACGTCGGCCTGTGGCCTCCTGCAGTGTCACTCCTAAAGACAGCCCGGGGCTCACGGGCCAGCACCAAAGGAGCAGGAAGCCCGATGACCTGCTGGCTCTGTCTGACTTGTGGTCACACACCAAGTATGTGGAGATGTTTGTTGTAGTCAACCACCAGCGGTTCCAGATGTGGGGCGGCAGTGTCAACGTGACGGTCCAGGCAGTGGTGGACATCATTGCTCTGGCCAACAGCTTCACTAGGGGGATCAACACAGAGATGGTGCTGGTGGGCCTGGAGATCTGGACAGAGGGGGACCCGATAGAGGTCCCAGTGGACCTGCAGGCCACACTCAGGAATTTCAACCTCTGGAGACAGGAGAAACTCGTGGGCCGGGTCAGGCACGATGTGGCACACTTGATCGTCGGGCACCACCCAGGAGAGAATGAGGGCCAGGCGTTTCTCCACGGTGCCTGTTCTGGTGGGTTTGCGGCGGCCGTGGAGGCCTTCCATCATGAAGATGCCCTCCTGTTTGCGGCGCTCATGGCTCACGAGCTCGGGCACAACCTGGGGATTCAGCATGACCACCCGGCCTGCACCTGTGGTGCTAAGCACTTCTGCCTCATGCATGAGAAGATCAGTAAGGACGGTGGCTTCAGCAACTGCAGCTCTGACCACTTCCTCCGTTTCCTCCACGACCACAGAGGGGCCTGCCTGCTGGAGGAGACTTGGCGCCAGAGCCGCAAGCGCAGAGATGCCCATTGTGGAAACGGTGTGGTGGAGGAGTCAGAGGAGTGTGACTGCGGTAGTGACTGTGACAGTCACCCATGCTGTGGGCCAGCATGTACACTGAAGGAAGGTGCCCAGTGCAGTAAGGGACTCTGCTGCCACAAATGTACATTCAAGAAGAAAGGGACCTTATGTCGTCCTGCTGAGGATGTGTGTGACCTTCCTGAGTACTGTAATGGCAATACTCAAGAATGCCCTGCAAACAGCTACATGCAGGATGGCACACAGTGTGACAGGATTTATTACTGCTCTGGGGGTTGGTGTAGGAACCCTGATAAGCAATGTGCAAGGATCTATGGGTATCCTGCAAGATCTGCCCCTGAGGAATGTTACATTTCAGTTAATACTAAAGGGAACCGGTTTGGAAACTGTGGCCATCCCACCTCAGCTAACCTAAGATATGAAACATGTTCCAATGAGGATATATTTTGTGGGAAACTGGTGTGTACAGATGTTAGATACTTGCCGCAGGTCAAACCCCTACACTCCATCCTCCAGGTTCCTTACGAAGATGACTGGTGTTGGAGCATGGATGCCTTTAATGTTACTGATGTCCCGGATTACGGAGATGTGCAGAGTGGCACCTACTGTGCCCCGAACAAGGTCTGCATGGAGTACATGTGCACTGCTCATGCAGTACTCCAGTATGACTGTGAGCCACAGGAAATGTGCCATGGGAATGGAGTGTGCAACAATTTCAAGCACTGTCACTGTGATGCTGGCTTTGCCCCTCCTGACTGCAGCAGCCCAGGAAACGGGGGGAGTGTGGACAGTGGGCCTGTTGGGAAGCCAGTGGATCGAAACTTGAGTTTTTTGGGAATTGGAGAGAAGCAGAAGACTAGGACAGAGGATGAAGAGGTAAACCTGAAAGTGGTGGTGTTTGTGGTCCCTATATTCCTTGTCGTTTTACTGTGCTGTTTAATGCTGATTGCCTACCTTTGGTCTGAAGTACAAGAAGTGGTGTCTCCAGGGAGCTCATCATCACCTGAGTCGTCAACCTGGTTGTCAGACGAGTCCTAATGAAGTTTTGAGATCTCATGGATCGTTGCTACTGATGTCTTGTACTGGCAGGTCAATTTTGACTAAGTGGATTTTAGGGCATGCGTCATCTGCACTGTTAGTGTATTTTCTGTACACTTGTGTTGCTCGTCTCAGTAGCAACTGGTATCATAGCACGAATGTTTCTGTGAGATCTAAATGTTCTAACTTGCCCTGTCAGCCACTGTTCATAAAATAGAAGTAATTTTAAATAAATATAAATAATAAGGCCTTTTCTTCTGCTTCAGATGAAGCACTGTTCCAGACTAGTCATCCTCATACTGTGTGATCTTCAGGGGGGTTTTTTTTTGGTATGGTCTTGGTTTTTTGAGTCAGGGTTTCTCTGTTTCAAATCCCGGACAGACTGTCCTGGGGCTCACACTGTAAACCAGGCAGTCCTCAGACTCACGGGTATCCTCCTACATCTGCCTCCCAACTGCTGCGATTAAAGGCGTGCCCCCACTCCAACCTCCCCAAGTAGGATCTTTAGTTTTAAGACCGGGACAAGACTAGATCTCAGACACTTAGTAAGTACTTGGGCGCAGGAAGCCAACTTAGCAACAGCTCCAACAAGTGCTGAGCTCAGGTTTGCAAAACTTTTCCCAGTTTTTCTACTGAATTTGATTTTTAATTTTTTTTACTTTTATGTGTATGAATATTTGCCTATATATGTGTATATGTACAAGTTGTGTGCCTTGTACCTAAGGAGACCAGAAGAGAGCATTGGTTTCTGTGAAAATGGAGTCACAGACAGTTGTGAGTGCTAGCTAAGTCAGTGGGTCCTCTGCATGGGCAGCCAGTGCGATACCTACTAAGCATCTGTCTCTCTCTCCACCTCCAACCTGGCAGCTGTTCTGTGGGTTGCTGGTGTCTGCACGGGCAAGTTCTGCAGTGTGAAGACGGCTTCCTCTGAGGCACAGAGCTAGTACAAAGCACAATTCCTTCAACACCACAGTCACTGTTGTAATGTCCCCAGAAACAGGCAAGAAGAGCAGGTGGTGGGTACTCCACTGTGCCTTTCCCTCCTTTCAGCAAAAAGGAAGAACATTTGATGGGTCTGATTGTCCAGATGGTTCCTTAATTAGATACTGAGATGTAATAAGAACCTCCTACACCATCTGATCATTTTTAAACTATCTTGAAGCTGAACATTAGCTGTGGGTGGAGGTCAGTGGTGGTGGTCTTGCCTAGCACATGTAATGCCCTAGATCTAGTTCCCAGTCAAGTATGGGGTCTCATGCCTGTAATCTCAGCACTAGGGAGACTGAGGCAGGAGAACTGGCACCAATGTATGGCCAGTCTTGACTACAGAGTAATAATACCCTTACAATAAAAATGTGCAATTCAGCTGGGTGAGGAAGGCTCACAAGCCTTCAATGCCAGCACTTGGGAGGCTGAGGCGGGTGGATCTTTGAGTTTAAGGCCATCCTGATCTACATACAGAACTACATTTCTGTGAGTTCCAGAACAAACCCTGTCTTGTCTTGGAAAAACAAAAGAAAATAAAATGTGCAATTTATTGTGTAGTTATAGAACTGTATCAACTCTTGCTTTGTTTTGCAAAGTAGAAGATGCTGGTGTTCAGCATGACAGACCTTAGTCAGTAGAATCTAGGTCAGAGCAGTGGTTTTTAACCTAGGGGTGCAGCTACCTTTTCACAGGGGTCTCCTAAGATCATCTGCATATCAAATATTTACATTATAATTCATAACAGTAGCAGAATTCTAGGTATGACGCAGGAATGAAGACAACATGGAGAACCACCTTACAGGGTTGCAGCACTAGGGTATGACATCTTACAAAACTAAAAGGTTTTACCCACAGAGCAGACACAGTGAGAGCAACACGGCCCACAACATGGACTCTGGCTTGCCTTCAACTGGGAGGGGGCTAAGTGTGACTAGCAGACATGGCTGTGTTCAGTATGAGATGGCAGCTGAAAATACAGTGAGTGTATCCACCAGGCAGCAAGGTGACTGGGTCTGTAATTAGCAGACAGGCTAGCCATCATGTGTTGTGAGAGCTGTGGGGCTGGTTGATGCTGTCTTGCTAGAGAAGGGACAGCTGTGTACATGCTGCTGAAATGAAGAGTCTGGGAAGATGTTAGTATCTACTGTGGGAGACCATTATTCTGGAAAGCACGAGAAAACTCTTTAGAAGAGTCTTACTGCAGAATATCCAGTCCACCTGCACATGTTCTCACTCCACATCCAGCATGTGGTTTCTGTTCACCACCTAAACCACCCAGAACTGTGCACTTGGTATCAGCACCCACACAGGCCTTGAGTTGGTCCCTGCTTCAACCCTGTGGCCTTTAACCAGTGCCCAGTGTGACTCTTAAATGCAAGTCAGGTCACTGATAACTTTTCTCAAGATTTAGTTATATATATAGAGTTCTGCCTGCATGTCAGAAGAGGGCACCGGATCTCATTACAGATGGTTGTGAGCCACCATGTGGTTACTGGGAATTGAACTCAGGGCCTCTGGAAGAGCATCAGTGAAAGTGCTCTTAACCACTGAGCCACCTCTCCAACCCCACTGATGAACTTTTAAATGCTGTGTGGTCTGTTCTGTGTTGTGTGCTGCAGTGGAGTGACGAGGCTCAGGGTGAAATCTTATTCCACGGCTGTGCTTTTCTCATGCTCTAAAATGTCAGTGGGGTGTTTTGCATGTCTGTGCATCGAAATGTGGCTTATGCTTGGGGACTACAGAGGACAGAAGAGGACAGAAGAGGGAAGGAACTATGATACCTCCAATATCAGGGAACACTGCTCCAGAAAAGTCACCAGCTTAAAAGGAACTTAACAAGTTCATGGAGAATTAAAAAAAAAAAAAAAAAGTCCTAAGGAAACTGAGGTAGAGATATGATCCTAAAGCAGTAAAGTGAAATCCACATAGGGAAGAGCTGCCTGCCTTGCAGCCAATTTCTCAGCAAAAACATGTAGTCCAGAGACCTGGCAGAGTCAACAAAATTACCATAGCCTGGGATGAAATATTGGCTGCTCCTGCAGAGGACCCAGGTCAGGTTTCCATCACATCAACATACACACATATATATATATGGAGTCTTTTAAAAACCTACTATACCCTGCAAAAATTATTCTTTAGAATCAAAAAATTAAAGGATTCTATAGGTGAGCAAAAGCTGAGGGAATTCTGCTAGGTCACTCCTATAAACACCCTTCAAGGAGCTACTGAGGAGCTCCACTAGAGAGAAAAGGATCATCAACCACTGTCAAGAAAACACAACTGTAAAAAATTTACAACAAATCGCAGAGGTCTGACTCAGTTGGTACAGTGCTTGCCTAGGGTTCAATTCTCAGATCCACACAAACCAGAGGTGATTCACATCTGTAACCCCAGCAATTTGGCTGTAAAAGGAGGATCAGAAAATCAACATCATCCTTGGCTACATAGTTTGAGGCCAACCTGGGATACATGAAACTTTGTTTAAGAAATAAATTAATCAAGAAAATATATGAATTATAAACACATGCACCTATGATAGAACCTCTCAAATACAAATGGCAAATACTATGAGATCTAAAAGTATTCAATACCCCACTTGCTTAAATCATCCTCAAAGAAAATCAAAAAGGAAGCATCTGTTCAACCACACTTTGGGACAAATGTCCTGGAAGACAGTACAGAGTACTTCCTCCAGCAGCAGAAGGGCACTGTTCCATCAGCATTCGAGAGGATGTGTTATTACGTAAGTATTATGTAGGTCAGAGTCAAGTATTGGGCTGTGGAGCTGGCACAGTGGTGTGTATGCCACTCTCACAAGGGACCTGAGTCCAATATGCAGAACCTGAGGCAGGCAGCCCTCAACTGCCTGTAATCCCACCCCAGGGGCAGATACTTTCTTCTGGTTTCCATTGCACACGCACAGACACAGACAGACACACACATATCATTAAAGGTTTAAAAATTAAGTGTCATGAAATCTTTTCTCTGTAGCTGTGCCTATACTGAAACTTGCTCTGTAGACCAGGCTGCCCTTGAAATCAGATCTGCCTGACTACCTTCCAAGTCAGGATTTTTATTTTTTATTTAAAATTTCTTAAAATTATTTTATGCTTATGCATGTTTTTTTGCTTACATGTGTGTAAGTGCAACATATACATGCCTGAGAAAGCTTTAGTTCCACCAGGCATTACAACAGATACCAAAAAATGCAGGATCACAAGACACTGTGCAGGAGCCCATTCTGGCCCTGTGCACTGACCAGGCCTTTCAGCCAGTGGTACATGGGCCTTTGGACTTCTGTAATTCGGAGGATGTTCAGGGCTTCCAGAGAGTTGCATGTTTGAAGAGCTAAGTAGCAAGAAAATGCCAAGGAGACAATTACTTGTCTGTGGAGAGTACTTGGTGAAGTTTCTGGAAGAGCCTGAAGGTGCAACCTGATGATCAACACCGACTTGCAGAGAGGAAAGAGGCTCTGAGTTTTGCACAGCCATACTCTGTCACCATCTTGGCATTTAGAAACCAGACCACTTCCATGAACAAGTTCCCCATCAACTCCTAGGTCTCAGAGTCAGCTGCTGTCCAGACGGCAACATTTGTACTCTGAGAACAGGCATTCTGCTCTGGTTGCACAGGTAGATTCTCTGCACTCCTGTTGCCACCCCAACTCTGTCTCCTTTCTGACCTTTGAAGCCCATCCTTGCTCCTCACTTCCCAAGGCAGCCACAGACTCACGTACCATAATCCCCGTAACCCAAATTACCTTGGATTGTTTGTATCACCATGCCAGAGACCCACATGGTAAGGCTTGCCTAAACAGTAAACTGTTTCCCTGCTTTCTGGACTCCTGTGGGCTCCTCTCTACTTATACTACACTCTTATCCATAACTTTACCCTAGTGGGAATAAGGGATCATAGCAATGGAGGGGCTCTGGGTGCCTGGCATCAGTCACTGTTGCTGCCTGGGACTCACACCACCTTCTACTGTGGCCCATCCTGAGGCCTCCCAAATACCCCACAATAGACCCAGGAAGACAACAGTGCATGAGAGGTCAGCAGACAGCCATGGCTTAAAACCAGTCCACTCAACACATCTGATTCCCCACTGACCACAAGCCCTTCCAGTGCCACCAAATCCACACTGGCCATGAACCCTTCCAGAGCCAACTGCATGCCCACTTCACTCTTCCCTACACAAACGCTGGAGAGAAGCCTTGCTCTGCAACTGTCAGCAGCTATCTCTGGGTGCTGTAGAAGAACAACCTGAGAATTGAGGCCCTGAGAGCCCCTGTTCTGGGGCTCCTAGATGAGCCTATATAGCAACTGCCACAGCAACAGCACTCTTCATGGGAGGCCAGCTCCTCCCTGCTCCCCCGAAACCAGCAGCATTAGATAAGGCTCAGACTGGCATCCAGTTCCTACAGGACTCAAGAGCTCTTCCACTTTAGTAGCCTGTGGGCAAAAGACTTGGTAGTGGTAGACCCCAGCCTTATCCCTCTGAGAAGCAGGTTCATCCTTCCTAAAACTTGAGCCAGGTTTAGTCTCATGTAGGGTATTGTACACCAAACCAAGGCAAGAGAAAGCTCAGAAGGGGACTGGTGAGAACCCTGATTACAAGGCTGAGTGACTAGTCCAGCTTGGCCATGGGAGGGACAGCATGACATGGTTCTACAGAGCCAGTTTTCCCTATCAAGTTTATCTGGAAACATTTTCTCTGCCAAGGTTATGAATGCTCTCTCTGTTAATGTTAAGAACTCTATGATAATTAGAAACAACATAAATGCAGGACGTGAGGGTGTGGCTCTGTCCTTAGCAAAAATGGTAAGTGCTGACACTTCAAGACTGCTCTTAAGGCTGTTGGAAAGAATGCTGAAAATCTGAGTTCAAAAATATATCAGGGCTGGAGAGATGGCTCAGTGGTTAAGAGCACTGACTGCTTTTCCTGAGTCCCTGAGTTCAAATCCCAGCAACCACATGGTGGCTCACAACCATCTGTAATGAGATCTGATGCCCTCTTCTGGTGTGTCTGAAGACAGCTACAGTGGATTCATATATAAAATAAATAAATCTTTAAAAATATATATCATTTTGGGCTGGAGAGATGACTTAGTAGATAAAAGCACTGACTGTTTTTCCAGAGGTCCTGAGTTCAATTCCCAGCAAACACATGGCGGCTCTCTTTTGGTGTGTCTCAAGATAGCTACAGTGTACTCATATAAATAAAGTATCTATTACATATTTAATTATATATACATTTATAATTTCTCAACTAAGAAATATAAAGATGCAATATGAATTATATAATGAGCTTCACAGATCTAAACAAACAAAGGTAGATGTACTAGGAAACAGCTTGTTAGAAAGGAAAATACTAAGAAAGGAGATATAGAAATTTAGGGAGTGGTAATCACAAAGCAATGTCTCACCTAAGTTTTTAGTTGTGCTCAGAAAGGCAAGCAGATTCCTGGTTCAAGGTCATCTTGGGACAGAAGAAGTTTAGGTCTAGGCCCAGCCATGGTAGGAATGGTAATTTCAGGGGGGGGTTCCATCCAGCTAGCTTATTGTCTGTGTTTAACAAAGGTAGGTAGATTTCTGAATTCTTTTGCCATGTTAAAAAAAAAAGTGCTTGCCATCTCTTTCTAAAAATCAAGGGGCTGGGGTCATGGAATGCTGATTTGAGGAATAATGAAAAGGGAACTTAGAGTAAATGATTAAGTTGATATTCAAATAAAAGACTGAACCTTGGTATGCAAGAGATGAGCTATTGGATCCCAGTACAGATGGTTGTGAACCACCATGTGGTTGCTGGGATTTGAACTTAGGACCTCTGGAAAAACAATTGGTGCTCTTAACCACTGAGCCAACTCTCCAGCCCCGCCCCCTTTTTAAAGATTTATTTATTTATTTCATGTATATGAGTACACACTCATTTTCATCAGACACGCCAGAAGAGGACGTCATATTCCAATATAGATGGTCATGAGCTACCATTTGGTTGCTGGGAATCGAACTCACGACCTTTGGAAGAGCAGTCAGTGCTCTTAACTGCTGAACCATCTCTCCAGCCCATAATTTTTCTAACAGTATCTCTGACTTTGATAGTTTAAGAATTTTTTTCTAGCAGCATTTCTGACTTTAATCAGAAAACCCGTGAACTATTGAGGGAGCATTGTGAATTTTTTTCTAGTATGAGGGAGCTGTCTCTAGCAGGGAGCTGTCTTGAGCAGACTACAGAACCAAGAACTGTCTACAGAAAACTGTCTAGGGAGCCATCTTGAGCAGAACACAGGCTGTCAACTTGTACTTTGGGTCCTTTGTTTGCTTCTTCCAGAAACCCCTTACTCAGAACCCCTTTCCAAGCAGAGGCTCATCCTCGGCAGCTGAGGTCTCCTGCTTTAAGAGTGACCTCACTAGGCACAGAGAGCAAAACATGACCTTCCATGTTGCATGCTCTGATTTTACAGTAAATTAAAGCTTGTCTCACATCTCAACCCTTAGGCATTATGTACTGTCATGTATTCTTTCTGTGTGTGTGGACTGAGGGTACCATGGTGTGTGCATGGACATCATGGGTCAGGGAACAGTCTCTTGGATTTAGTTAGCTCCTTCTACCACATGGATCCTGGCTGTCAATCATCAGACTGGCATCAAGTGCCCGCACTGAGCCAGGTTCAGTGTATTTTCTCAGTTTTTCAGTGCATATCACCTGAAATTTTGTGTTTAAAACTTTTGCTTATGTGGATATACCTAACCCATGTGTAGGAGGGCATCAGACCCTAGAACTGGAGTTACGAATGGTTGTGAGCTACCATTTTGGTCCTTGGAGTAGAGCTTGAGCCCTCTGCATGAATAGCAAGGTTTTTAATTGAGGAGTTATCTATCCAGCCCCATTTTAAATATTCTCCAGTTTTGTTTTGTTTTGAGACAGAGTCTGTGTTATCTTGCCTGGCCTAGAGCTCAAGTGCATAGTCAAAGCTGGCTTCATACTCACAGAAATTCACCTGCCTCTGCTGCTGGGATTAGAGGTGTACATTTCCACACCATGCCTAAATTTTGTACTGTCCCCAAAATTCTGTAACTTTGGTGAAAATGAAAGAACTTTTAATCATTTGAAATAAATCCTGAGTAGATTTCAGGGGGCCCAGTGGGAAGGGCACTGGGTTTGAATCCTTAGCAGAAAAGGCCAGGTATGGCTGGGCCGAGCTGCAGCTCCAACTCTGGATATACTCCCCCTCCCCCCCGCAAGACAAGAGTCATACCTAAATGTACTTAAACGGAGACATATGCAAGTCTTTGAAACTAGCTTTGTAAGGTGCTGACAGTGTTCTGGGCCCTGATGCGGATGGATCGCTTTACGGAAGAAAAAAAACCGACAACAAAAACCCAAGTTAATTATGGATGTATAGTTTTACCTATTATTATTTGAATTATTTTTCTAAAAAGTGTGGTTTTGTGTGTTATATTTTGTGGCTTACATGTGTTACCTGGGCCAGTGTATGGCTCAGTGGGAAAAGGTGCCTGTCATCAAGGCTGATGACCCTGAGTTTTGTTCCCAGGATCCACAAAATCAAGGAGAAAACCAGCTTGCATGCACACCCAATGGCTCACATACCTGTTCCCTATTAAAAATAAATAATTCAATTAAAATTTTGTAGTCAAATTTCAGATAATGCATACCATGCTACTGCAGCTGATTTATTAGCTTTTTAATTGTTGTAGAATTTCAATTTTTGTTAGGTTTCTATTGCTATGATAACTATGATCAAAGCAACTTGGTAAAGAAAGGGTTTATTTATCTTACAGCTGTAGTTCATCATTCAGAGAAGCCAGGGCAGGAACCTGGAGGCAGGCACTGCAGCAGAGGCCATGAAAGACTGCTGCTTACTGGCTTGCTCCTCAGGGCTTACTCAGCCTGTTTTCTTACAGCACCAGGGAGCATCAGCCCAGGGTTGAACTGCGCACAGTGAGCTGGGCCCTCCTATATCAATCACAAATTAAAAAACTGCCCACAGGCCACCCTTTGGGGTCATTCTTTTCAGCTGAGATTTCCTCTTCAGAGAAGCTTCCAGCGTATGTCTGGCTGACATTGTACCAGGCAGAACAAGAACCCAATCTACAGTAGCAGTGGCCATTGCCAGCCTTAGGACATGGCTCAGCAGGTAACATCCTTCCTTGGCTGGCAAGCATGAGAGATTAAGTTATCCCACCAGAATCTAAGGAAAAGATCTGGGTCTGACGGTCCACACTGATGCCAGCACTGATCCCCGAGACCACGTGGCCAGCTGCACTAGCCTGTGAGTTACGTTCTAGACCAGACCAAAGATTCCCTGTCTCAACAAAAGAGAAGTGCACCCGAAGAAAGATGCCTAAAGCTGTTTTCTAGTCTCCACATGTACAAACATAAATGTGCACACACACGACTATGATGAATAAACTAAATAAAAAACAACAACAACAACAAAAAACAACCAAACAAAAACAAATCCAAACTCTAGAAAACTTGGAAGAAATGACTAAACATATGAGCTAAGTTTAGTTCTAGCCCCCACTCTGGAGGGCTCCCAACCTGTTGTAACTCAGTTGATATGGGAGGGCCCAGCTCACCATGGACAGTTTACACCTGGGCTGATGCTCCCTCTTTGGGTCTCTGAAGGAACCTACACACATGCACATATACACACAGCCACATACATAGGTAGGCAGGCAGGCAGACAAAGACACATACCTACATATAAACTAAATCTTTAAAAAGCAAAGCAAGGTGTGATGATATATGCCTAAAAGTCCATCAGTTAAGATGCAGAGGCAGGAGAATCACTACAAGTTGGAATGTAGCCTGGAGTACATAGATTTTGACCAGCCAGGCATTCCAAATGAACCAACCCCTAACTCAAAAGATAAGTAAGGTTTGAATTGAAGTATTAAAAATTTAGGAGCTAATGGATGCACTTCAGAATTTCTTAAAACATTTAAAGAAAATATTAATTCTAATTAATTTTCAGGGAGTTAACAAACAAAAATTAGAGATGCAGAGATGCACATGACTCCAACCCCCACCCTCCCCACCCCCACCTCCCCACCCCTGCACTCAGGGACACTGAAACAGGAGTGTTGGGTGGATTTGGAGATTCAAAGCCAGCCTGGAATAAGTAGAAACAAACACTGTAGTAGTCTGAGTAAGAACTGTCCCTCCCCTCAGAGATGGCTCAGTGGTTAAGAGCACTGACCACTTGTCTAGAGGTTCTGAGTTCAATTCCCAGCAACCACAAGGTCCTCTTCTGGTGTGTCTGAAGACAGTAACAGTGTACTCACATAAAATATATAAGTGAATCTTTAAAAAAAAAAAAAATCCCAGGGCTGGAATGATGGCTCAGTGGTTAAGAGCACTGACTGCTCTGCCAGAGGTCCTGAGTTCAATTCCCAGCAACTACATGGTGGCTCACAACTATCTGTAATTGGGATCCGATGCCCTCTTTGGAAGTGTCTGAAGACAGAAACAGTGTACTCATATACATAATATAAATAAATAAATCTTTAAAAAAAAATCCCAGATGAAATCTGCAAAGTTCACTTGGCAGTAAGAGCACTTGGCTACTCTCTCAGAGGACCCAGGCTCAATCCCCAGAACCTATGTAGGGTCTAACAACCATCTGTAACTCCAGTTCCAAGGGATCAGACTCCCTCTCCTGGTGTCTGTGGCAACTATACACATAAAATAATTTTTTTAAACAATCACAAAGATTCCATATAAATAATGATATTCTTTGGGGTCTTGGACAAACAAGAATAAGACAAGTCTGGGAATAGTGAAGAAATAAGATAAGGGAAGGATTAGTGAAGTGGACATTTAAAAATGCAAAATACAGAATCAATAGAAGGAAGAACTGGTTCTTTGACAAGACAAGCATAGTGAGGAGGCCTTAGCCAAAGTGATGAAAGCAAAGGTCTACACTAATGAACTTGTCCATAAAAATGGACCCAGTGTAACAGAAACCAATAAAATTCAGAGTCACATGACAACTCTTTAAAACTCATATCCTGGGGGCTGGAGAGAAGGCTCAGCCGTTAAGAGCACACTAACTGCTCTTCCAGGGTTCCTGAGTTCAATTCCCAGCAACCACATGGTGGCTCACAACCATCTGTAATGGGATCTGATGCCTTCTTCTGGTGTGTCTGAAGAAGGCAACAGTATACTCACATACATGAAATAAATCTTTAAAAAAAACAACAAACTTAAATCCCACCAAAGTTGAAATTAAGAAAGAATATATTTCTAGACACATGACTTAACAAAAATTAAACCAAAATGAGATCATTTAAACAGATTTATAAAAAGCAATAACATTAATATGTTAATTATAAAAAATCCCCCCAAAGTCTGTCCCTGATGGACCCCGCAGACCTGCCACAGGCCTTTAGAGAAGCCCATACTACAAAGCTATTATCCTGATCCTAAACCAGATGGAAGTACAACAGCAGTAACCAAGAAGAAAAGCTACAGGCCAACTTTTCCAGAACACAGGTGCAAAATTCCCAATTCAGGTCTTGTATGCTGTCATGAGGTGGTGGCACACACTTTTAACCCCAGCATTCAGGACTCAGAGTTGGAGGCCAGCCTGGTATATAAATCAAGTTCCACAACAGTCAGAGCTACACAGAGAAATTCTGTCTCACTAAACTAAAAGTAGTGCTTATATAATGAACTCAAGAACACATTGAAAGTTTGCTGTGATCAGGTTGACTTTGGTCCAGAAGTGCAGAGATGAATTGGCATCCACAAACCAAGAAATGTAACTATAAGCCACACAAAGAGACACAAGGACAGAATACTCAATTGCCTAGTAGTCTTTTGTTCAAATCCAACGTCCCTTCATGATTAAGACATCAGAGAGGCTTGGAATCGAGGTAACATTCAGCTGTAGGTAAACTATATAGGTCAGATCTATAGCCAGAGTTGAGGTCAATCTAAGGCAAGTGGAAAATTCCACCATAACCCTCCAGGTATTAAGACCCCTCCCTTCAAGAAGGGTAGAACCAGCTTTGTTCCTGGGAAAACCACAAGCCAACGGTCAGATAAAGCCATCTGTGACAGCTCTTTGGAATGTCCCAAACAGTCCACTGACCACGACCAAGACCAATTAGTTTAAAGGTCACTTCCTTCCACCAATAGTTATTTGCCCAGTTATTGTTGCTTGAATTGTTGCCTTACCAACTGAATATAAATCCCTATTAGAGTCTGCTCAGGGCTGTGACCCTCTTGATGCAGGGTGGCCCCAACATGTTGGAACAATAAAACTCCTCTCGTCTTTGCATTGATCACTGCCTCCGTGAGTCTCATTCATGGGGTCCCAGTTGAGGTCCAACTCAAATCTCACAGACACTTTCAGCAAGGAAGTAAGCCAGACAGTTCACACACAGAGTTCAGCAGCCTTCCAGTGTACCACTGACAATCACACTGGGGGAAAATCACAGAAATAATCCCAATCCCAATTTCCTGGAAGATACCGTGGAATAAATTCTCTGCAATGAGAAATATATACATACATACATACATATATACATGCATACATACATACACACATTTTTTTCCTTTCAAAACAAGATTCTATTTAGCCTTGGCTGTCCTAGAACTTGCTCTGTAGACCAGGCTAGCCTTAAACTCAGAGATCTATCTCCCTCTACCCCCCAAAGCATGCCCCACCATGCCTACCATGTCTGCAATGAAAACTTCAAAATACTAAAGAAGCATATCAGGGAAGACACTTGTAAGGGGAATTCCTGGTTGTCAACTTGACTACATCTGGAATAAACTACAATCTAGAAATGGAGGGCATATCTTTTTAATATTTATTATATATAAGTACACTGTAGCTGTCTTCAGACACACCAAAGAGGGCATTAGATCTCATTACAGATGGTATGAGCCACCATGTGGTTGCTGGAATTTGAACTCCGGATTTCTGGAAGAGCAGTCAGTGCTCTAACCACTGAGTCAACTTTCCAGCCCCTGGAGAGCAGATCTTGAGGCTAGAAGACATGGGCTTCTGACCCAGATCTTGTCATAGAGATCTTGAGGCCAATGAAAAGCTTAGGCCCAGGTAAGGTAGTACATACCTTTAATCCCAGGAGATTGAGGCAAGCAGATCTCTGAGTTCAAGGTCAGCCTTGAACAAAGCAAATTCCAGGTCCAGAAGTGGTACACACCTTTAATCTGGGCCACACTTTCTGTTGAAGGCCTATATAAAGACATCAGCCGAAAGAAGACTCACTCTTCTTTCTTCCCTTGCTTGTTCTTACCTGCTGGCACATCTATTGGAATTTACTTCTACAGAAGACCAGCTAAAACAGTCATGGGACTAAACAACTACTAAATTGGACTTCCCAATTACAGCCGCCCATTGTTGGGTTAGCTGGACTGTAGACTTAAGGCATACAATAAATTCCCTTATATGGAAACACATTCCATATGTTCTGTGACTCTCTCTAGAGTCACACCCAGACTTAAGTCACCCCAACTAATATGATACTAGAAGATGACAAGGCCTCCCATGCTCATAGGTTTTGGAAGAATTAATATTGTAAAATGGCTTTCTGCCAAAAGCTATCCAAAGCTTCAAGTATCCCCATTAAATATAAACACAGAATTAGCTTTAAAAAATCTTAGCATTCATATAGAAGCACAAAAGACCCCAGATACCCAAAGCAATCCTGAACAACAATAATGTTGGAGATATTGTCATACATGACTTCAAATCAATCCCCAGAGTCACAGTAATCAAAGCGGTGTCAGTGGGACACAAAACAGGCGTGTGGAACAGTGAGCTAGAATAGAGGACACAGAAGGCCACACAACTACAACGGACTTCTGACAAAAACGCTAAGCTAGCACTTTGAAGCAAAGGTGGTCTCTCTGAGGAACTGTGCTGGGTTTCCTCTTGTAGAATGAATCTGGACTGTTGTTACTGTTGTAAGGCCCCTGAGGAGTATTAGCTCAGGAGCACAACCCACAGAACACAATTAGATGATAGACTGCTATAATAACAAGAGGTTTACTTCCATACGTATGGGGTTTCTCATCCTCCCAGGGAGAGTCAACCCTGAACTCAAAAAGCACACATCTTTTATCTTTTACAGTGGACAGACTTCAGCAACAGGGTAGCTGGCTTACTCCCATTGGTGGGTCTTAGGACAAAGGATCAGGTATGGGCTAGCCCCGCTCAAGGGACTGTTCTTGGCTCAGTTAGCCATTTTCTCATCTAGCCCTGTGTTTGTCCTTGGGAAAGGGCCGGCTTGGAAAGTCCCCAAGGGAGTGGGGAGGAAGTGGGTCGTCGGGCAGGGTCAGGATGACTCCTGGTGGTTTTTCTCAGAATTTATCACCGGGAGGGATAGAGGGTCTAAAGCAGTCATTTTTGTTTTGCCTTAACTCAGCTTAGTCAGCATAGCCTGACCTGTCCATTAAAACTTTGTTTTTACATACTTAGAATATTGTTTATACATTTTCAAAAACTTTGAGGGGTTTAGGCTAATGATGACGTATATTTGGACTTTTCTATGAGACCTTGTGGCAGTCAGCCAGTAAATTCTGTCCTTGTTTACTTTCTCAAAAATGGGTGCTTTGGAAAAGTCTCAGAGCCCCTAAAAACTTTGTTTTCTACATTATTACCTATTGCTCTGAAATTCAACTCAAAATAGACCAGAGACCATAGTGTAAGACTTCAAACTCGGGGCTAGAGAGAGATGGCTCAGTGGTTAAGAGCACTGACTGCTCTTCCAGAGGTCTCGAGTTCAATTCCCAGCACCCGATGGCGGCTCAGAACCGTCTGCAATGGGACCTGATGCCCTCCTCTGGTATGTCTGAGGACAGCTACAGTGTTCTCACATACATGAAATAAATAAATAAACTGGAGAGAAGCTGAAAACTGAAGCTCTGGGATAGGGAGGACTTTCTGAGTAGGAAAAGTCACGCAGGAAGGGAGGTCACCTCTCAGTTATTATGACCTCATGAAATTAGAAGCTACTGTGCGGTAGAGGAAACAGTGAAAGATGAGACTGCATTCACTGGCAACCCATTTTTGCCGGTTATAACTAACAGAGAATTACTATCCAGAATAAGCAAATATCTTGAAAAACTAAGCACAGAAACAATTACACCAAAAAAAGAGGCTGAGAAATAAAAGGAGAGTTTTTAAAAACAACAAAAAAGAAACTAGAGCACACACACGTATCCCCAAGTTGTCAACAAATATTTTAAAGATGTTCAAAGTTCTTTTTTAAGAGTTTATATATAAATACACTATATAAAAATATATAAATATATATACTATATATAAATATATATATATTTATTTATATATAAATACATTATAGCTGTCTTCAGACACACCAGAAGAGGGCATCAGATCCCATCACAGATGGTTGTGAACCACCATGTGGTTGCTGGGATTTGAACTCAGGATCTCTGGAAGAACAGTGAGTGCTCTTAACAGCTGAACCATTTCTCCAGCCCCGGAACCATGTTTTATTTACCCGTATAGAAAATGAAATTTCCAGGAACTGGACAAAACTGAGAATACTGTATAGTCAAGGCACAGAGGCGTAGGAAGACAAAGATGGCACACTCTTTCATGTGTGGATCTCAGTTTCCAACTGTTACAGTGTACACTGCTGTAGGAGTGTGTATGGAGTCAGGACACTTGGTTTCCAACTGTTACAGTGTACATCGCTGGAAGGGTATGCTTGGAGAGTCAGGACACTTGGAATGAGTCATGGGAGGGAGGTGTCCTTAAGGTGGGAGGAGGGCAGAGGGTGTGTGTGCTATAGAGTGGAAGGGAATTATTAAGAGTGGGAAGGTTTAAGCAAGGATGGAAAGTGAAGGCCTGGGGAAGTGGGGGGTGGGCATGGACAACCAAAAGTAATGGGTATAAAAGAGCCATAGGAAATGTAATACTTGATAAGGTAATAAAAAATAAAAGAGTCAGAATGAACATTCCCTGTGAGTAGAGAGCTGCCACCAGAAGCCACAGATTATTAAATAAAAGCTGGGTGCCAGTGGTAGGCACTATTTTTATAAGTCATTGGTCAGGGAGACATCCAAGGTCCCTCACATAATACATGCAATTGCTACTTCTACTGGCTGCCAACCTTGGTAGGACCTTATTGCTGTGGATGACACAGAACCCAAAACCTCCCAAGAACATATGCACATTTAGTGGTTGCAGGATATGTGATCACACTGTGAACTCTGGACTGTGCTGTTTACTGGAAAAGCCTGTTCCTAGTTATGGTGTTGCTCAGCCTTAGTACACACCTTTAATCCTTTTGTCTGGAATACAGACAGCCCTTAATGCACACCTTTAATCCCAAATAATGAAGGTAAAGTTAGTTTGTAGAAGGAAGTACCCATGTTTGAAAGGGTTGTCTAACTGGATTCAGACAAAGAAATCAGAGAAAGATTTGACAGAATAGGATATGTCCAGCTCTCAGGAGAAGAGCGAGGAAAGGGAAGCTATTTAAGAGAGAGCAGTGCAGAGAGAGGAGGCAGTTTTACCGGGAGAGGTTTACACAGACAGGTTGAAGAGAGAGCAATCTAGACGTAGGTGAAGAGGGAACAAGGCAGAGAATGAGGAGCCAGAAGATGAGAGAACAGCTTGCCAGCTTTAGCTTAAGGCCAAGTAGAGCAATTCAGTGAGAAGCTGAGAGAAGCCAGACAGAATCAGTTAGTGTGGAGAGTTTAAGCCAGAGCTCAGCAACAACCAGGAAGGGATGAGCTTATTCAGCAGCAAGTTTCAGAGACTGAAAAACATCTAGTATAGTGCCAGGGAAGTGTTAGCAATCCCCAGAAATACACACAGGAGCTGTAACTCACAGTAGGGTCTTTATTCTATTTGAGTTAGCTTGGGCCCCTCAGCTCATCACCAACATGCATGGAAGTGTTTGGTGAAGACAGGAGCCCCGAATATCTATTCAGGCAAGACTGTATAATAAGCGGGGGTAAGTGTGCAAGCCGCTAATTGGAAAGTTACTATGTCCTTTAGCATAACTGGCTGGTGCTGGGAATCAAATCATAAACTTAATTTCTATTTCCCTCTGGATTGTTGGTCATTAGGCAGGAGGTGGGCTTGTAACCTGGGGGTGCAGATCTATTGGGGCAATAACCTGGAGATGCTGGTCTTGTTGGGGTGAGTCTAGAGACAGGAACTAGGCTTGGGTTTTGTTGGAGATATAATTTGAAAACTAATAGGTACCAGCCTATTAGTTTACCTGAGTTTGAACTTGGGACAGGTTCTCTAAAATGGAAGTTAAAAGATTCGGCCTCTCACTAGGCCTAGCTGAGATTGTACATAGGCTGGAAGCTTCCAGACCTAGGCCTAGGTTAGCTGACTGAGGCAGTATGCTAGGAGAATAAAAGCACCATTGAGTTAATGGGTAGAGAAGGGAGAGACATTTTCTTCAGTGGTGTAGCCACAGGAAAGGTGTGCATGCTCCTGTAAATCCTCACTCATGTGCCTACAAGCAATCCCAATGCAACCTACTGAGTCAGCAAAGGAAACAAACAAGACAGAGGGGCTGAAGGGGTGGATGGGGAAAGGAAGGAGGGGAGTACTGAGAAGAGAAGGGAAAAGAGAGGGTAAGACTGAAATACATGTGCATGTGTGAGATGTCCTCATGAAGCCAATTAGTTAATATATACTAATCAAAACATTTTTCTAAAAGTAGGGGCAAGGTTGCTCACAGCGGTATACACCTTTAATCCCAGCACTCTGGAGGCATAGGCAGGAGGATCTCTGTGAGTCTGAGACCAGCCTGGTCGACAGAGTTTCAGGTCAGCTAGGCTATGTAGAGAGACAGTCTTAAAAAAAAGTAAAGGAAGAAGCAGAGTTAGTAAACTGACTGACAGTGTGAAGGCTACTGCCACATGAGCCTGGAAATCTGAATTTAATCCCCAGAACCTATGAAAAGGTAGAAAAACAAAACCCATCCTACAAAGTTGTATTCTGACCTCTACATGCTCACCCATCTTCCTTCTCCTCCTCCTAATAATAATAATAATAATAATAATAATAATAATAATAATAATAATAATAATGGGGCAAACTTACAACCTCCTAACCCTATATTTACAATCATGTAATTTTCTTTTCTTTTCTTTTTTGGCTTTTGTAACAGGATCTCCCTGTGTAGCCCTGGCTGTCCCGTAGACTAGGCTGGCCTTGAACTCAAAGAGTTCAGTTGTCCTCTGCCTCCTGACTGCTGGGATTAAAGTGTGCATCACTAAATCACATAAATCTTTTTTAATCATGCAAATCTTAAGGGAGAAAAAAAATTTGTCAGGAATGACAAAATAAATTTAGTAAACTTGTGGGACACAGAGAACACTGGCAGCTTTATACAACTATGAACATTGTTGAAAAAGAAATTTAGAGAGGAATTCTATTCAGAATTACTACAAAACATTTGAGGATAAAATTTTAAAATCTTTTTTGAGATTTATTTTTACTTTGTGTATGGGTGTTTTGCCCATATTTACACAAGTGCATCATGTGCATGCAATACTCATTGAAGCCACAAGAGGGAGAAGGATCCTTGGACCTGGGGTTACAGAGGGTTGTGAGCTGACTGTAAGGGCTGGGGAATCAGAGTGGAGTCTTCTAGAAGAGTAACCTGAGTTACTTAACCGCTGAGCCATCTCTCCCAACTCCTAAGTATAAATTTCACAAGGTGCTGACACATTTCTACAATAAAAACCATAAAAGGCTGATGGAAGGACCACAGAATGGAAACCTACCTTGTACCTACAGGTCAGAGTTACTGCTGTGGTAGAAATAAGACTAGAGAGACGCCCAGTAGTTAAGAGCACTTGTTCTTGTAGAAGATACAGGTTTGGCTCCCAGAAACCACATGACAGCTCATAACTGTTTGTAACTCCAGTTCCAAGGGATTTGATGTCCTTTTCTGGCCTCTGTGCATCCCAACTGTACATCTGGTGCACATATACACACAGGCAAAATGCTCACACAGATAAAATTTGGAAATCTAAAAGAATAATTTATGAATGTAATACAATTTCTTTTAAAAAATTACTATTGACTCTCCTGAAATAGAAAAATGAATTCTATAATTTTTATAGACTGGCACACACAGAAAAAACCACACACATACCCAAATACAGGAGCCAAAAGCACAGGCTATCCGAAACCAATACTGAACTGCAGCCACACTGTCAGCTGTCAGAGTAATCCTTGCGGCACACTAGGAATGTAGCGCAGCTGGCTGCCTAGCATGCAAAGAGCCGTGGGTTCAATCCTACAATACAAAAAGCACTCCTCTTTAGGAGTGTTGGCCAGGAAGTTCCCACAGGCCCCAAAGCTTACAGGTCATGCTGTTGCCATGGGTTACCCAGCAGGACTGGACCGGAAGACCCTGTAACTGAAGATACCATGTGTCTTGGTTTCAAGATCCAAGAAAAAGCTCCAATTTAGCTAAGCTAGAATCTTCCCTATGGAATGTTGCGAGTTGCTTTGCACGGAGCTTCAGGACTGTGTGTCTTTAATGAAACGTCCCTCTGTAGTTCAGACAATTCAATACTTGGATTCTAGCTGATGGTTGGCTTTGCTGGAGGAAGTATGTCACTGAAGGCCGGCTTTGATGATGTCAAAGATTCCTGCCATTTCTAGTGTGCTTTCTCTCCTGCTTGTGGACTGAGATGTGAACTCTAGTTGTTTTATGCTGCCATGCTCGGTGCCACACTTTCCCATGGTGGCACTGTAAACCCCAAATAAACCCTTTCTTCTATTAGTTGCCTTGGTCATGGTGTTTTATCACAGTAGTAAAGCAATACCCAGCACAGGGAAAGAAGTCAGCACTGGTCTTTCCCAGCTTCAGACCTTGCTACAATACTGACCCGATAAGCACAAGACACCAGTACAACAGCACAGCAGTGTCTGGGCAGAAGCAACTGACCTCTGGTTAGATCTGAGGTATGCTCTGTAGGAGTAAGCTCACACCAGGTCTATGGACCTAGTCAAATGCCTATAGCAGTGGAGATCACGAAACTTAAGGAAACCTATTCCTCTTGTTAAATGGACAAATACATACCATTTCTATTCACAGATTAGTGCTGCCCTCAGCCTTGGTCAAAGCAGCTTCTCTTTGCAGCAAGTGATGGTTAATGAGAGACACACTGCCAAGGTCCTAGCATTAAATGAGACACTGACATCTCCCCCTCCAAGGATTAGGGCACATCTCAGAAGAGAGGGCAGAAAAAAAAAAATAAAAATGTTGCAGTTACTCAGAGAATTCACACACTATCATCATTCGATTACAGACAGGAGGGCTTATGTGGCCATTTCCATCCAGGGGAGCTAATGGATATGGGACAAGAGCAGGTCACCATCTTCAGTGATGTAGCCACTGTGAGTTACTTGTGTGCCAGTGGACAGCATTCCATCCATGCCTATGAGTGGTCATGTTTAAACCTAGTGGGTCTGGACCACAGTGTAAAAACAAAGACAAAAAGTCATGAACGTAGGTTGAGCACTTGACGGTAGGGGTACTAGTGGAATAGACAGAGAATAAAGAAACGTGAAGGCTGCGTGTGACAAGACTGTCATGTACATACATGACACTGTCAAAGAACTAGTTGAAGAACTAAGAAAACTGGGTGTGGTGATGTAGCTCTGTAATCCCAGCTCTCAGGTTGTAAAGAAAGGAGAACAGGAGTTCAAGGTCATTCTTAGATACATAACAAGTTCCAGGCCAGCCTGGGCTACAGGAGGCCTTATCTCAAAAAAAAAAAAAAAAAACAAAAAACAAAAAAAAAAACCCGAAAAAAACAAACAAACAAACAAAAAAAACCAGCATGAAAATAGATACAAAGACAAAAGAAATGGACAGAAAACCATCAGATTAACAGACACAGTCCAGACACCCAAATATTCTTTCTTTGGGGATTTGGGGATTTGTTCTCTTTAGCACACTGCAAGGGGTAGCAGGCTGACCAGTCAGTCATAAAAGGACTCTCTTCAGCCATTAGCATGACACCTCCCAATGGTGCCAAGAACACATAGTGGAAAAGGCAGTCCCATCCATAAACATTGCTTGCAAAATTGGATAAATATATGTGAACAACTAAAGCTAGACTATACCCTGTAAACATATACAAAAATCAACTAAAAATGTACTAGAAACCTAAAGGGCCCACGCTGTGGCTGTTGGTCCAGTGCTTGCCTAGCATGCATGAAGCCCAGGGTTTGATTCCCCAGAACCACATATACTGGTTGCGGTGGTGCTAGCACTTGGAAGGCAGAGGTTCAAAGATTACAAGTCATAGTGAGTTCTAGGGAAATGTAAAGCCTGAAACATTGAGTCACAGACAGCATCAAAGAAACTACAAGGCGAAGGTGCAGGGAAGCCCGTTCTCAAACTGTCAACTGCGACCCCTTTGGGGGTTGAACAATCTTTTCACAGAAATCACATATCAGATATCCTACGTATCAAGTATTTACCTTATGATTCATAACAATAGCAAAATCACAGCTATGATGTAGCAATGAAAATAATTTTATGGTTGGGGTCACCACAACATAAAGAACTGTGTTAAAGGCTGGAAGTGCTAGGAAGGCTGAGAACCACTGTAGACAAGTGGTAGACAGTGTGTAGACAGTGCTTTCCTTTTTTTAAAGAATTCTTCCCGAGGACTCAGGAAAGGAAACAAGAGACTTAAGTGTCTATTAAACTACAGAGGCAAGACACAAGCCTGGGGAGCCTAAGAAAATACTTGCAAACCATTCATCTAATAAGGGCTCAGTTTCTGAGAGCATATGAGATCACAAAGCTGACCATCAAAACCCAAATTAATCCACATTTTTAAATGGGCTAAGGAATGCAGTAAACACGTCTCCAAAGACGACATAGCTACTTGTGCATTTCTGAGGTAGAGCTAACACAGCACATAAAAAACACAGATTTGATCCTCAGTGTGTGTGGGGGGGAGGGGTGTGGAGGAATAAGAACAGACTCTAGTGACTCAAGCCCCACCACTTTGTGTTGAAGTAGGAATTTCTAATTGGAAGACATCCTGGGCTACCTAGTTATTTCCAGGCTAACCTGTGTGTCCTGAGATGTTGTCTCAAAAGATTAACATTCCATCCAATAAAAACCCCAAATAGCCAAGAAATATATGAAACCATGCACAACCTCAGTAGTTACTGGAGCATTAGGAATCAAGTCAGGAGACATCTTGAATGACAAAATGAAATGCTGACTCGGATGCGAAGGGAATTTGCACATGTTGATGGGAATTGACCAGCATCATTGTCATAGAAACCACTTTGAAGAGAGAATCCTCACAAAATGCAAGAGACTATAGGATCTCTATGACTTAGCAGCTCGACAGTGGGTTATACTTCCAAAGATGAACAACTGTGCCAGAGACACACCTGCTCTCCCCGGGCTACTGTGGCCATGCTTATGGCACACAGCCACCCTCATTTTTTCAATGGAGAAAGAACTGGAGGTCGGTCACACCCAAGGATGTAAGTCAGACAGCAAGAGGTGCACCATGTATGCCACTCCTCTGTGGAACTGAAAGGCTGACCTTGCTGAAGAACAGTATGGATGATGGTCCCCAAGGATGGGGTGGGGAGAGGGAGGAGGAAAACAGGTCAGTAAGATTCACAGAGATTTCCTTCTAAGTTTAGTTGTAATGTTTGGCAGCACATATAGTTTGGGTAAACTATAAAAACAATCCAACACACTTCAAAGTTGGCAGAAAAGCCTGAGATCCCCAACACATAAAAGTGGTTGATATTTGAAGAGCTAGAAATACTGTAAGTGTTTCTGCTTGGATAGAAGGGTATCCTAGGACTTGGAAGCCCAGGAACCCCACAGCTCTGAGAGAAACAGGTATCCATCCCAGTGGGAAGGAATCCTGAGATGGGGGAGCTCAGGAACCACACAGCTCTGAGAGGAAGCTTCCTCAGCAGAGGTGCTGCAGTTCCCAGGGGAGGGCACCCAAACTGAGCTGAGGAGCTCAGGAGCCTCAGCCAGCTCCTTAACTTCTCTTCATTGCTTTTCTTCTCTGATTCTTCTGATGAGAGTCACTCCACACAGTAAATCTCATAAAGAAAAGAATCCAGGAGGAGGGGTGAATCCAGGGATGGCTGCTACCTGCTTGCAAGGATTTAAGTCCTAAGCTTAGGGAGCTCAGGGACTGGTGGCTTTTTTTCACCCCCTTTTCTGGGCATTGCATCCATGGGTTAGGGTGGGAAGTCCTTCCTGGCTTCAGCTGGCTTTTGCTCTATCTCTATGGAGCTGCTCAGGGAGGCTGAGGGGAGGTGCTAACAGCATGGACAGCTCCTGATGGGCATCTCCTGCTGAGGCAGGGAAAGGCTCCATTGCTGGCTGCAGCCTGAAATGTGGTGCAGCCATTTTGACTGGAGCTGCCAGTTTTAACTATTCCTGAGGTGACACCTTATCCTGGCTTGTAGGCTGGGATGGGAAGAAGGAGCCGGCTGTTGCTTTGACAGCTTTTGTGGTGCGCCACTTACAGACTAAACAGTACTTCCACTTTATCGTACATGTTTACACATGTAATGGGTAATGCGCTGTGTCCCAGAGCTCTTTGACCCTCTTCAGAGAAAAAAGAGACTTTGGAATTTCAGCCCTGATTGTGGGCATCATTGCTGCCACAGCCGTGGCTGCCTCTGTAACTGCTTCTGCCCTGGCGTTGTCCGGCACAGTACAAGCCGCAGCCACCATTAATGAACTTTCCTCCACTGTAACTACAGCCATGGAGGCTGGGCATTTGGCTTATACCCAAATCCAAGGAGGACTACTGATAGTCAACCAGCGTATAGATCTGGTGCAAGAACAGATAGATGTACTGTGGCAGATTGCTCAACTGGGGTGTGAAAACCGCCTGCCCGGACTGTGTGTGACCTCGGTCCAATATGAAAAATTTACTAAAGCTGCTAATCTTTCTAAGGCTTTGTCTCAGCACATTTTGCAGAGCTGGTCGGTGGAGTTTGACCAGACCCTGAGAGAACTTCGCACGGCCATCCTGCAGATTAACTCCACACGCCTTGATTTATCGCTGACCGAAGGATTCGTCCCCTGGATTTCATCTGCGCTGTCCTACTTTAAGGAATGGGTGGGGGTGGGTTTGTTTGTTCGGGGTTTTGTTTAGCCTTGGACTTGTGTTTATTCTTTGGTTGCTTTGCAAATTTTACAATCAAACAAAAAGAGATAAGATGATGATGACTCAGGCGCTTGTCGCCCTAGAACAGGGAGCTTCGGCAGGCGTTTGGCTCGTGGCTCTGAAACAGTAGGCAGCCGGTCGCCGGCCTGATAGCTCTTGCACCCTCTGTGTCCTTAGACACACTGCACGAGGATGAGTGTCAGGCTTGAGCAGCCCAAGAGGGTTGTAGAGCAAAGGGCATCGCACAGAGAAGTCGCCCCCGCCTTCTCTGGGAGACAAGCCTTCTTGCAGAGGGTTGCCTGCCCCAGTGTCCCTCCCTCACAAAACGGCAGAGAGACCGGTCAGGGCCCTGTTAGGGTAACGTCAACAACCCTGACGGGGTGCTTGTACATAGTCTTGACCGCACGCAACTAATTGTGCGCCATGATCATTCGAGGAGAATGGCCTCTATCTCCACCCTCCGTTTTTTGGGTGTCCAGCTGGCCTTGTAATAAATAATAAAGGGGGAGATGTGGGGCGCCGCTCTACATGCCATTGCAAGATGGCGCTGGTTTCCGTTAAGGAACAACGGTAAATAACCAGAGCATGCCCGCCTAAAGCCTAGCCACGACCCTAGACCCGGGTACTCGCTTCTGACATCACATCGCATGATTTGGCCCTAGCCCATCAGGAGGCACCACGTCCGAGGCGAGACAAAACCCCTATATAAGGGGAGGGTTTGGTGCACTCAGGGTCTCCGCTTTGTATAGCTTTGGCTCTCCCTCTCAAGAGTTATTAAAGCTTGCTACAGAAGGATCCTGTGTGTGCCGCGTCGTTCTTGCGGGCGAGACGACTTGCGCGGGACAAATCTATCTTGTGAAAACAGTTCATCTGTGTGCACACCTGGATGAGTTCATGTGATTCATGTACATATGGGTATGTAGAGGCTAGAAGAAAGGTTAACACATGTAATCCCACAAACTGCCAGGACCATGAGGAAGATTATGAGTTTCAGACTAGCTTAGGCTATGTGGCAAAACACTGCCACATAAACAAAGACACATACATAACCTTAGAGGATCAGTGTGTTCAGGCTAGGCCTTTGAGATGCCAGCCACTATGGACACGTTAACAGGAGGGTACCATACCATATTCCATGGCCTCTGAGAAGCTGAGATTGGATGATGTATAGAGTGATATTTTCCCTTCTCCATAGGCTGCAACTTTAACCCATCTGTGCTGCATCGTATAGCTAAGGGGGTCAGCTCAGTGGCCTGATCTAACAGTCTAGTCTCCTGTATTTGTGTATATCCATTCATGCCTCTCAGAGCTCAAAAATTACCCTGGGTTAGGACGCTCCTATCTACAGAGCGAGGGCTTTAGAGGTCAGGAAACAAATAATAGTGTGCCCACCTAGGTTATCTCCAAGCTCCTTGATTTGGAACATCTGGGGTTAGCTGAGCAACTGACAACAGGAAGAGCAGAGCCGTGGGGGAGGGGTGTTCCGTGTGGCTCTGCTGAGTGAGCTGTAGGGATGTTACGTCCTCTCTCAAGGTACAGCCCCACACTGTAGAGTCAGTCTGCCACACCTCTTCATCTTGTCAGAGGGAATTAGAGATGGAGTACAGGAGCTGACTTTGAAAGAAGCAACCAAGAACAGAAACTGTCTGAAAGGGCACAGAGCTCAGAGTTACCAGGACAAGACCCAGCCGGAAAGCTAAGCTCACAGAGGTGGGGGAGGAACCAACACTTAAACACCCAGCATAGACGTGGGGATAATACCTGGGCCTCCACTTCAGGAGAGCTGCCTCCACCACTCATGTTCAACACACAGGTCCCACAGAATCAACTGAGTCAGGAGGGCCATGGCAGACCCGGCCACAGTGAGACACTCAGTGTCTCCTTTCTCTTTCAAGTAGATACCCATGCAGTTTTGTAAGAGGTTGAGGGAGCACTTCAGACTTGGCATCCCCAGATGGAGAGACTAAAGCTGGGGCAAATCCCAGAACACTTGTGTATCAGGCTGGTGGCCATGTTGCTCTTGGCAATGATTTTTCTCCCGAGCACGTTCTGTGACATAGGATTTGTATATAATTCTTCCTATGAAACAGTCATCCCCGAGAGACTGCCAGGCAAGGAGAGTGCAGATCCTGGAGGGAAGGTGTTCTACATGCTGTTGATGCAAGGCCAAAAGCAGCTGCTCCACCTCAAGGTAAAGAAACACTACTCTGAGAGCAACTTCCCAGTCTACAGCTACCACAATGGCATCCTGGGGCAAGAAATGCATCTCCTCTCCCAGGACTGCCACTACGAAGGCTACGTGGAAGGGGTGCCCAGCTCCTTTGTTTCTGTCAACATCTGCTCAGGCCTCAGGGGCATCTTGGTTAAAGAGGAAACATCCTATGGCATCGAGCCCATGCTCTCTTCCAAAACCTTTGAACATGTCCTCTACACCATGGCACGTCGGCCTGTGGCCTCCTGCAGTGTCACTCCTAAAGACAGCCCGGGGCTCACGGGCCAGCACCAAAGGAGCAGGAAGCCCGATGACCTGCTGGCTCTGTCTGACTTGTGGTCACACACCAAGTATGTGGAGATGTTTGTTGTAGTCAACCACCAGCGGTTCCAGATGTGGGGCGGCAGTGTCAACGTGACGGTCCAGGCAGTGGTGGACATCATTGCTCTGGCCAACAGCTTCACTAGGGGGATCAACACAGAGATGGTGCTGGTGGGCCTGGAGATCTGGACAGAGGGGGACCCGATAGAGGTCCCAGTGGACCTGCAGGCCACACTCAGGAATTTCAACCTCTGGAGACAGGAGAAACTCGTGGGCCGGGTCAGGCACGATGTGGCACACTTGATCGTCGGGCACCACCCAGGAGAGAATGAGGGCCAGGCGTTTCTCCACGGTGCCTGTTCTGGTGGGTTTGCGGCGGCCGTGGAGGCCTTCCATCATGAAGATGCCCTCCTGTTTGCGGCGCTCATGGCTCACGAGCTCGGGCACAACCTGGGGATTCAGCATGACCACCCGGCCTGCACCTGTGGTGCTAAGCACTTCTGCCTCATGCATGAGAAGATCAGTAAGGACGGTGGCTTCAGCAACTGCAGCTCTGACCACTTCCTCCGTTTCCTCCACGACCACAGAGGGGCCTGCCTGCTGGAGGAGACTTGGCGCCAGAGCCGCAAGCGCAGAGATGCCCATTGTGGAAACGGTGTGGTGGAGGAGTCAGAGGAGTGTGACTGCGGTAGTGACTGTGATAAAGACTTATGTTGTGATGAAAATTGTAAACTAAAGGAGGACGCACAGTGTAGTAATGAACTTTGCTGTTTTCGATGTAAATTAAAAAAGAAAGGAGATATTTGCCGTCCTGCTAATGGACCATGTGACCTGAATGAATACTGTAATGGGTCTTCTGTAGTATGTCCTGAAGACAGGATAGCTCAAGATGGCTCTATATGCCATGAATCATTCTTCTGTTTTGGCGGTCAGTGCATGGACCCTAGCTATCAGTGCTCACTTGTTTTTGGGTATGGTGCTAGGTCTGCCCCAGATGAATGCTACACCTTTCTTAACACAAGAGGGGACCGGTTTGGAAACTGTGGCCTTTCCCCTTCAAAAACATATTCCCAGTGTACACCTGAAAATATAATGTGTGGGAAACTTATATGTACAGAAGTAGGCTTTCTGCCACCAATCAAAGACAACCACATTCTGATCCAGATCCCTCAGGTCGAGGACTGGTGCTGGAGTATGGCTGCTTTTGACAAGACAGATGCCTATGATGTGGGACATGTGAGAAACAACACGTACTGTGAAAGAAATAAAGCTTGTGAGAATTCCATTTGTAAGGACTTCACCATAGCCCAACAACCCTGTAGTTCAGATGAAAAGTGTAATGAGCACGGCGTGTGCAATGATCTGGGGAACTGTCACTGTTCATTTGGCTTCGCACCTCCTAACTGCAAAGAAGAAGGCACTGGAGGAAGTGTGGACAGTGGCCCCACTGTTGTTCAGCCAGATGAGTATGACACAGCACAAAACTCCACCCAGTCTAACAAAGAGAATCTGATACTTAACTTAAAGCTGACCATTCTGGCTGTCATTCTGGTGCTCTTGATACTCTTAATCATCATATGCATCATAACTGCTTACAGCAAGTCAGAACCTGTTTCCGAAGCAGAGCCTTCAGTGTTAGAGAAGGTTCCAGAAGGGGAGGAAGAGGAGGAGGCCCTACCAGAAGAGGCTGAGATAGAAGAGGAGGAGGAGGAGGAGGAGGAAAGAAAGGAAGAAGTAGAAGAGGAAGAAGCAGAAGAGGAAGAAGCAGAGGAAGAAGCAGTAGAAGAAGAAGCAGAAGAGGAAGAAACATAGGAAGAAGAGACGGGACAAAACTAGAAGAGGAAGAAGAAAAGAAAGAAGATGAAAAAGAGGGAGAAGAATAAGTGGAGACAAAAAAGCCAATAAATTGCTGAGCCCCTTAAAGCCCTGAGAATGAGGCTCCAGGAAGCAGAAGCTGTGGGAACCTAGAGCTGCCACACGCTGACAGGGTGAGGGAGGAAGGAGCTGTCACTATGTCTGTCGATGATGGGTGTTTACATAGTATTTCAGTACTTCACACATTTCATTTCATCTTGTCCTATAGCTTTGGATGTTTTTGTTCTTGTACCTTTGGGCTGATATTTTTGGTCACCAGAAACTTTTTCAGGCCATGTTTTTTTTTCATATTTGGTATGCAATATACTATGTTCCTGAATTTCTTATTATTCCCAGGACTTTTGTTTCAAGTAACAATTGCCTATTATGTAAGGACAATTTCCATGACCTTCGCTGTTCTAACTTGCCCAAAAATATATATTCAAGGATGAGTCTTTAAATAAAACTACTAATGTTAGATACGTCTTCAGGTCCCATGTATGTATTCGTTGAGTCCATTTTGTTGTGGGCAGGGCCATACTCATTAAGGAGGAATGCCCTGATTTTAGATCTGGAGTAGAGAATCCAGCATACAGACTTCAGCCATAGCTCAGGGTCAGAGTGCTGGCTATACAATTATGAGGACTGGAGTTCAGACCCCAAACTCACCTGGCAAAGCAGGTGTCTTATACATGCACATAACAGAGTGGCAAAAACAGAAGGATCACCGGGAAAATCCAGGCTCAGTTCAGGGAAAGACCCTCCTCCAATGGAATAGGCAGGGAGTATGAGAGGAAGATGTGAAAACACCTTTCACCCTGCATGCAGGTGTGCGTGCATCTATACATACATAATGAGCACTACACAACAAAGAACTATAGGTACTAAGACAGCTTTCCTGGTGGTGTGTGCCATAATGCCACCTTTCAGAGACTGAGGCAAGGAAACTGAAAGTTTAAGGCCAGCCTGGGCTACCTAGCAAGACTTAGTCTAAAAACAAGACAAAGTAAAGCAAAGCAAAGTTGTTTTGTGCTATGACTGTTTCTGGAAAGCACAGACTTCCTCATGAATCATTTTGCCCACGTGCTTATGGCATTACGAGGAAAATGTTCAGTTGTCTACATGTTGTTTCCCCATAGTATTCAGTCACATACTCCCCAGTATAGTCTAGCAATGGCTTTCATCCTGTCCCCGCCTTAACTGGGCTGCCTCAAGCCAGCCAGGACCCTGGCACGTTTTTAGTTTCCTTAGGCCAATTCCAGATTCTGTATCTGTCTCCAGACTTGGGAGAAACTAAGGGAAATGACAGTGTGGGATACACGCTGCAGGGAGCGATGCTCTCAAGTACAGGGTTTGTGCTCCTCCTGGGATCAGATGCATCTCACTGGATCTGACCTCATCTTTTCTCATCCCACTGAGTGAAACTGTACTCTTTTGTCTGGAACTCAACTGAAAAAAAATCGCCCTATCAATACAGTTCTGTAATTAATGAAGTCCAAGTGTTACTTCTGTTTTTTATATAGCATCTCATATTTGTATCCTAGAAAGAACTTCCAACTATGTAACCTTGGCTGGTCTCAATCTCACAGTTATCTTTCTGCCTTAGGCTCTGGGATCCTAAGATCACACTTGTAAAGTGCCACACACAGCTCAAAGTGTTACTACTACTCGAAAAAGAAAATGGCTGTTTCTCCAAACTTCTTGTGAAACAGAATTTTGACATTATGGTTTAGCAGAGAACAACTCAGTTGAATGGTTTTACAATGGAAGAAAAAAACAGCTTATCTTCCAGCAATAGAAAAGAAAACTGGTTTAAACAAAATTGCAAAGTTTTCACCCTGCTTCGAAACTCAGCTTTCAAAATTTTCTATGTCTTACTAATTGTGCCTTCCCGATGTGTGTATGTGTGTGTCTTCCTCTGTTCTATTCCATAAGCACACTCTCTGTATCAACTAATGTGCCACCACAGAAAACATTATCATTGCACGGGAAGAAACACTCCAATGCTCTGCCTAGACTCCACCACCTCCCCCCACACACAATGTGGTAGATTCTGGGTCTGTGAAGCTAGAGACATCACAAACTGTAATGTTAGACCTTTCAAAGTCTTCTTCATTTGTTTAATCAGAGTCACAGGTAAACTTGTCTTTACATATGTGAGAATATTTTTTGTGACTTCACATCATATAAAGGATAATCTCAGACACTTCACTTTCCTGGAATGGTGAGGACAAGATTTACACAACTGACTCATATTATAGCTGAACTGTTTCTAATGTGGGTGAGGAGACATCCATACTTGAGTTTGCTATATGGTGTTCACCACTGTAAAAAACAAAACAACTTAAGCGGCACAAAAGTTGGGATTAGGATCCAGCCCAAAGAATGGAGTTTAAGGATGCTGGAGGCAACCCCACCTGGAGAAGCGTGGCAAATGGAGCATCCGATCAGTGATGAGCACATTTTACTAACCATGTGCTCAGTGTACATTTGTTACAACACTGGCTCCCACCTCAGTGAGCCTCCAATCCTGGATGCTCCTCCCTTTAACAAACCACATCCCCCTTTCTCTTGCTTACCATTCCCTGTCTTTCCATCTGTACTGACTATAGACCTTTAAACCCTTGATCTGGAGCCTATGGCCATATTCTCCAGCCCCCTCTTCCATGTTCATATAAATACGTATGTGTACCATCTATATTCAGGGCCTCCTTTTATAAATAATTGTATTTTTTTCTTTTTTGCCCTTTATCTACATTTATTTTATGCTGAATTTATTCACATGCCATGAGATTTTGTTTCTTCAGTTTCTTCTGGGACATGTTTTTCTTCTGTGCAACCTCCTCTTCTGGTTTTGGAACAATGTGTTCCTTCTCAGTGAGGATCATCTCAATGTGGCAGGGAGCTCACGTATGGGTTAATCCGGCCATGAGTTCTGTAGGTTCGTCAGTGTGTCTTAGGTGCCTTGTTCGCCTGGATGTGATCAATGACTACATTTAAGCCCTTCAGTTCAGCACTACTCTCTGCATTTTTTAAGCATGTATAGCAAAAATTCAGCACTTTTTGGGCCACTGTCCCTCTGTCCAGGCCCACTGTTGCTTGGACACACCTACCAACTCCACCAGAAAGGCACACATTGTTTCTTTAAGTGATTTCCCTCAGATACTTTGTGGCTTTTCAGATATGCACGCCCTTAATGACCTGGGCAGTTTCCCAGGTGTTCTTAAAGTGACCACGAAGGTTTGAACCTTTTGGTTTGCCCGGTTTTGTGGGGTTTTCTGGGTCAAGAGATTAGCCAACCATCTTTACAGGTCACCTCAAGCCGCTTACAGGAAAAGCATTTTTTTTCCCTAAAGTAGGCAACTCACTAAGTTTTACATCTCAATGATTCTTAAATTATTCTTTATTACTAGTGTTCCATAGAACATTAGTATCTCCATATTTATTTAAAACTATATTCTTACACATAGATATGGCTCTTGCTTTGGCTTTAGCTATTACAGACTAGATGAAACCCTTAAGTCAAAGCACAGAGATTTCTTCTGGGTTCAGCTCTAGGTATCTGCTGGAACCTTCCACCACTGATGGGGAAGACAAGCGATGGGTGTGTGCTCAGGGACCACAGTCTAGGCCACTTCTGTTCACTACATAAGCCTGTTTCTTTGAACCAAATTCTGGAGACCCTCTGATCGCAGTGCTGCCCAGAAATACATTTCTATCAGCGTGTCTGCAATAGAAACCTTAGGAAGCTGTCTAGATGCTGGGCTGGCAGATGATGCTGTGGAGAAAGCAAGAAAGCTGCCTTGGGCCTGGTAAGGCTCAGGGAACAATGCTGTTGGAACACTAAGGACACTGGGCTGGCTGAGCCGTGGTGACTACTGATCCTGTCCATCTGGGAATTTTGGCTGTAACTATGGCACCTCTGGTTTCTAGAGCAACTGTGGCTCTGTACAGGACAACACGGTTCTGCCACCATAGCTGTAATGACCACCGAGGAAGCTTTGCTCAGTCATAAATGCTTCAGATGGAAGCCTACTTCTGTTTTTAATAAAGATTTACAAAAAAATTCTATACAAAAACTGTTCTATTAAACAAGTTGAAAAGCACTAAGCCACTAAGAATGAGATGTGTGACAAGAGCTGGCTGTGTGGCAACCAGTGAATTGCAATAACCACAGCCACACACTTGCAAGTCTCTGCATGGCTTCCTGCTTCCCTTGCTTTCATGGAGCAGAGAGCTTGCGAATGACACACATACATATAGACCTGAAATTTATTTTTTCTTCAAGAGATATAAATAAATCTAGTACTTGTCAAAGTGATGAGTCTCTTAGAAGAAAAGCGGCTGTCTCCCTGAACCAGCAATTGGAGGGCTCCTTCCAAATTCACCCAGACTTGCCACTGACTACAGCCCTACATTTCCTTTCAGCTCTTCGGTCTGGGGTGTGGCCAGAAGAGAGTCCACTCATGTGAAACATTCACTCCCTGGACAGTCCAGTTCCAGAGTCTCAAAGAACGGTGGAAGAGCTGGAAGCAAAGGCAAGAGAAGACTCCGGTGTGTTGGGGCTTCTGCTATACATTCTCTTCTGTGAGCACAGCAGTGGTGTCTGGGTGTCTGCGTCACGGCAAGGCTCACACTTTATCTGCTGGAACTTGCACTGTGTCCAGCCATAAATGGCACTGTTGAGCAGCCCCTGGGATGCTGCTGTGAGAGCCTAGAGGAGATGGAGAGTGGGGGAGCCCAACCTTCAGTCTTATTAAGTCCAGGAATAGCCCTTATGCATAAAGCATGGTTACACATCGTGTGTGTATGTGTGTGTGTGTGTGTGTGTGTGTGTGTGTATGTGTGTGTATGTGTGTGTATGTGTGTGTATGTGTGTGTGTGTGTATGTGTGTGTGTGTATGTGTGTGTGTGTATGTGTGTGTGTATGTGTGTGTGTGTATGTGTGTGTATGTGTGTGTGTGTATGTATGTGTGTGTGTGTATGTGTGTGTGTGTATGTGTGTGTGTATGTATGTGTGTGTGTGTGTGTATGTGTGTGTGTGTATGTGTGTGTGTATGTGTGTGTGTGTGTATGTGTGTGTGTGTGTATGTGTGTGTGTGTATGTGTGTGTGTGTGTGTATGTGTGTGTGTGTGTATGTGTGTGTGTGTGTGTGTGTGTATGTGTGTGCGTGCACACACATTCGCACACACAGGAATGAAAGATCCCAATACTACATGTGACATTCTCATTTGAGCTGCTGGACTATACCTAAGATCCTACAGACTCTGCATTACACCTTGCTGTAGACAGCTCACGGCTAGTCTTAGCATATTGCTTAGCATAGACATGACGGCAATACAACAGCTTCAATTATTGATCCATTCCTTAGGGAAAGCCGTTCTAAATCAGCACAGTACAAAAGTTTTCTTCCGATAACAGAGGAAAGAAGACAAGCATCCCTTTACTGCCTGCCGCTTACTAGGACTAGTGTGCACCACATGGTTTACCCTGAATGGAGAACATTAGCATTACCCGTGCCTCTCTCACCCTATAGGATCTCATTCTACTGCCCTGTCTTCAATACATCAAAACAAAGTCAGCCAGAGATACATGTGCTCCACACTATACCCAGAAATACTTGTACTTGCTTGCCTTTGATTTATATTTCTTACAAGTCAACATAAAAATCAGATGCTCTCTTTGCAATGCACAAAGATGTACAGTGAACCAAAACTGTGTTCTAAAATGGAGAACAGGGCACAGAGGTACAGACAGGAGACTGTGTCTTTGGAAGGCGTTACCTGGAGCACAGAGAGGGCCATGTGCGGGGAGGTCTCCTGCGGCTCCGTCAGCTTCGTGACAAGCAGTGCGACAGCTGCAAACACAGTGTGTGAGATGCTATCAGCCCTCAGTGCAGCCTGAGCACTTCCTGGATAGGAGCTAGAGAATGCTGAAGATGCGTGCTAAGATTAACGGGTATATTTGAGCCTCTGAGCCTTTGGCCTTTGATTTGTAGTCCTTACTGATTAAAGTCTGCAGAGTAATGCCTGATGTAGTGGTTCATGTCTTTAATTCAAGGACTTGGGGCAGAGGCCAACACAGGCAGATGTTTGTGATTTTGATGTAAGCCTAGTCTATATAATGAGACTTTGTCTCAAAAGGCAAAAACAAAACAAAATGTAAGGAAGTAAATAAAATTCACAGGCAGTCACTATTTTGGTGAGATCATTTTGTTTGACTAACCCTACAGTCATCTTCTTTACCTCCCAGCTCTTTTGACTAAGATACTAACCTGGGCCCCAGCAGCACACAAAGGCCACTGGGAAGAAGCACACTCGCTGACCCACCGTGTGAATCACTGCCCACTGCTCACTCTCCAGAAGGCCCACCGATTTCACCAACTTCTTATATAACGTCTGGGCAAGGACGAGTAAGACCTAAACATGAGAATAAAGAGTTGGCCTGTGGCTTAGTAAACGTTTAAAAGGCTCACTCTACAAGGAGCCATGTCAGGAAAAAACATTCTCCTACCTGCGAGCAAGCTTTGTAGAATTGCCCAGATCCAAAGTTTCACTTAAGAAACAAACATAAACCAAACTTTTGTTTTTTGAGTTCAATAAGTGAACATCATCAACCCTCAAACAGTTTTCCCTATTGCTCAAACAAATCACAATATATACAGAAAGGTGTGTTGTTTTCTTGTGGAGGCGGACTTTTACATGGTGGTATAAATTCTACTAATGGGCTACATTCCCCACCTGGGACATTAAGGATAAGTTCTAACTAGTCCATCTCTTAAAATGTTTTACTAGAGATTCTCTTAGTATGTTTTATGCTTGGTACCCTGAAATCCATTAGTGTAAAGGCTGAGCTTAAGTTTTCAGTTCTGAGCAAAAAGGAGTTTTAGAAAACCCCTCTCATCCTTACAAGTAATGCAGGTGGTATCTCCCCATTTTCCAGTGATCTGCTAAGGATGAGCTAGCTGAAGAACCAGGGAACATTTCAGAAGCACAGCATGCTTATTTTCTGGGACACAAACAACCAATAATCTTGGTAAAAAAAAAAAATCTTGCCAAATCTAAATAGTTGTACTGACAACTCAGGTCCACTGTAACAACCCAAAGGTTTTAATGAGCATTCAGAATTTCAAGTATTTGTTTTGATCTTCAGAGGTAGGATGTTCTGTAGCCCAGGCTGGCCACACATTTGCTCTATGACCTGGCATAGTTTTGACCTCCTGGTCCAAGTGCTGGTATTACAGGTGTTTCTCACTAGATCTGGCTGGCTATTGTGTTGAGTCTGGCTCCCTGTTAGCTCTCCCCTCATACTCCCTCAGGCCCAACCCCCACCCCCAGCTATCCTGCTTCACCTCCTGAGTATGGACTGCATTATGACCAACTCCAGGGCATTTTTAACTTGAGATAATTGATTGTTTTAGACATAAGCCTAAAACTGTCAGAGTGGCTAGTCTGAGCAGACTTCTCTCTCTTCTCAGTCAGTTCCAAATGCAACCCAGCGTCCTCTTTATCATAAATTGCAAAGTCAATGATTGAATCAAGCTCCTTACATAGTTTTGCACTGTCCCCAGGACAGGAGTCATCATAGGAGAAGCTAAAACCTAGCATGTGATCTTCCTGAGATGGGTCCACCTTGGATTAAACACTATGATAGCTCTGGTAGGCAAGGCCCAGAAAAAAAATCTATTTTAGGAAAGATTCCTGCTATTAATATGCTTTTCCTATTATTAAATATATAACTATCACTAGGCATTAGCCCACCCTTTTGAGAAGATCTCTGGAGCCCTACAAAGATATTCTATCTTGTAGTGATGTTATATAGACAAATAGATTATAATTCTATAGACTTCCTGACATGATTTTAGGAAGAAAGTTTTTAGGGATGGTCTTAGTTGTTAAAAAGATGGAATAAAGTTAGAATCAGGAAGAGAATGTGCCTACTCTTCAAAATAGTAAGTCTGCATAATAAGAAATACAATGAGCTTTCATAATCACACTAATAAGAGAAATAGACTTGGGACAATTTTGTGTTCAAAGAAAAACATGTAAGTCCAAGATAAAGTCACAGGTGTGTACTACGGTAAGGCAAGGCCCTGCAAAAACCGTTGCTTTAAACTTTTAATGACTATGCTATAATGAAACTGCTTTGAACTTAATATCAACATCCTTCTGTAACTCTCATTCTAATTTTATCTCTGAGGTAATTGTAAGTTGTTGGTTGAACCAGCACTTTTTTTTTGAGTTTTGCCCCATCCACCCACCCATCCATCCATCCATCCATCCATCTACCCATCCACCCACCCATCCATCCAAATGTATATGTCTGTTTGTCTATTTGTGTGTACAGTATATGTATATGTGTGTATGCATGCATGAATACTTGTGGGGTTGATTGTGACAGACAGTCTGGCCTGGCCAGTGTGGATCTAAATGATTGTTTGAATGTGTATGTGTCTGTGCGTGTTTGCCTGTATACAGCATCTTAATGTTTTTCCGTTCCTTCCTCTCTGGTTCACAAAGAGTTAACCAGCTTATCCAGAGAGGTTTCTGGCTAATTCACTAGAAAAAGGTGCACCAGCAATAATCTTTTCACTTATCTCCTGCTGTTTTTATGAAGAGGAACTCAGACAGGTAGGTTAGCTTAAGATAGGAAAATGTTTTTTTATTATTATACAGCAACCCTAAATATCTTGTAAGACCAAGTCTTTACTCCACCCCCTTCCCCCTGTTCTTCCCCTTCTGCTGCCTCAAGAAAAACCAAACAAGAAAGAAAAACAGCTAGGGCTGCTCCCCTACCCCTAACCTCCATGACCCCCTTGCCAAATCCCCATCATCAGATCTTGTTCACTCAGTAAAAAAGGAGGCTCTACAGAATGGGTTTGAGTTGTAGGCTGACAGTTTACGTGTCCTGCACTAGGCTTCTGTGTGACGAGGGCTTGACACTGAGAAGCAGGCTGTTGTGGGAGATGCAAGGGCACATATTCTACTTCCTGTTGGATGGTTTTGTGACTGTGGGGTTTTGTTTGTTTGAGACATGGTCTAGAACTCAATAGACAGAGAGATCTGCCTGCCTCAGCCTTCCAAGTTCTGGGATTAAAGGCACAGGCCACCACGCCTAGCTAAACCCTTGCTTTAATGATGAGTACTGGGCCAGTTTACTCCAGTTAAACTAACACACATGCAAATGTGGCTGAAGTGGAAAAGTACTGTGTCAGGTTCAAGCCAGGTGTGGTGGGGTGTGCCTTTTATACCAGCACTTGGGAACAGAGTCGGAGTTTAAAGCTAGCCTGGAAGGAATGAAGGAATATTCTGTCATTATCTGGGAAGTTAAAGTGTGGGTCCTGTGTCCCAGACTGTTACTTTTTACCTGTATAAAGGACGTATCTGAGTTGTATGGGCTTTCTGCTCTGGGTCTTCATGAGAGTCCAAGAAACATATCAGTTCTAGCATAAACATCTTGTAGGTATATTCTTTAAATTATTTTTTACTGAGAAAGGATCTCATATACAGCCCAGAATGGTCATATGTAGTTGAGAATGACACTGAATTTCTGATCCCCTCCTCAACCTTCCATGTTCTCATGCACTGTAGGGGAGCATTCTACCAACTGAGCTACAGCCTTACAGGCCCTTCCTTGGTGCTGGGACGAAAAGCAATGTCTCTTGTATCATCCCAGCCTTGAACTGCCTGTCTCTTCTAGTCCTTGCTTTCCACAGCCACAGATGGGATGGTACATTACCATAATGGTGAAGAAGCTGAAGAAAAAGCTGGCCAGGAAAACGGTGACACCATAAAAATAGAGTGTGCTGCAGACAGATGTGTTGGTGGAAGGCAGCGGCTCAATGGTGGCTGATGGTGGTGAGTGCATTAGGATACACCTGGGAAGAGAACCAACAGACAGAATGGTACTACAAGCACAAGACAGGAGGAGCTCAGCAAAAACTGAGTGTCACTGCTGTGATAAAACACAACCACAAGCAATTTGGGGAGGAGAGGGTTTATTTGGCTTACATTTCCACATCTTAATCTACCACTAACATCACTCACTAATGAAGAAAATGTCTTTCAGGATTGCCTGCAGCCCTATGTTATGGAAGCATTTTCTCAGCTAAGGCTTCCTCCTATAGCTTGTGTCAAGGTAACATAAAACCAGCCAGCACAGTGAGTAACTATGTTTCTCATGTTCCTGGCTCTTGCCTGCTGGTGAGGCCTGTTTTTTTTTTAACATGACTGTAGCCATTTTGCATTCAGTCTCCATTTTGCTCATAAAGAGAAATTAAGTTCAGGTTCTCAGACTCCACTTCCCAGAAACAATTATCCATAGTTGACACCAAAGAATGCTTCTAATAAGTCATAAAGTTATGGCTGAATCACTTGCATCCTGTTATCTCAATGTTCTGAAATTCCCTGTTCCCCACCTGTCCACCCCTTCACATCACTCAGGACCAATCAGATTAAAGGTTGGCTGGTAATACTTTGTCTAGTTGAACTTGTGAACCTGGTTTTTCCTTCTTGTGGTCCTGGATGTCCAGCATTATGCTGTGTGTTCAATAAATTATTCTTGCTTAACTGAGACTGGTATACATATGGTTTGTGTGTCAATTCCCAGACCCCAATACCTGTAACTGTAGCATCTTGTTCCCACAGATCAACTATCTTGAGATCATGTTGTATTATGTGTTTCCTTGTGTCTCTTCAGCCTGACTCCATCTCATTAAGACTATGACCCATTTTCAAAACAAGCAGTTTTAGCTGGGTGAAGTGGAGGTGCATGCCTTTAACCCAGCACTTGGGAGGCAGGGCAGGTGGATCTCTAGTTTGAGTTCAGACTGGTTTACAGAGCAAGGTCTTGGTGGTATGTAGAACTCGCCCCCTTCATTCTGGTATAGTAAAGAAGAAATGAAAGTCAAAGAGGTGGTCCTTCCTTACCTGTGGTTCTGGCTGAAGTTGTGGAAACATTCATTGATGTTGCCCAAAAAGAACACAGGTGTCATTAACAGCAGAGGTGTCAGGCTGGGAGGAGAACAATTATTATACAATTATCCAGAAATTTTCCTGCCCTTCCTCCAACCACATTACTTTACCAGCCACCCAACATATGTGAAGAAAAACATCAAATACCATAGCCACCCTTGTTTTCTATTCCCCGGAGAACTGGAGTGGCAAATTGATTTTATATAGAAGTTCTTGAAATTCTTTGGAATTACAGTTAGATAAAAATTTAAAGGACCTCAAGGTGGGCTGTGGAGCTGGTGCACTCAGTAAGGGTTGCTATACAAGCATGAATATCTGAATTTGACCCCCATGAAAAAGCCATGAAAAAGCAGGGCATAGTTGTACGTCTGTGCCCCTGAGGTTAGAGCAGACAGATCCTCAGAACTCACTGGCTAGGTAGTTTAGCCAACTGGTACACTCCATCTTCAGTGAGAGATACTATCTCAAAAAGCACGGTGCAGGGTGACAGAAAGGCATCTAACACCTGTGGCTTCCATGTGCACACACTCCTCACACACACATGATGGATACATGCAAATAAACACACAGTGATCAAGTCTGGAAGTAGTAATGCAGGCCTGTAATCTTAGCATGCAGGAAGCTGAGACAGGAGGATCTTGTGTTTGAGGCCAGTCTGAACTACACACATAACAGCATGAGGCACCTGGTTCGGCTAGCAGGTATGCTGAGCTCTGGGTTCAGTGAGAGACTGCCTCAATGTATAAGCTAGAGTCCAAGGAAGGAAAGAGCTGACACCAAGCTGTGCCATCTTATGCTTGCACACATGCGCACAAGCATGAACTCACATGCACAAACGCCTATACACACACAGAAATGCAAAGAAGAGGTTTGTTCAAAGCCACACCCAACTGGTGTTGGAGCCAATATCTAACCATGGAAGGAAGAAAGGACTCCTGGCTCACATGTTTGTAGCTTCCTATCATGTAGTGTGCTCTGTAAAAACACAAGAGTGACGGTGGCAATCAAGAGTGACAGGCCATTTATTCCCTTGCTACCTTCCTAGGAAGAACAACAATCTTACCTTGACAAAAGGAGTATTATGTGACCACCTTGGCAAGCATAATCTGTCACCTGTGAACAGAACAGATTGAAAACTGTTAGGGCCAGAGCCAAACTCCTTAGAGAAATGGCAGATCAACACTCTGCAGTGAGCAGACACACCTCCAGCAGCCTTGCTGCTTCTGTAACGTGCTATTTATAGAATCCATCAGTCAGACAACAGTGCTTTATCTATATCACTATGCTGAAAACAACAACAAGATTCACATAGAAGCATACAGGAAGTAATTTAATCAAAGCTTTAAGTGCTGAACCAAATATTCTCTAAGGAATAAAGGCACGCATGAAATCATAGGGCTGTGTTTTTCTTTTAGACCCAGAGAGGTACAGATGAATGATGCTATGCATAAGTTGGCCAGTACAAAGCATTAACAGGCCAAAGTTGGCAGGACAAGAGTCAAAGGGACCCTTGGATAGAAGGCTATGCATTCTAGAGGTCAGAACATTTAAAATCTGGAGACCTAGGAGACAGCTCTGTAGATAAAGCACTTTCTGAGCAAGCACAGGAACCTGTGCTCAGAGCCCTAACACCAGGCAAGATACCAGGCACAAAAGCACACACCAGTAGGCCCAACACTGTGGAGAAGGCAGGGGAAAGCAAATCCTGGAGGCTGCACAGGCCAACCAAATTCCCATAAATGTCAAGATCCAGTTCAGTGGGAAACATTGTCTCAAAAATAAAAAGCAAAAAGCTGGCGAGCAAGGGAAGAAAGTAGCAGGTGCTGACTCTGAGTTCTACACGGGAGCACAGGCACACACTACACATATACCACATACATGCTTTGTTGGATCACACAGTGTGGTGGAATATGTACTTGTTATAGGAAAGCCTTGGGTTCAAATCCATAGCACTCTCAAACAGACTGATTGGCAGGCAGGCAGATGAATACTTCCCATTTGCATCAGACACGGAACAACTTAGAGCAGCATGACTGCTATGAATTCAGTATTGCAATGAAAATGTTCGTGGCCTTATGGGGTTTGTAGTTCACACTTGACCAGCTGAATGTGACTCTGCGTGACAGAATGAGTGGAACCCTGGGAGCCACTGTGCTTTTAGGCCCTTAGCTACCCAAAGAGGAGGAAGCCCAGCTCTTTCCAGTGCGTTCATTTCAAGGACTTCAGTGTTATACAGACAAGTGTGTGAAAATGTAAGCAGACATGGGTCCTTCCTAACTGCAGAGACCATGCAAGCTTAAGTTACAGAAGGCCTGTGCCTGTGGAACACTAGAGTGAGCCAAAGAAGCAGAGAGCAGTTGCACAGGCAACCACTACCTGAACATACTGATTTACAAGAAAACTGACCCTGAATAAAGCAGAAAGCCAATGCCAGGCATGACGGCAGATGCCTCCAAGCCCAGAATGTGAAAGGCAGAGGCAGTAGGATTGCTGCAAGTTGGAGGCCAGTCTAAATTTCGCTGCAAGTTCTAATCCTGCCCTAGCCAGAGCTCTGGAGAGAGATTCTACCTCAAACCTCGAGGACCCCCATTCAGTTCCTTCACTTTGCATTAGAAGTGCCCAGTGGTCACTCATGGCTCGTAGGTGCTGACAGAAAATGTGCTTGTCACCAGTTGTGATGTCACAGTCCTGAAGGGCCAGCACTTGGAGGACAGAGGCAGCAGATCTCTATGACTTCAAGGCCAGCCTGGTGTATACAGAGTTAAAGGCCAACAATTGCTACTTAGTATAATCCTGCCTCAAAAAAAATGTTTGTTATTCCAAGAAGTGTCATTGGTTTTATATAGACTTAGTACCTTGTTTAGGATGTCTCACGGGCACTTTTCGTGTTAAAATTTCAGTGATTTTTCACTTGCCCTTGAGAGAGGAGGAGAAAGCAGAGGAAAAAAGAGAACGTTCTCTGTTCCTACACTTCCTTAACAGTGCACACCTTTAAATGATTTTCTTTAGCCGGTTAGATGACATTTCTACAGAGCACAGCATCTTGGTGCTGGAACAACTAAATTATACATTCAAAATATATGACCTTTAAAAGCAGTGTGCTGGGCTGAAGAGATGGCTCAGTGGTTAAGAGCACTGACTGCTCTTCCAGAGGTCCTGAGTTCAATTCCCAGCAACCACATGGTGGCTCACAACCATCTGTAATGAGATCTGGTGCCCTCTTCTGGTGTGTCTGAAGACAGCGACAGCGACAGTACACTAATATACATAAAATAAATACATCTTATTTTTAAAAAAGAAAACACAACAACAGCAGCAACCCCCTTTGTGTGGCAAGGGAGGAGTAGGAGTTGGTGTTAACAGATGGAAACTGTGAGAACACGTTGTCATCAGCTTCCACACTCTGTTCACTGAGCACCTGGGAGGTCTCCCCTTTGCTCCAGGCTCTGCGGGATGTTTTACCTTCTCAGCTGTGCTCCGCTCACTCCGCCTGTGCTTCCTCCTCAGCTCCGTGTAGAGACACCAGATGTAACTGACAGTGTAGAGGAGTGAAGCCATGTAGAAAATCTAGGTGAAAGTCACATGACCCATCCGTCAGTGTCCCGTTCCAGTCTCCTTAATCCATTATTCAGATGAGACCCACACCCCTACACAGCTCAGCTTCACCTCACCTCTTGGACTGTTTGGAACCACAGACACCCAGCCCTTCCCACCTAACCATTCCTCTTTTAGGACTCTTTTTCTACTGTGATTTTCAATTTGCTTATTGTTGTTGTTTTGAGGTGTTACACCTCACTGCTAAGGTTGTAATCTGCCATGTCTAGATAGCTGTCCTGAGCTTGGTGCACAGCTCCCTTCTCTTAGCGGGCCTCCCCCTGCTCCATCTGAGGTGGGAAGCCTGATCCCAATCTTCTACCTGAGGAATGTCACATGATCCTTGGCAAAACTACAGGTTCAACTTCCCGGAATGCCTTTCCATGCAAAATGAGGTATCCCCAGAACCATAAACCTTAGCTAATAAAACTTCACCCTAAGAACCCCTTCCCATTAAGGTTCATATTATATATGGCTTTTGATTCACCCCAAATAAAGTGCATGTGCACAAGGTGTTTCATTGTCCATCATCTAAGAGAGCTGCTTTCAAGAACTGTAACCCTAAAAACTTCAGAGGCTATCTAGGGCTCACTCTGTAGACCAGGTTAGCCTCTTGACTTCACACAAATCCTCCTGCATCTGCCTCCCAATTGCTAGGATTAAAGACATGACAACCCAACTTCAAAAATGTTCTCTTCCTCCCGGTCCTCCTGCCTCACCTCCCAAGCTCATGCAGCTCTCCAAATGTATGGAGTGCTAGGACTGAACTCGGGGCTTCATCTGTGCAAAGCCAGTACTCCGTTGATTGATTTATCCCCAGCAGTGATGTTTAAAGGGTATTTTTAAAAGATCATATACTAGACTCAGCAGGGAAAGGCATTTTCTGCAACTCTGGTATCAGAGCTGAATTTTGGACTTATTAAGTGGGAATATTGAATCTTGCAAGTTGTCCTCTTACCTCCACACCATGGCATGTAAGCTAAGACAGGAAAATAAGCAAATAAATGTAATGGCTTTTAGGTAGAAAAGAACTTATGGGAACTGAAGAGATGACAATTAAAAAGCTACCTTTGCAGGGGATTTCAGTTGCTATCACCCATATCCGGCAGCTCACAATTGTCTGTAACTCCAACTCTAGGTAATCTGATACCCTCTTCCGGACTATACAGAGAGCCTCATGCATGTGTGCCTGCACACACACACTAATACAAAAAACATGTATCTTTAAAAACAACAAAAGAGCTAATTCATAGGCTAGCAGAGAATCCACATGATGATGAATTCCTGCCGCTGCACAGTTAAGGTAAGATTTACACTTCGGTTTCATATAAGCAAAGCTGGAGCTGGGGAGACAACTCACTGGATGAAATGTTACCTCACCAACAAGAGGGAAGTTCAGATTCCCAGCACCTATAGACCCAACTGCTGCCAAGCTGGGCAATCCTTGGGACTTACACATACACACACACACTCTCTCTCTCTCTCTCTCTCTCTTTCTCTCTCTCTCTCTCTCTCTCTTTCTCTCTCTCTCTCTCTCTCTCTCACACACACACACACACACACTCTCTCTCTCTCTCTCTCTCTCTCTCTCACACACACACACACAAACACATACAAACACATACACACACACACAGGAAAATGAAATGTAATTTTCAAAAAGAAGCCAGGCAAGGCTGCATGTACTCCCAACATTAGAGAACAGAGACAGGTGAATCCCAGGAGCTCACTGTCCAGTGAGTCTAGTCAAAATGACTAACTGCAAAGAAAATGAGAGACCATGTCTCAAGGAATAAGGCATAAATTATAGAGGAGGCCAGCCAAGATCTTTCTCTGGCCTCCACCTACATGTACATGAGTGCATGCATGTGCACATGTATGTATCTGTGTGTACACACACAGACATAATTAACTTAAGTAATTCTAGGAAACAGCATTTTACTCATATTAGGAAAAGAACTGAAACAACACAAAAGGCCAATTACTAAGGACAGTGCTTACAGGGCCCGAGTGTGGACTAACATAGCAGTTGCCAGGGCAACAGAAAGGGAAGCATCTGACTGTCAATGCACTCTGGAGAGTGATGGGATGCCTGCATAGGGTCTGAGGAGAATCACAGTATCTAAATCGATTCGGGTGGTGTGCATTTTGGGGTATATACCACAGAGGAAAAGGTGAGTTGATAACCAAAGAAGAAATGAACATAGGGTTATCTATATAGTGCAGGAGAGTGAGGCCATTTTGGTGTTTCAAACCCACAGAAATAAAGGCAAAAATATACCTCCCAAAGGAGGTATATAACAGTGCACATGCATGCACTATCAATATGTGGTAGCCAGTATCCCAGTACTTGAGAAGCAGAGACAGGGTGGTAGTGAGTTCAAGGTTATCCTTGGCTATTACAGAATTAATACAACTTCCCAGAGAGAAATCCCTAAACACACTTAAAGGCTGATAAAGAAAAATCCCTTTAGTAATGAGCAAGACTGGTTGACATGCAGAGAAGAGGAGCAGCTTTAGATAGGAAACTACAGTCCTACATGGGCCTGTGGCCTATATCCACCTAAACTGCCATCTTTAAACCTCTTCCAGTTCCTGGCCTCAGGTTACACTTTGAACAACTTAAAGATGGCAGATCCTAAGACTGGTCCTTTTAGGCAGACAGGAGATTAAACAACAAAGAGTGTCAAGGTCACTTAAGGACACCAGCATTGCTATTCTATGCAAACAGTCATCACCCGGGGTCATCCTTACAGACAGCTGTGACCTCAAGCTGACAGATTGAACTGCCTATTGGAGATAAGTTCTTTGATGTGGAGAAGGCCCTGTTGGCTAGTTGTAAATCAAGGTTAACTCCTCTAGGAGTTGGCACCTAATCAGAGCTCAGTCTTGGTAAACAAACACTAATAGGCCTTCTCAGCAACCCTGAATTTCAGTTTGGGTTGGTGTGGTTCAGTTCTCTCTGACAAGCCAGAGCTGTTTACTCATCTCCAGGCATAGTGCGGGCAGATTTTATTTGTGTGACTTAATGCTCCTAAGAAAATTTTCAGTGAATCCTTTATAGTATCAATTTTATTACTTCAGATTTTCCTGCATGGCTATGTACATATTCCAGGCCAGTTAGGCTACATGAATGAAACGTAATCTAAACCTTCTAGGAGAGTTAGATGGTGAATCAGTGGGTGAGGGCACTTGCTCTGCAAGCAGAAGACCTGATTTCAAATCCCAGGTACACACGTTCTTACACTCTCACACCCGCATCACCCGCATACATGGACATACACCCAAAAGAGGGAAGATGAAGGGAGAGGAAGGAGAAAACGTTAAGTCAGCAAGGTGGTTTAGGTCTGTGATCACAGCACTTGAGAGGCTGAGGCTGGAGGATAGCTATATGTGCAAAAGACCTGCTTGGGATATACATTGAGTCTGCCCCAACCTGTGTTAGGTGAGATCCTATATTAAAGGTAACAACAAAAACCAATAGGTAATTTCACTCATGGCCAGTAGAGGGAGCCAGGATATCATGAAACAGATTCCTGAACCAGACAGACGCACCAAACCTTTTTAATGTTCTCATACTGTTATTAGCCTGAAAGACATGTCACAGTTGATGTTCACATTCTTCAGTATCAAAGAAGTAACATTATGTCCTTTGCCCTGCTTTGTCTTTTACAGGAGTCAGACTCATCAAACCCATCATGATTATTATTCTGAATCGCATCAGGCAAACACCTATTTAAATTACACATGAAGAAGGCAGGAGAGCCTTTCACACAAATTACATGTGGACTTTAGGCCTTTCAGCAGAGTGCATGCTAACATCTCATTTGGATCTCATAAGAGACGTAAAGCTTTCTCCTTTTTAAAGATTTATTTATTTAATGTGCACTGTTGTACTGCTGCATGCATGTCTGTGTGAACAGAGTCAAAGCCCCTGGAACTGGAGTTACAGACAGATGTGAGTCACCACGTGGATGCTGGGAATCGAACCCAGGTCCTCTGGGAGAGCAGCCAGTGCTCTAAGCTACTGAACCATTTCTCCAGCTCAAAAGTAAAGGCTTTAAAAGAGCTTTGAAATGGCCCATCATGTGTCAGAGCTACTTTTCTTCTACTATTAAATTAACAATTTAAACTAAGGCGAGAAGAAATGAGCTACCTACCCACATCTTCCCCTCACTTGTTAAAGTATATCCAAATTGCAAATTTCTGAATCTTGATTTTCTTTATGCTCTGTTAGTTCTGTTTTTGAGGCAGGGTTTCTTGTCTCCTAGGCAGGCCTTGAGCTCACTATGCGGGTAAGCAGGACCTGGAACTTCTCCTGCCTCTACCTCCAAAACCCTGGTTACAGACATGAACCACCAACCCTGGCTCACAATCTTGGCATTCAATCAGAATTTTAAAAGAAAAAACCTGGGGGGCTGGAGAGATGGCTCACAACCATCTGTAATGGGATCTGATGCCCTCTTCTGGTATGTCTGAAGACAGCTACAGTGTACTTATATGTAATAAATAAATCTTTAAAAAAAAAAAACCTGAAGTGTCATGTGGTGGCCCATACCTACATTCCTAGTGTTTGGAAGCTGAGGCAGGAGGATTGCCACTTATTTGGGGTTAGCTTGGGTTTAACAAGTAAGCTCCAAATTAGAGAGGCTATGGAATCCTGTCAAATAAATCTTGATACTCCTGATAGCTTATTTATAAGATGAATGCACCTAAAATTAATTCCTAGTAAAACATATCAAGGTTCCTACAGAGACATCTCTAATTAAGTATATACTTGCTCTCAACTTCTGTCATTATGTCAATAATCAATTTTTATCATATGCTTACAACGTTGAAAAGGCTTTTTTGTACCACTTTTATATTTAAATGATTGGAGGAACCCCCCCCCCCATACACAAAAGACCAAAACAAAAACTAACCCCTCACCAACAGAGGGCACAAGGTCCTGTGCTCATAGATTAGCACTGGAGAAACAGGAATGTTAACCACATAGGCTTGTCTCCTCAACAGAGATATATTGTTTATCCCAGACTCTCTGCCTCCTTCTTACACATTCATTCTGAGCGCTGTTTCTCAGTCAATAAACCTGATGGAAGATGTTATTTGTACAGCCTGGGTAACTTCTATCTATGTTATCTGTATGGCCAAGGCCACTCCTGACTTGTCATTCTCTCTAGACCCATATCTATTTTGAGCCTTGTTTCTGAGTCAAAGAACCCATCTTTTAAATATGTCTTAAGCTCAGGATTGAGTGAATTCTCATTAGAAAACTTTTTCCCCCGAATTCTGCTGTGCTTAAATATGGCTAACATAACCTGCCTGGAGTCAGACTGTAGAAGTCTGAACCAATACTGGCCACCGAGTCTTGTTGAATCTGGCTTCCTTCTTGATTCTCAAGGACCAGCACTCTACAGCCCCATGGTTTGCAGAGACCCAACCACTACCATGTAACATTTAAGGCTTGGCGTTAGGACAGGTAAGCCTGAGAGATCAGACAGGCATTGAGAACACAGTAACAACCAAAGATCATGAAATCTGACAGGATATTCAAATACAGCATGCTCTCTATTGACAGACAAATGAAGAATGAAACAGACCGTTAAGCAAGTGAAGCAAACATCAAACCTGCAAGTGAACTTTTTTTAAGCTCTAAAAATATAATAGTTCACATTAACTGTGGGCAAGAACTCTTCGATTTTGCCTGATTTGGTCTTCATCATTACCCTAAGAATATATCATTATTCCTGTTTTAAGTGAGAAAACAATGACTTGGATAGCTTGTTTTAAAAGTATTTAGCTACTTGTTACTACTAAGGTTTATTTTATTTTAGTTTTTGAGACAGGGTTTCTCTGTGTAGTCTCAGCTGTCCTGGAACTTGTTTTGTAGACCAGGCTGGCCTTGAACTCAGAGATCACGTGCCTCTACTTTCAAGTGCTGGAATTAAAAGAATGAGCCACAAACCCCCTGTTCTCTAAGGGTTTTAGAATGCAGTTTCTCATTTGCTGTTTTACATAAATATATTAAAAGAGAAACAAACAAAAACAATTTGCCATAGGTTTTCTATGTGCTATTTTGTCAGCAATCAATCTGTTGGGAATTTTGTGTGGCTGATGAAGTTTTGAGAAACACAATACAAATTATCAATATGGTACCTGGTTAGAGCAGAGAGCTTCTCTGAGTCTCTCCCAGCTGCTAATGATAAGGTTCTGTTTGTAAGGGAGGTCTGACTGAGACAGAGTGGGGTCAGAACATTTAGCTGGTGTCTCTGTTCTTGCTAAGCAGGCTGATCACCAGATTAAGACTCAGTTCTGTTGAGTCGGGATCTTTAGTTTCCGTGGCTTTGGTGAACAGTGAGGGAATCCCACCTGTGAAATCCTTTCAGTAACAATTTAACTCTACAAAAAAAGAGTAGACAGCTAATAAGTATAAAATATGAAATTTGTTTTTATTTTTGATGTTTATCTGGTTTTTTTTTTTTTCTTTTTTCAAGACCAGATTTCTCTGTGTAGCTCTGCCTGTCTTGGAACTCACTCAGTAGAAAAGGCTGGCTTCTAACTCAGATACACCTTTGTCTACCTCCTGAGTGCTGAGATTAAAGGTGTTTGCCACTACCTCCTGCCCAGCACTGGTGTTTTGTTTTTGAGATAGGGTCTGTGTAGGTAGCTCTGGCTCTCCTGAAACCTACTAAGTAGAGCATCTGGCCTTGAAGCCAGAGACCTGCCTGACTATTCTGGACTATGTGGCTGAACATCCTAAACTTTAACTGTAAGTCACAAACATCACACTTTTGCAACCCAAACTGACATCTCTACATAGCTCGCTAGCTTTTTCAGGAAATA